>NC_138540.1:33340992-33740655 GCF_964234715.1 Podarcis melisellensis
ACACAGGAGGGAATAGGGATCTTGTGCTCAAATCCTGCTTGCTGGTTTGCTACAGGCATTTGAATGGCCACTATGAGAACAGTATACAGTATACTGATCCAGCAGCTTCTTATTACAGTGGTACCTCAGGTTACATATGTTTCAGGTTACATATGCTTCAGGTTACACACTCTGCTAACCCAGAAATAGTGCTTCAGATTAAGAACTTTGCTTCAGGATAAGAACAAAAATTGTGCTCCGGCGGCGCGGCAACAGCAGGAGGCCCCATTAGCTAAAGTGGTGCTTCAGGTTAAGAACAGTTTCAGGTTAAGAACAGACCTCCGGAACGAATTAAATACTTAACCTGAGGTACTACTGTATGTTCAATATACATTTACCTGGGAGCAAGACCCATGGCTCTCAAATTTACATATAAAGTCATCAGACTGCATAGTTATTTTCCATGTCAAAAATGTAAGCATCATTAGTGGAAAAACACTGTTGCTGAACGGGCCCAATTAATTGTGCAACAGTTCAGTGCTGTTCTCTTATCGTTGCTGGTGGCTTATATTGAGTCATAAATGCTCTTCCTTGTACAAAAGTAGTTGTAGTCCCACTTTTTCTTTCTTTGCTTTAGCCTTAGGGCCTTAATCCTAGGCACATTTACTAGAGGGGAACTACCTTTGAAAATCTGTTTTGAGAATAGGACAAGCCACTCACATCTTGTGCAAGCCTCTAGCCAGTTGATAGATACACAGGATCAGTGCCGGTTTTACATATAAGCTAAACAAGGTATAGCTTAGGGCCCCACTCTCTTGGGGGCCCCCAGAAAATTTAAAGAGGAAAAAAAATGGATGTACATTTCCAAAATATAAGATAAAAAGCAAATAAAATAAAACCTACATACAGCAACAGTGGCAAATGGCTTTAGATACCTAGTAGGTCCATCAATTATCATATAGCATATATTCAACACAAAAAACAACGACAATTTGTTTTTGACAAAGGACATCTGGACATATGAAAGGCCCCATTAGCTTCAGTAGCTTGGGCCTCATCAAACCTAATTCCGCCCCTGTACAGGGTGAAGCAACATGAGGATTTAACCTTGTCCAGCTGTAGATAATAATATTAACAATCTTATTTTTCACTGCTGAAAGTTTCTGAGCAACATCCAGAGATTTCATTGTGGGGAGGGGGGAGTTGGACAAATTTATGAAGGATAAGGCTACCAATGGCTACTAACCATGATATGTATGCTCTGGTGCCAAAGAATCATAGAACTGAAGAGTTGGAAGGGACCACAAGGGTCATCTAGTCTGACCCCCTGCAATGCAGGAACCTTTTTGCACAATGTGGGGCTCAAACCCGCAACCCTGAGATCCATGATTGGAGGCAGTAATGTTTCTGAATACGTCGCTGGAAACTGTAGGCTGTTGAGTTCTGGCCTTGTTTGCAAGCTTCAAACAGGCACCCGGCTGGCAATTGTGAGAACAGGATTGTGGTCTAGGCTCTTCTTATATCCTTATGGGTGAGTTTTACAGTGCAGCCAAGACACTTTACAGTTTTTATCTTAAACAAGTTTATCTGGATGTCACATCCAGCTCAGTGGAGCCATATCCCTAGAAATTGTGGTTAAGTGTGCCTGCAACAGAATGTTGCAGTATAGCTGCTCCTGCACAGTGTGTTGCAAGCCATGCCCCTTATTAGGATACTCCATTCCACCCCCTAGCCCTGTACTCTGTGACCACTAAGCCTGTTGAGTTTTCATTAGGTTGTATTTTGAGAAGGCTTCTCCCTTTGTTTTTCTCTCTGTGTGAGATTTTTACTGGTGTATACTTTGGCGTTTCCTACAGCTGGTTCCATTGTCGCTGCACAATAAACTGCACACGGATAATGACCACGCTATTAGTATGCACAGGACCCGATAGGATTGTACCCTTTATCACGGGCTTTGAAATTGCAGGAGCATTTCTCTTTCAGGTTCTCTTTAACGCATGCAGTGTTTGCGCGACCTGGGGAGCCTTCTTCAATTTGGAACTGCACCGCCGTGGGGGAAACAATAATTACGGCAACGTTTCTCAAATAGCCTCGCCTTTTAAAATTAAAAGCCAGCAAACTACACAAGCTACTATTTAAGGAGATCGCATTTTAGACGTGGCGTGATCTCCCCATTATTACCCACGCAGCCAACTCCATCCCACATCCTCGCAAGCACAATGACAAAATACAAGCACTAGGCTGCTCTACCTAGGAGGGGATTCTGGGCGTGGTAGTTTTATATGTCACCACCTGGTGCTACTGGGTTGGCTCAGCTAGAGGGAAGCAGGACTACAAGATCCACCAGGCAGCGCGGCTGACAGTCCTGGCTGGTGCAATCTCTTATCTCCACAGGCGGTAGCGGGAAAAAGAGGGTCTTGGAGGGGCGGGCTTGCAGTTGGGGGTGTCTCGGGTCTTTGGCCGGATGGGATTTCCCCGGACTTTGCTCCTCTGCAGAGAATACAGATTGCGACTGCGAGGACCTAATCCTTGCAGTGCTGGGAGTCTTCCTCCTCATTGGGCGAGAGCATAACTGCTCTTTCTTGTAAAGACCCAACTCTGCCCTCTTTCCGTCAAGTTGCTTGGAAGCTTGGAGGAGGAAAAAAAGAACCTTGCCAAGCATGCACTTGTACCCGGGCAACGTTGATTTTATTTTATTTTAAAATTTTGCTCGTGAGGTCTTACTGCATCTCTGTTGCGAAATAACAGTGGGTTGTTTGGGGGGTGTTTTTGTTGTTGCTTTTTTTTAGAGGTGGATGTGATTGCTTTCCCCACCACCTCTGGAATTTGCACCCTCCAAGGGGGAGCATGCATCGCCTCTCGGGACTCGCGAAAGAAGCCGCTCGCCCGAGCAGCAAGAATGAACGGACAGAGGCGGCCGTGCGCCTCGTCTCCTCGCTCGTGGCCGGCAACAAGCAGCCGAGATCGGCCGCCCGGCCTCGCCGGCCGCCGGGGAAAGACTGGAGCAGCGCTGCCAAGGCCTCTGCGATACCGATCAAGGAGAAGCAGACCCGGGAAAAGATCCTCACGCTGGAATCCATGAACCCCCAGGTCAAAGCGGTGGAGTACGCCGTGCGGGGGCCCATCGTCTTGAAAGCGGGCGAGATCGAGAACGAGCTGCGGAAGGTAAGCGGGTGGGGAGCGGCGGGTTTGGGCTGCGTGAATGAATTAGCTTTGTTGCAATGGGGAAAAAAGGGTGGTCTGCTCAGAAAAAAAAGACACCTTCTGTTTGCATGCGGCAAATGATACCCCCCCTCCCGGAAATATGTGCCTAATGGCTCTGGCACTAGAAGTGTCATAGGCATAACAGCTGGTACCTGGCCGGTTTCAACGGAGAGAGAGGTTGCTTTTGTTCCTTTCCCTTCCACGCCTCCCCCTCCCCCTCCGCCGCTTGCAGCTCTTCTCGCCGCCGGCCTGGGCCGCCGCCCCCGGGCCACTCCTCCGCCGCTGCGGCTCTTGATTGGGGCAGGCGAGGGAGGCCTGCCAGCCCGCATGGAGCGAAGGAGGCACGCTGCTTTTTGCATCAACAACCAGGACAGAGTTTGGCCCAGGGAGGGAACGCGGCGGAGGCTAGTGGACAACATCTCCGAACGGCATTAATTCTGTTTTACGCACACACTTCAAGGGTTGCGAATGGCCCTGTAACTTTCCAAGCTTCTGGCTTTACTAATTAATAGTTCTAGGACAATTGCATTACATAGGACAATTGTCCCGGGGAGGGGAGGCAAGCGCAAATCCCCGTCCCAAAAATGGCTGGTTTGGTTCTGATTAAACATGCTTAAGATATTCCTGCAGATCTTGTCCATTATGCTACCAGGCGTATGGAAATAGAACTTCTCTGGCGTTAATCCTTGGACCTAACTTTCCATGGCCGCCCTTGCTTTGAATAAAATTACACTTACACCATTTTAAAATAACAGCTATGTTCGAATACTGGTTTCAGTAGAATAAAAGCTTTTGCATAGAGTGATCCTATGTGTGCTTACTCAGAAGTAATCCTAGTGGGGTTTATTGAGTGTTTTAAGGATTGCAACCTTAATTTTATGCAGTATATAGAGCCTACAATTTTCACTGAAGTAAGTTCAATGGATTTCAGCAGAACTTGTTTCCACGTAAATAGGTTTGTGACCATGGAAATAAAGTTTTGCTGGAAAAAAAATCTTTGAGGTAATTATGTTAGCATAGGTTTATTTTTCAGTAATATTTTCCAAGATGGTTTTTGAGAATCTTCACTTTGTTTTCTTACCACACTAAAAAGTTGCGTCTACTTTCAATTAGACACTTTTTTGGGATGGGCGATCTACAGGCACGTAAAACTGACATCAGGAAAGAACAGTAAAAAGTGCTTTGTTTTAAAGAATTAAGCAACTAGAATGATGAGCTTCAAGCTGCATATCATATCCATTTTGATTTTTTACAGCCTAATATTTTTGCTAGGCAATCACTCAGAACTCTCTTTTAAAAAGCCAACCAAAAAAGCAAATACCCCCCTCCCACAATCTGTGTCATTCAATTGCGTCATTTTGTGATCAGATACTTTATAAATTAATATTTACTTTGCTTCTGCCTCTGCTGCCCTCTGATGTAATCAATGACTCCTTTGTCTTATGTAAAGGGGTAATAGATAACTGGTCAGTTTTTCAGAAGGTTAGCCATGCTAAGTCTGTTCCAGCAAACCCTGACACCACAATAAATGTAATAAATTTTAAAGGTGCCATGAGAATCTTTGTTTGGTTTTGCCATTCAGTGCTTCGTTTGCAGATTCTTTAGAGTTAACCTGGAGTCAGTTCCTGTTGCAGAAAGAAACCACTATAAATTAAACTCTTATACTGCATCTCTCACTTCTGAATCCCTTTCTCCGGCTCCTGTTTTATGTTTTCTCAGATTGTTTCAAATCAATAGTCCTTTCTGAATAATGTTAAAATATTTTTATTTGTATAGCACTTCAAAGTATTCAGCTGTTTCACAAAGCTCATTTTGTTGCCTTGCTTCATATGGTTGTCTAAGTCGGTAACATCCTACTTATTGCAAATGGAGAGATTGAGGAGAACAGAGAGGTTTGCCTGACTTAGTGATTCATACCTAGGTTGTTTGGCCCTTTGCTTGGCTATGCTTGGATCCTATCTCAGAGAAGTTGTATGCCCTTAATCCCCAAAGCATTGGGAAACTTGCAACAATGGAACATATGCCTATAGTAACTGTCAGAATTTTCCTTGGATTGGGCCCAGGTACTTTTTGGCTTAATACCTTGGTTTTTTTCCCCTCCAGTGGATATTAAAACAATGTTTGCTATTTTAGAAACTGTTTTTCCCACTGAGCTAGAGAACACTGCTAATTAAGATAATTTCTTTTTAGTGCATTGTTAAGCCCTACTTCAGGGATTAAGAAACTTGGTGCCTTCCAGATGTTGCTAGACTCTAACTCCCATCAACCCCAGCCAGCATGGTCAATGGTTAGGGATGATGTGGTTCGAAATATTTGGAAAGCCACAGGTTCCCCTTGCATAGTGTAGATCTCAGTTGGGTGACTAAACTGTGAGGCTCCACTCAATAAGCTACCATGCTCTGAAGGAGGCTAGGCTTAGAACCTTTCCAAACATGCTAGACTTATTTGTACAAAGATTTATTATTATTATTTGTATAGAGGAAAGTAATAATGTGCATGAGCCTGCAGCTGTATTCTTCAGGCACAAGTTCATCAACTCTGAGCTAATGCTTTTTTCAGATTCAGTTTACTTTAGTTGTTTTGCATTTTACTCAGGCTTTAGGGCCATGAGTCTTGATGCATGTTTGCACATGACCCAAGAATTCACCAGGCGCATACACTGCCAAGATTGGGGAAGAGTAACTTTGGGGGAACTTTTGTTTTGGTTCAGTTTATTTCTATTTAGAAACATAAAACTTGGCTGTTTGGAGAAAGGTGGTGTAAAAATGCTTTACTGTGCTCCTCTTAAGATCAACCTAAAGGTAAAGGGACCCCTGACCATTAGGTCTAGTCGTGACCGACTCTGGGGTTGCAGCGCTCATCTTGCTTTATTGGCCGAGGGAGCCGGTGTATAGCTTCCGGGTCATGTGGCCAACATGACTAAGCTGCTTCTGGTGCACCAAAGCAGTACACGCAAATGGCGTTTACCTTCCCGCCGGAGTGGTACCTATTTATCTACTTGCACTTAGGGGTGCTTTCGAACTGCTAGGTGGGCAGGAGCTGGGACCGAGCAACGGGAGCTCACCCCGTCGCGGGGATTCAAACCGCCGACCTTCTGATTGGCAAGTTCTAGGCTCTGTGATTTAACCCACAGTGCCACCCGTGTCCCTTAAGATCAACCTACCAGGGTGCTATTACCAGCAATTCACATTTAGGCTCTCTGTGCACATGTAAGACAAATAAAATGTGCCACCCGCAGGGAGTGTTGGTGTGAAGGGGTGAGTAAATGCATCTGCAACAATTCCTAGGGTGGTATTCAGTGTTAGCCCTACTCAGAATAGTCCCATTGAAGTTAATGGACATGACTAACTTTGGTTCATTTGTATCAATGGGTCTACTCTGAGTAGGCCTTACGTGAAAATAACCATAAGTATGAAATGAGGTTTCTGTAGCAGATATTGTTTTTCCTCAAATCTAATGCTCACATTTTTTGGTCAAATTGCATTGCGAAAAGTAAGGTGTGCATTAGATTCGATGGCACATTTACATTCGCCAGCAAATCCTTTTTTTGGTTTCAAAGTTCTGACAATGGAAGTGCATGTTAGTTTCAATGACACTTTAGACTCGAGTCAATATGGTACGTAGTCACTGCTTAGGTTATTTGACCCTTCATGACCCGAGAGAAAATTTTTATGCAGTGTAGTTTGTAAATGTTGCACTGCTTTTCCTTAATTTCAGTTGCAGGTAGTGAAATCTTCTTCATCCAATATGCATAGCACATGGCTATCTGCAAACATAGAAGGAAGTCATTCATAGCAGTAAAAAAACCCAAGTTTTTTAAAGGATCATGCTGGGTCTATATTTAGTCTAAAACATAATCAGTGACTTGGTGACCCTTAACTTAGTTCCATTCTTTAGTGCTATCACCCTCCCCTTAGACACACACACAAAATCTAAGTGTTATCCAGTGTAGTGATTCCTAGATGTCACTGTGCCAAATTGTGAATGGCCAGGACCAGAGAATTATAACTAATTTTATACACCCAAGGGGCTTTTAGTTTGTTGTTTTCAAACAGAAACCCAAACGTTTCCCCACTTCCTAAAGGTGTGTGATTGACAGGTGGGTAGCCCCTCCCACTTGTCAAATTTGGCCAATGGTGTACTTCTATGACAAGGATCTGGCCTGTAGAGCCAAAAAGGTCCGACAGCTCAATGCATTCCTACACATGTCCACTCGGAAGTTAGCCTCACCACTGTATGGATCATGATATAGCATGGAATCAGATTTTCAAAGAGCACAATCAAAAGTTCCTCTGGAGGCAGGCTGGCATAATATTGGGCCCCCTTTTGGGCTCTACCAAATTGACTGAAGCCCCCAAAGACTTATTGGCCCCACTCCTTGTGAGCTGCCATCTGTGACACATGTATCATGTTTGACTTGCTGAGGTGCAGAGCCCTTTCTTGAGCACAGCTGAAAAATGCTTTGGATCTATGCCAGCACAGAGGGAAAATGAGTATGTGTGTTTTGTCACAACTCTTGTCCAATTTGCATACAACATCAATGAGGACGGAGCTTTATTGGCATCGCTTAAGTGATTTTGAGCCTCTCCCAACGAAACACATTGCTTTAAATAAAAGAAAGAGGGAAGAAATATTTTGAGTACATACATGGAAGTGTGCCAAGGACACGACTCAACAAGAATCCGGGATCCTGTACCTGGATCCATACCAGAAAAACAAAGTGATACCTGGTTCTGGCCTGTGCCATGTTTATTTGTGCACAGCCTACCCTTAAAAAGTCCAGCTCATTCCTCCTGTTCCTTACAGTGTACAGTGGTACCTCAGGTTAAAAACACTTCGGGTTACAAACGCTTCAGGTTACAGACTCCTCTAACCCAGAAATATTACCTCAGGTTAAGAACTTTGCTTCAGGATGAGAACAGAAATTGCATGGCGGCGGCACAGCAGCAGGAGGAGGCCCCATTAGCTAAGGTGGTAGCTTAGGTTAAGAACAGTTTCAGGTTAGGAACGGACCTCCAGAACAAATTAAGTTCGTAATCAGAGGTACCACTGTAGTGACCAAGTACCCTTGCCTCCTTTCTGTACAAGGGATGCAGTTTGATGCAGTGGTTTGGATGACTGACTAGGCCCAGAAAGGTCCAAGTTCAAATCCCCACTTGGCTGGTCTTGAGCAAGTCACTACAGTATATCTCATCGAACCTACCTCACAGGGGAGTAGGAAAAAACCATGTATGCCACATTGAGGTCCTTGGAGGCAAAGGCTGCACGGTATAAAAAGGCAATGAAGGCACTGCAGTGTGTCCTTCCTGTATCAGTTTGGATCGTAAGCACTTTGTGGGCTTGTTGTTGTTACCTTTTTATATTTTTGTCAACTGCTTAGAGGCGTTTTTGCAATCAAGAGGTGTAACAACTTGGTTAAATAAATAAAATGAACTGTTTGCCAGTTGAGTTTGGGGAGAATTAGAACAGGAAAGACATGTAGCAAGCAGACGTATGAAATGCGGTAGCTCCTAGTGGGATAGGGAACACCAAATATTCTCTCCTCCTCAACTTTGCACAGAAAGGTACAAAACCCTCCAATGTGCTTGTAATGATGGATATTAGATACTGTATCTCAGACCCTCCAAGTGTCCCTATTTTCCAGAGGCAGTCCCGGATTTACAGAAGTCATCCCAATTTCTGATTTGATCCAGAAATTTCCTGCTTTTCCCAAGAACAGCCCTATTTTCATTGCAGAAATGTTGGAGGGTATGGAGTTGTGCAAAGGAGATAAGTATAATTATACAACCTTTAGAAGACATCTAAAGGCAGCCCTGTATAGGGATGTTTTTAAGTTTTTAATGTTTTATTATGTTTTTATATATGTTGGAAGCTGCCCAGTTTGGTGGGGGCAGCCCAGTCAGATGGATGGGACATTATTATTATTATTATTACTACTACTACTCCCTATTTTCATTGGAGAAATGTTGGAGGGTATGGTATATACTAAGTGCTGATAGTAATGTGTTGTACATCATAAGCCTGCAGCATGTTTCCCATGCTAAATTCAAGACTGAGCCATTGGTTTTACAACGTAATGCAACATTACAAGAGAATTGCAGCCTAAAAGACCTGAGGCTTTCCTTCCCCTGCCCTAATTTTATTTTCTTACAAATTATTCCAAATTGACCACTCTCCTTTCAGGGTTCCCTTAATATGAGGAGTAATGTACAGTGACATCCTCTGTTTGCTAGAGGTTTTACTTACAATTAAACAGCATATACATTTTCTTAGATAAATACATACAAATAATAATGGCTATTCATCAGAAAAGCACATTCACACTTATATTGCTAAGACATAGCAATATACTTCAGTTCCTTCCAGTTACATCACCTGTTTCTAGGGAGCCGTAAGGCTCATCAAACAGTCCGGTGCCATTTGAGGTCACTATCAAGACTGTTTAGCCTCCCCCTTCAGCTACAGCTCTTGTCGGCTTCAATTACACCGAAATGACACCAGCCCAGAGTAAAGCTGGTTTGACAAGCAGGACAGTTGCATCTGCGGTGAACCTGTTTGATAACAGGAGATTGTATAGGCGCGTGTAGGATTGCACCATCAGAGGTTAGCCCCACTGAGCTCAATGGGGCTTACCCCCAGACAGGTGTGTACAGGCTGGCCCTGTTAGACTGAACATAGCGGGACTTTCTTCTGAGTAGATGCACGCAGGATCGCACTACCAGCCTGCCAACATTTTGTGGTTGCTTAAGTGCCACAAGGACAGCTGAGGACAGCTTTAAAAGATGCATCGGTCTGTTATGAAGCTAAATTGACTCGTGCTTAAACTGGTTTTCTCTTACGGGAAAAGAAGGTTGGTTGACAGCCCCGTCCTTTGCACATTTTCATGGAAGCTGAGTGCAGCTGAGTTCGCTGGTTCTTTATTCCCAAGTTTGCAGCCAGTTGCAGCAATGCTTTGCATAGTTGTTTGGACACAAGTTTCATGCTTCCTAATATAGTTTTGCGATATATATATCAAAGGGATGCAGGTGGCGCTGTGGGTTAAACCACAGAGCCTAGGACTTGCTGATCAGAAGGTTGGCAGTTCGAATCCCCGCGACGGGGTGAGCTCCCGTTACTCGGTCCCTGCTCCTGCCAACCTAGCAGTTCGAAAGCACATCAAATTGCAAGTAGATAAATAGGTACCGCTCCAGCGGAAAGGTAAACAGCGTTTCCGTGCGCTGCTCTGGTTCGCCAGAAGCGGCTTAGTCATGCTGGCCACATGACCCGGAAGCTGTACGCCGGCTCCCTCGGCCAATAAAGTGAGATGAGCGCTGCAACCCCAGAGTCGGCCACGACTGGACCTAATGGTCAGGGGTACCTTTACCTTTACTTATATCAAAGGTGCTTAGTATTCAGAGACTCACATTGCTATGTTTTACCTGCACTGTCAGAAGCAGTGTGCCTCTGAATGGCAGTTGCTAGAAATCTCAAGTGGGGAGAATACTGCTGTACTCAGATCCTGCCTTTGGGCTTCCCAAAAGAATTGGTTGGCCACTAAGAGAACAGGATGCTGGACAAGGTGGGCTGTTGCCTTGATCCATCAGGCTTCTCTTATGTTCTTACTTGCGTTGTGTGTAAAATGTCCCATATTCAATAGTCAGCATGTCCAGGTGAGAGCTGGGAGAGGCCTCTGATGGAAATCCTGGAGAGCTGCTGCCAGCCAGAGTAGACAGCACTGAGCTAGATGAACATATTGTCCTGTGTTCCTATGAGTGCTTGGGGGGCCCCAATTCCTCTCTATCCTGCCTTCTGACCTAGATGCCTTTTTCTCTATAATTCCAAATAAGTGGAGGGGCTGGTTCTCACTTCTTAGAGGCGATGGGAAAGAGAGCCTGCAGATAAATGGCCTACTGACTCTATTCCAAGGTTGCCAGTTTTGAAATGTTAGTAGAAATGTAAGCATTCCACATGAAAACTAGGAATTGCACAAGCTAAGTCTCTTCTGGTATGGCAGGGAGGGAAGTTTCAACTGGATTTCTGCCTTGCGTACCCTGGATTTTTGCCAGGGGCCCTGCCAGTAGGAAGGTTTGCAGGCCTGCTGTGTTTCAGCAAATAGTCCCCTGGTATTTTTCATGTCAAGGAAGACCTTTTCTCTGAGATGCCCTGTGTAAATGAAATTAGATCCCTGCCTGGGGTGGTGGTTCTGTTTTGTTTTTTCAATTCACAGTCAGTTTCTGGACAGCCTTTCTACTTTTGTCAGTGCTTGTAATGGGACCAGGATGAGGACCTGAATTATTTCATCTAATACAACATACCCTCCCTTTCCTGAACCCCATGTTTCAAACCCCTCTAACCTTGTATCCATGACATCCATTGGTTTAGTAACTATATCCAGGGGTTGCCTGATGTTTTTCTTTGGGAAAACAAAAACATTCCCTTAATTCCAAGCTTTGTCACTCTTGATGGGAGACCGAGAACAAGCTTGGCCTTTGTACATCTTTGCACATGCTGACTGAATATTGTAAATATATATGCTTAGCAAAATGTTTTCATCAGGGTAGGGTTCTTGATTTTAATATAAAGAGAGCTTGATGGCAAGCCAGCGCTCATCAAATGTTCTCTTGGAAAGGTTTGTTCTCGGCAAAAAAGAAAAGGAAAAAGCAGCAATACTGGAGCTGTAACTTGTAAGGATTAAGGGCCATGGAGTACCTTTCAAATGTATGTCAATACTTTTAATATCAGAAGTCCTTGTACCAAGCACAGTGTGAAACTAAGAGATTGTAGAAACAAAAGAAATGGCAGCATAAATATGCAACAGATAGGTCTAGTTAATCAGTGCACAGCAATATGCTTGTAAAAGATTATTCCCCCCCCCCCTTTTCTCTATAATTTTTGCAAGACATCCAAATCTTCCACTTGCTGTCTCTCTTATTTTTCTAGTTTTGGTCTCCGTCATTGCTTATTCAAAATACGCCCAAAGTACATTCTTTTCCTTATATTGCCAGTATAGAGTTACCTTATACTTAGTCGGTCAGTATAGAGTTACTGCAGCAGGAAAGGGCCATGGCTCTCGTCTGCATCTGTTTTGCAGTCAGAAGGATCCAGATTCAACCCCTTGCATCTCTCGGTAGGTCTGAGAGACCCCTATCTTAAAGCCTGGAGAGCCACCGCTACTCAGCTTTGACAAAATTGTGCTAGGTGGACCAATGGTCTCCTTCAGTATATGACAGCTTCCTATGTTCCTGTGTTTTAGGCTCAGTCTAAAAAGAGATAATTAAAAATAGCCCTCTGTCAAAGCATAGGGTCAGGACAGTTTCCCAAAAAGTCAATTTAGGTGATTAGCAAGATTTCATGTTTAGCCCAGAGATTGGGTGGCTCAATTTCCCATGGCAGGTTTGGGAAAGATCTTTTCAAGATACCATGGTGAACCGCTGCTGATTTGAACAGGCAGCATCTGTGAGACAGGCTAGGGTTGGCTGTTCTAGTGGCTGTTGTTGGGTTCCATGTTTCCAATTCTACAAACTATGGTTTGGAGGATGGGAAGCAAGCCCTGTGGTTCATGTGTTCCTTCCTGGTTTGATCACTTGTTGTTTTAATTGGAAAACTGTCATTTGAGCAAGCTTCCTTATTTATTCATGATTGAATGCCACAGTTTGATCCTGATTTGCAATCCTGGAAAGGAGGGTTTGATCAAACCATAGTTTGCTGTTTCCAATGTAACTGCAAACTATGGTGTTAGTCATGCAGTGAGGCAGAGCTGCAGCAATAGCCTCCACACACCAGCATTCCTGCTGCTTCCTCGGAGGGTGATGAGGTGGCAGCATTGTTGTGGCTGCATAGGCACACTGGCAGAGCCAATCCTGCACTCCAGCCAGAATGTCCATGCAGCCCCATCTTCATTCTAGTTTCACCCATGCCCTTTCTGCTGTGATGCCAGTGCCAGCAGGATACTGCTATAGTTCTGCCCCACCAGCTGAGATGCTCTTTCCTCCATACCTCTTCATGCCAACTACGAGGAGAGAAAAACCGGAGAGAGTTATTGCCACTATGTTCTTGATTTTGGGCTTTTCAGAAATGGTCAGTTGGTCATGGTTGGAAACACAAGGCTGAGTAAGATGGACCTTTGGTCTGATCCTGCAGGACTCTTGTGGTTTGGTCAAGCCAGGATATTATTCATTAAACCAGACCTGCAAGGGGTGAAGAGAATGTGTCAGCATAGGACATTTTACTGATCCTCCAAGCCATGATCTAGACTAGAGAACTGGAAATGTGATATCTGAATACATTCAGTGATTTGCCCACCCAGCTTGCTCCTGGAATGAGCAGAGAGTGTCAAATGTGACACTCCAACACACTTGAAAATGGAAGTGGGGGGGGGTCTTAGGGTTGCTGCAACCCTACTCTGCCCTACTTTGAGATTATCTGTGTAAGGAGACACAAATCTAACAGATTTTGAGAAAGGTGTTACAAGGGTTTTTGTCTTGCTGCAAATGTGCAGGGTTTAAAGCCAGTGTTTCCCCACCGTGCTGGCTTGACCCAAACACTCTTCTCTCTGGGCTTCTGCCTTTTTGTGGGGGACCAGGTACAATTCCTTCTTTCACCCCTGATAGCGGTAGGCAAAACTTCCAGCTCCTTGATTCTCTGGAGAGCCTTTTGTTCTTCGCCAGTGTCATTTTGTTGCTGTCGTCCTTTGCAAATGGTAATGCATGTAAAAAGCAATACAGTGTGCCCTTCCAATCTGCTGTATCTGAATAAAGCTTTGATGTACTTCTTATGTGCTTTCTCCTCTTAGGGGATCAAAAAGCCTTTCACGGAGGTCATCAAGGCCAACATTGGGGACGCACACGCCATGGGCCAACAGCCCATCACCTTCCTTCGTCAGGTACGATGGTTCTCAAGCCATTGCAGGCTCTCCCAGTGGTTGCTGGTGCCCATTGCAACTGGTAGGGCAGGAGGCAGGGCACCCAACAGCCAGTAGACTCACCAATGACAATTAGAGCAAACACATTCTAGTTTTGTCCCCATCCTTCTCCCTGCTCGGTTTTACGAGGGCAGCCTTGTTTTTGCAGAAGCTAAGGAGGTACCTGGGTAGCAGACTAGGAGGCCTTGACTTCTATGGAAGCAAAGTGGGATTCAGATGTAATCAATTCACACTTGCTGCAGTTCGAGCTGCTGTCAAAAAGGAAGGCTAGGCTAGAGGGTGTGCCATTTTCAAGCATTAATCCAGAGCTTGCCAACCTGTTTGGACTCATGGGCACATTATTATTATTATTATTATTATTATTATTATTATTATTATTATTTATATCCCACCTTTCCTCCAAGGAGCTCAAGGTTTTCCTCTTCCCATTTTACCCTCACAACAGCCCTGTAAGGTAGGCTGGGCTGAAAGATAGTGAATGGCCCAAGGTCCCCCAGTGAGCTTCATGGCCAAGTGTGGATTTGAACCCTGGTCTCCCAGACCCTAGTCCAGCAGTCTTAACCACTACACCCCACGGGTTCTTTTGCAAACTGGAGAAGTTGCTGTTGGAACCACACACAAATATCTCTCCACCGAGCACAAACCACAGCCTATGCTACAATAGAAGCACTTCAAGCCCAGTTTGAGTTGGAGGAGGAACTCTGTTGGCACCAGGGAAAGCCTCTGCAGTTGTATGTGTGTGTCCTTGTGGATGCCACATTGCTGATCTCTGCCCTAAGACAAGGGCAAGCAGCTACCACCCTCAAAACACACGCACACCCTGATCTCTGAAAAACTGCTTGTGTTAGCATTAAGGCCCTGGTGCCTATTGATCAGCTGCCATTGATCACTCTGGAGCTGCCAGACTTTACTGGCAAATCCTAAGGGACTTTTTGGGGTTTTTTTTAATGACCTTTCTGACTTAAAAACTAAGCAGCGGTCTTCATTTGAAACTTACCAGGTACTTGAGGTAATGGAGGAAGGTTGAAAAATGATGTTTTAAAATAGAACAAGGAATGTTCAGTAGCAGTGAGGTTTTTTCATGTTTGAAAACCAGTTTTTGTGTGCTTTGTTTTTTCTCAACCATGTAGGTAGTTGCACTTTGTACGTACCCAAACCTGTTGGACAGCCCAAGCTTCCCAGAGGACTCTAAGAAGAGAGCGAGACGGATCTTGCAGGGTTGCGGAGGGAACAGCTTAGGTACTCCTCTCATATTACTAATTTAATTTAAATTCTAGATCTTCTACAGCAATGGTTTTAATTATGGGGTGTTAGTATATAGCCATATTTCTTTGGGCTTTTAAAGAAAGGAGAAGATCCAGATCATTTTTTCCATGCACATTTTATCAATGTGCATGCCTTTTCTTACCCAACCTTCCACAATCTGCACACCAGTTTTGGTAGCGTTGACAACTTTGTGTATTTTCTTTCCTGGGCCTCATTCGCACCATGCATTTACATCAGTATTGTACTACTTTAAATAGCTGTGACTTCCCCCCAAAAGGCTGCTGGGAACTGTAGTTGGTTAAGGGTGCTGAGAATTGTTAGGGGACCCCTATTCCCCTTTCACAGAGTTCCCATTGACAGAGTTCCCTGGGGCGGAGAGATGAATTGTTAAGCCACTCTGGAAAGTGGCGGAATTACTTCTGAAAGCTTTGTGGGACGCTGTACATAGTTGCATCATGTATCCGACTCCTCTTTCCTATTCTTTGTTTTCTTGCAGACCAAAAAGCCTTTTAGGCTCAAGCCATGTTCAGATTAATTAACTTTCCTGCAAACAGGAAAATCAGGCAAAACAGAATTCCCATTGTATAGAGTGCTCAAGCCTGTCCTCCTTAGGAATAGGGAGCCCAAGTAAATATGAGGCCAACAATACTGTCTTATGCACATCTCAATAGTGAGTCCTGCTGGGTTCAAAGATGACTCAATCTCAGGGGCTCACTCTTACATGCATTTAAGTTCTCAATCCCAGCCTGGTTTATTGGGAAGTAAGTCCCACTGGTTTCCACGTGACTTATTCCCAAACAGGTGTACATAAAATTGCAGCCTAATTTAACCCAGTGCCATAATTCCCCCCCCCCCAAGGAAAAGTTAAGAGAAATTGTGTTTATGCTGCTGTTATCTAGGTACAGTAGTGCTTTGGTTGTAGGGTATGACTGAGAACTACAGAATCTGACAGCCTTTATTACTTCCTTTCCAGGCAGGAAAAGAGCGTTATTATGGCATGACTAAAGGCATAATTAAAATAAAAGAGCTGTTCCCTAATTTTTTTGTGATAAGTGCCTATTTGACATTTGGCAAGACCAATCAAAATCAAGGGCGAGGGATGTACGGTCACTTGCATTAGATAGCATTCAGTGCTGCTCCCTGTTTCCTTTGAACATTTTTATATTGTTCTGAGGCTCAGCCATCCCCAACCTAGTGCCCTTTAAATGCTGTGGACTACAGTTCCCATTGGCCCCAGCCAGCATGACCATTGCTTGGGGCTGGTGGGAGTTGAAGTCCAAAATTGTTGGGGCAGCCTGTATGTTTGCCTTGCTTGTTCTTCGAGGTTGTGCTTGGCCTCGTTCCTTTCTGTTGACTGCTTTCCTTTTCATGAAATCACTTGAAGGCTTTTTGTGCATTAACAGACTGGGCTGTAGGAGCCAGCCAATCCGGAATCCATTCACGACTTGTGAAAAGCAACAAGCACAAAGCAGAGTTGTCATTGAATAAAGGATACATTCACGCTTGGGTATTCCCAGTGTAAATGCGGCTAATTGCCCAAGGTCTGTTTGCACCATTAACTCCTTTTACATACTGTGAAATCAGCACCAGCCCAAATTTGAGTTTTGCCTGGATTGGGATATGTGAACATACCCTTTCAGATTCTGTTATCTTCAGAATTTCAACCTAGATTTCTTATTTTTCAGATGGGAACATGTGAAGTTCCCTTATACTGAATCAGACACATTGGTCCATCCAGCTCAGTATTGTCTACACCAGTTGGCAGAGGAATTCTGGGTTTTCAGTTAGGGGACAACTCCCAGCTCCAGCTGGAGATGCTGGGGATTGAACCTGGGACCTTGCATCCCTCTCTCTCTCTCTCTCTCTCTCTCTCTCTCTCTCTCTCTCACACACACACACACACACACACACACACACACACACACATACACACACACCACTTTCTTGTGTGATTTCACATAGCGGCCATATTCTCTCAAATACAGGATTCATGGGGAAGGTCAGTTGCATTAATTATTTCCATCTGATCATTGTCCAAACAGAGTACAAAGGTAGGGTGGGAAAGACTCAAATTTGGCTCCACCAATTTGGTTCCGGGATTCACATGCATACTACAGTCAAATGAGATCACACCATAGGGAAGTGACTTTCTCACCTCTCTCTCTCTCTCTCTCTCTCTCTCTCTCTCTCTCTCTCTCTCTCTCTCTCTGTGTGTGTGTGTGTGTGTGTGTGTGTGTTAGGCAGCCTTGAATTCTGACCAGCAGCTCTGCTCTTAGTTTGGCATGTGACATTTTTATTCATTTATTTTGCATTTCCCAGCGCTTTGATGGCCTTCAATGTATCTCACTGCAAAAATATCTTTTAAAACCATTATAAAAGAATGTTAGCAGCTTACAATAGGCTCGCTTCTAATGGCTTACAATCCTGCCTATTCTGAACATTGCTATTTGTTTTTTTATAAAACCAAAACCAAAAGGACCATTTCCAGATCAGCACAACCCCCAACCCACAGCGATTTTTGTTTTCAGTGAAGCAGAAACGACATTGCAGCTGCTGCTTTTTCCTGATGTAAGTACTTTGTGTGCTAGTCTACTTACTCCTGAAGGAGCAGAGCAGCATGTAACATTTTTTGAAAGCACACTGATAAGCAGACATGTTGTGTCTTGAAGACCAGGATGTGCTCAGAAACCTTGGCATTGGACAAGTGGTGAAGGTTCATAAGTTCTATGTGGGTTTGTTTGTTTTGTCCTATCTCCCATGAGAGATAAGAGCCAACTTCTAAGACTGCTACCTGCGTCTGGAGAATGCCTGAACAGTAATTTCTTAATGAGATACAGCAAGAAAATTTAAAAGCTGCACATTAAATACTCCCTGTTGCTCAACAGTAAATCTGAACTTCAATAACCTTGGCCAGTTGGCAGATAAAATCCTCTGCTGGGCTGATTTTAAGTAGCCACGTAGCAAATGCCTGCTTTTGTGTTCTCTGTCCTTCCACTCCCACTCGTGCACAACTTCCTAGACCATAAAGATTTGCCTAATATTGATTCAATTTTGAAACTAGTTTAACTAGATCTATAAGGAAGTGCGACTGTGTGAGAGGGAAGCCAGCCAGTTCCCATCTCTTTGCTGTGTAATGAGGAGTCTTGTCTGACCCAAGGGAAAAAAGCAAAAGTTTTCTTCACAAGGAAGTTTCTAGTCCCTGTAATGCTAGAAACTGGTAGGTAGCAGCCTTAGCTCTGCTAGTATCACAGGCACACTACTTGAATGCAGAGTCTCAGTTAGTTAGTTCCTGTACAAACCCATCCTAGTACCACAAGTACAGTGGTACCTCGGGTTACATACGCTTCAGGTTACAGACTCAGCTAACCCAGAAATATTACCTCGGGTTAAGAAGTTTGCTTCAGGATGAGAACAGAAATTGTGCTCCGGCAGCACGGCGGCAGCAGGAGGCCCCATTAGCTAAAGTGGTCTTCAGGTTAAGAACGGACCTCCGGAACAAATTAAATACTTAACCCAAGGTACCACTGTATTGTGTGTGGTAAGTGTTGTGCTTGGTACTAAAAAGCAGGTCTTTCATCCTAGGCTGGCTGTGCTCACAAAAGAAAGGAAAGACTTGCAGCCTCCTTCGAGATTAATTGAAGGTACAGTATTAGGACTCATGGTTGATAGAGAAGGAAGAGACAAGTACGCAGCTTATTGAATGCATTCTGCTATGGAGACTGCAGGGCCTTCTTAGCTATAAGTAGGCTGCTGGATGAGTTGATCTGCATCTCTCAGGCATGTGCTCATAATTGATTTGGTAGTAAAGGTGACGCAGAGAGTTAACACGGAAGAGCCGTTGTTGCAGCTCTTCCTACTAGGAAAACCTACCCATGCATTTGAAAACGGGTAAGCAGAAGAGCCACTTGCACAAGTGTGATTAGAATTGCCTCTGACTCTAAACATTTCAAAGGGAAAGAAATGGGCCGGTAGTAGGGATAGGCAAACTTGTCAATTTCAAGTTTTCTCATGGTTTTTAATTTCTCATTTTTTACACTTAAGTTTGGTTCTCCACATTACCATTATCTGTTAGGTGTTTTTTTAAAGTCATCAGGAAAATTTATCAGCATTTTTGTGCGAATCTTTCCTCTTATTTATTTTTGTATGCAGTTTTGCCTAATACCCCCTCTTCTTTTTGCAAGTAGTTTTTCCTAATATAGCTTTGGCCTGTTTTCACTAATATTTTTATGAGTGTTTTTTTGTTTTTTGTTTGTTTTAGTAAACACTACCTGGCTGGGGAGCTGCATTGCAAAATTCAGAGTGGATTTAGAAGGGTGGCTGAGTTTTGTCCTGGACATCTCAGTGACAAACCTGTTCTGGGATTGCAAATGTTTCTGCTTGTCTGTGTGCAAATCTCTAATGATGACCCCATTTCCTTTACAGGTTCCTACAGTGCCAGCCAAGGGGTGAACTGTATCCGTGAAGATGTTGCAGCCTACATTGAGCGACGGGACGGAGGCGTTCCTGCAGATCCAGAGAACATATACCTGACCACGGGAGCTAGCGACGGTATTGCTGTATGTTTTGTTTTTTAATATATTATTGTTCTTATGATAGTGTGGTTCGGTGGTTAGTGTCAGACTAGGACCTGTGAGCCCAGGGTTCAAGTTCCCACTCAGCTATCAAGCTCCCTTGGTGACCTTGGGCCAGTCACTGTCTCTCAGCCTAACCTACATCACAGGGTTGTTGTGGGGATTAAGTGGCAGGGGGAGAACCTTCCCTTCAGCTCCTTGCAGCAAAGGTGGGATAAAACTGCAGTAAAATCATTATATTTATATTTTTTATATTTATATCCCTTCTTTCCTCCAAGGAACTTGTGGTAGTATATATGTTTTATCGTCATAACATGATAAATAATAGGCTGAGACTGGCCTGAGGTCACCCAGTGAGTTTCGTATTTGAATGCTGGTGGCCAGGGCCCTAGCCCAGAAGTGGAGCACCTCAGGCCCAGAGGCTGAGTGGGCTCTTCCAGGCCTCTCTGTTTTGCCCTCAGGCCTCATGCTCTCTCCCATCATGCCCTCCTCAAGTATTTTTTGCCTGGTTGGAATGCACTCTTAAACTCTGATGACGCCTCCTACTTCCCTGGACAGAGGACAGAGAGGGGTGTGTGAGTATGTGTAGACGTTAGCCTACTGTACAAAGGAAAAATTTACATTCATTGCTCCACCCATTATTATTTTTTGCCTCGGTCCCTGCTCAGCACTGATATGTGGCCCTGGAAGGTTGCCCAGAAGGAACTGCATCCCTCAGGCTTAAAAAGTTTCTCTGTCCTAGTCCAGTCTTCTAACGTCTACACCCCACTAGCTCTAGACATTGAGACCCCAAGCTGGGTGTACTCTGACCATATAAAATGCAAACCTATTGTTTGGCATGAGTGGCATAGCCTGAGTGAATGTACTGTACATAAATCCCTAGATTCCTATAATAGTAGAGTTGGAAGGGACCACGAAGGCCATCTGGTCCAACCCCTTGCAATGCAGGAATCTTTTGCCCATGGTGCTGAGATTAAGAGTCTCACGCTCTGCCGAGCTATACTTGGACAGCACACGTTACTCTGACAGCTACTTCTGAGCTTCTGCAGGGTTTGAATATTTGTTTTGCAGTTGTCCGGAGAGAAAAGAGGAGATGAAGGGGGGAAGGAATATAGAAGCAGCCATACAAGGAATGAGATGGACAAAGAAATATTCCTAGTTTTGAAATTTCTAGCCGTGGCCTTCATACGGTGCAGAAGTGCACGGGCGTTCCTCTCTCTGTTTATGATCATTCCCCCCCCCCCATATAATTGCTTCAGTTCTTTGTCTCTCTGGCCCCAGGCATTTCAAGGGAATGAAAGCTTCTATGTCAGGACCTGTTCATGTGGAGGCCCTGCTTGCAAGGTTTCTCTCTCTGAAAAACAAGATCAAGGCCCTGTTTGTGTGTCAGTGGCCTGGATTGATCTAACAACTAAAACGAGAACCGTTGGGGGGGGGGACTGATTTTGTTCAGCACATTGAGGGGGAAATTCCTTTATTCTGTAAACTAATGCTCTTCAACCTTGGGTCCCCTATCATTCCTGACCATTGCCTAAACTCTCTGCAGATGGTGTGAGTTGTATAGGGACCCATGGTTAAAGGACATAACGCATAGTTAAACATGCTGCAAGATCTCCTCCCCCAGACCTCGCCCCCTTCCCTCCCACTAGCATTGGCAACCCAAGTGGGTGAAATAGTGCCAGTGCAATATTTGTTGACCTTCAGCAGGAAACCCACCTCGGCTTCAGTATCTATAGGGTGGCGTAGGTTTGCTGCAAATGGGGAGTCTGTCAATATGAACTGTCAACTTTGAAATCCTACACCCCACTCCCCCATCCTGCTTATACATTCAGGCATTTTGGCTGCCTTGCAAAAAAAAAAACCTTAATGAAAATGCCATCGCCTGGCACCGTTTGGTATTGCAGCACTGTTGGGCCCGCAGTTTTATTGATTCACCCAGTGTTCTTGGCCTCTGGGTTGGCAGCGGATCGAGGTGGACTACTGGCTGCTTATGTAAAGCTTTGCCAGAAACGGCACACATCTCTGTACTTGGCCGCACTGGCTCCTTTTCTTCTTGGAGAAGCAGGAATTGCTTCTTTAGATTCATTATCCCTAAAAGCCAGCAATTAATCAAATTCAGCGGGAGCTCAGTGGTGGATCATTATTTTGGAGGGTTTGGCATGGCCTGTGCCCATCCAAGCCAGCAAGAGAGTTCAAAGCCAAGCAAAAACACCCCCAGGAGAGGGCAAAGGAGGGTCAGTGAGGGGGTGTGGCTTGGGGAGTGTTCCGAGGGGCAGATAGTATTTGGCCCCTGGGGCTGAGGTTCCCCCATCTCTGCTCTGTGTTCCAAATATAAAAAGAACCTGGTTGGATCAGACCAAAGTTCCACCTGTAACTTAGTGGGGGAGCATGTGCTTTGTAAGCAGAAGATCCCTGGTCCATTTACCAGGTGGGGCTGGGACAAACCCCTGTCTTAAATCCTGGAGGGCTGCTGAAAATCAGTGTAGACAACCCCTAACTAGATGAAGCACAGGGCTTATTATACTGCCCTTCCCCAAACACTCTTGGTTTTTCAAACACCCTCAAGAATAAATTCAAGCACTTTTTATAAAAGCCTGCAAAATATTGTTATAATGTTGACACTTTCTTTTATTTGTTTAGGGAAGAAATGGAACACAAACTTGTTAAATAACCTTTCCCTCCCCCTCCAGACTATTCTAAAGATCCTTGTCTCAGGGGGTGGAAGATCCCGAACTGGAGTGATGATCCCAATCCCCCAGTATCCCTTGTATTCAGCTGCTATATCGGAATTGGATGCCATTCAGATCAACTATTACCTTGACGAAGAGAACTGTTGGGCCCTAAACGTCAATGAACTACGCCGTTCCTTGAATGAAGCCAAAACATACTGCAATCCAAAGGTTCTCTGCATCATCAACCCTGGAAATCCCACAGGTTTGCAGAACTCCTCTTTGTGAAGACATTTTTCCTTCTCTAATGACTTTTCACCCACCTGCCCATCAAGTGACATCAGTGGTGATGTTAGGCAATGGGCAGGACGACAGCTTTTCATCCTGCCTTGGCTGCATGCCAGGGCAGCAGAATTAAATCCTCGCTGGTGAGGGACCTTTGCAAAAGTCCCTTTGAAGCAGCTGTGTGCTTCTCTTTTAATGGAGGGGAGGGGGGGAGAAGCAAGGAGTCTCTCCTCCCCCATCACTTACTTAGAGAAGCATGGAGCTGCTTCAATGAGCATTTTTGCAAAGGGCTTTAAAACAGAACACACACATACTTTATTTTTGTTCTGGGATTGAAAGATTACAGATTTATTGCTTACAGATTTTTTATGAATCAGAGCTCTCTGTTTTCTCCCCCACCTCCTAATTTAGGTCAGGTTCAAAACAGAAAATGCATTGAAGATGTGATCCACTTTGCCTGGGAAGAGAAGTTGTTCCTTCTAGCTGATGAGGTAGTAAAAGCATTAAATTGCAGGCCACATCTTTTACTTTGTTCATAAACAAAGAATACATGTGCCTTTTTCTGCTGGCTACAGGTTTATCAAGATAATGTCTACTCGGAGAGCTGTCAGTTTCACTCCTTCAAAAAGATCCTTTATGAGATGGGACCAGATTACTGTAACAATGTGGAGCTTGCTTCTTTTCATTCTACCTCTAAAGGATACATGGGCGAGTAAGTTTTCGTAGTGCCTCCTTTTTTTTCTTGACTGTGTCCTGGTTCTCGTATCTCAATAAGCTGGAGCTTTGTTTCTCTAGTCCACCCAACCATGCTGACTCCCAGAGAGGAGTTTCTACCCTCTATGCTCCCTGCTGGGCTATTGAGGTCAGTGCAGGATGGGGTCTTGCCAAATCAACTTCACCCTCTTCTCATGACACTAGAATTTGGGGGTATTCAATGAAGCCGAATGTTCGAAGATTCAGGGCAGACAGAAGCAGCATCTTAGATGTTTCTCCCCTCCATAAGTAGTGATGGTACCAACTGGCTGCGGTGACTATGTTCATCCTCCACTGTTGAAGCCCCTGAATGCCAGTTGCTAGGAATCACAAGCAGGTGGCATGTGCTTCCTGGCACCCTTTCAGACTACAGTTCCCAGGATTCTTTGGGGCAGCCGTGTGTGTTAAATGTATGGCGGTCTGCAGCTATGCACCTACATAGGCCTAGGACCCTCGTACCTACGGGACTGCCTCTCCTGGTATGTCCCACAGAGGACCTTATGGTCTTCAAACAAAAACATCTTGGAGGTCCAGGGCCACAGAGAGGTTAGGCTGACCTCAACCAGAGCCAGGGCTTTTTTGGCTGTGGCTCCAATCTGGTGGAACGCTCTGTCACAAGAGACTAGGGCCCTGCAGGACTGCAGGACAAGACACAACTCTTCCACCAGGTCTTTGGCCAAGGCACATCCTGACCCCCTCCTTTGGTAATCTTCACAGAACTCTAGCTCAGTGGTTGCCATTAATCTGATTTGAATTGGTTTTATAATGAAATGATTTTAGAATGTTGTATCATTTTAATGTTGTTAGCCGCTCTGAGCCCGGCTTTGGCTGGGGAGGGCGGGATATAAATAAAATTTTATTATTATTATTATTTATTACATGTAAAGGACTTCACCCCCACCATCCCACTTTATTCTGTTTACTCTTTCCCCTCTTTACTTTTCAAAAAAGTAAATTGTGTTTTTATTTTTAAAAGGCTTGTCCATTTTACTGAGCTACAGTAAAAAAGATAGAGAGAATTCATAACATCTTTGGCTGTACAGATGCCACTCCAGCTGCTTCATGACAGCCCAGTAAAGGTGCTAATGACCTCCACATACCAATTGACATCTGCTGTACTCTCCAGATGTTGCTGGGTTGCAGCTCCCAGCATCCCTAGCCCATCAGCTGGGGCTGCTGGGAGTTGGAGTCCAACAGGGCAATGCATTGGGACCCCCCCCCTTTGGCTTGAGATTTGTCCCTCTTGTGTTCTAAAATTCAACGCTTCCTTGAGGTTTTATACTAGTGGACTGATTTTATTTTAAGATTTTTCTACCCTGCCTTTCAATCAAATAATGTTCAAGATGTTGAGAAGCAACAGGTGGCATGTACCGTATTTTTCGCACCATAGGGCGCACCGGACCATAGGGCGCACCCAGTTTTTTGGGGGGGAAATAAAGGGGAAAAAATTATTTCCCCCCCCCCCCCAGGCGCGGGGCTGGGGCGGGGGAAGCTCGAGCTTCCCCCGACCCCAGCCCCCAAACAGGCAGCTCTCCGCAAGCAGCGGGAGCGCTCCCGCTGCTTGCGGAGAGGTCCGCGAAGCCTGGACGCGCTGAGCTCAGCGCGCCCAGGCTTCGGCATGCAGGCACCTCTCCGCAAGCAGCGGGAGCGTTCCCGCTGCTTGCGGAGAGGTCCGCGAAGCCTGGACGCGCTGAGCTCAGCGCGCCCAGGCTTCGGCATGCAGGCACCTCTCCGCAAGCAGCGGGAGCGTTCCCGCTGCTTGCGGAGAGGTCCGCGAAGCCTGGACGCGCTGAGCTCAGCGCGCCCAGGCTTCGGCATGCAGGCACCTCTCCGCAAGCAGCGGGAGCGTTCCCGCTGCTTGCGGAGAGGTCCGCGAAGCCTGGACGCGCTGAGCTCAGCGCGCCCAGGCTTCGGCATGCAGGCACCTCTCCGCAAGCAGCGGGAGCGTTCCCGCTGCTTGCGGAGAGGTCCGCGAAGCCTGGACGCGCTGAGCTCAGCGCGCCCAGGCTTCGGCATGCAGGCAACTCTCCGCAAGCAGCGGGAGCCCAGCGCTGGGCTCCCGCTGCTTGCGGAGAGGTGTGCGAAGCCTGGAGAGCTGAGGGGTCGGTGCGCACCGACCCCTCTCACTCTCCAGGCTTCAGCGAAAGCCTGCATTCGCACCATAGGACGCACACACATTTCCCCACACACATTGGAGGGGAAAAAGTGCGTCCTATGGTGCGAAAAATACGGTAATACATGCAATGCTATCAACATCCTGAGAGTTTCAGAATGTGTTGTTTTTTCTCCTTTCCTATTTTTCTATTCGCTACCCCCACCCTCCTGGCTATCCCATTTGTCTCAGGTGTGGCTACAGAGGCGGCTACATGGAGGTGATTAACTTGCACCCAGATATTAAAGGGCAACTTGTGAAGCTTCTGTCAGTCCGTCTTTGTCCGCCGGTCTCAGGCCAAGCAGCCATGGATATTGTCGTGAATCCTCCTGTACCTGGGGAGGAATCCTATGCACAGTTCATCAAGGTGTGTGTGTGTCTACATCTACCTTGTGCAGTAATAACAAGAGAATCAGAATGACAAGTATCAGAGGGAAGCTAAAGTGATACCTGCATCTCCTGAATCCGCATGCAGATTCTTATATTCAGTGCTGGGATACACAACACTTCACCAAAGCTCCCTTTGCACACATCTGTTAAACTAAGGTGGTTTGGTTGCTCGGCAGGGTGGGGTGGGAGGGGGATGACAGAAGGCCTAGGAAGTTTAGAAAGTGGAGGGCTCTGCTCAGAAGTTTTGAGAAGCAGCACCCTAAGGAAGAGAGGAACTGCAAGGCAATTTCTGTGATACATAGTTCCTTTGCCTTTGGTGTGACGTTGCTGTGTGTTTCCCCTCAAATCAGGAAAAAGAGTCTGTCTTGAACAACCTCGCCAAAAAAGCCAAACTGACAGAAGACATGTTCAACCAAGTACCGGGGATCCACTGCAACCCTCTTCAGGGGGCCATGTATGCTTTCCCACGAATCTTCATCCCTTCCAAGGCCATCGAGGCAGCAAAGGTGAGACTTCTCCCCAACCGCTGCTATTACTTTTGCTGCAGCTGTACAATTGTTGCCATTCCAGTTTTGGAGGAGCCATTCTCCAGGCCAGGGGAGCTTTGATGCTTCTCTGGAGCTGCTGTACTGGTTTGGGGAGACATCAGTACTTTTTTTACAGGAGCTAAATTGAATTTTCCTGAAGCTCCATTACTCAACAGGGGTGGCGTGTCCTGGATTTGCAGGATCTCATCTTGGGCCATCTGTAGCACACTAGTATGATTATATTCCTACCCTTCGATATTGGTCCTTTATCAATAATAATGTTTATGGAAACATTGTGGTGAACACACCACCCGTCTGATTCATGTCTGTCAAACAGCTGTTAAAGAAACACAGGGACAAGTTGACAGTCCCTGGTGTGACCAACTTTAGCTTTGCCAGATAGATGAACAGATAAAAGTATTTGGAAGCATCCTTTTTTATAATGAAAGGAACATAACTGCATAGATAGACTAGCTGGCTGCTGAGGTTTCTTGTAGCTCTATGATTCCATGAAAATGGGACTTGCTATTCACTCTCTAGTTTCTAATTATTACATCGTTTTTATTTCTGCAGGTTCATAAAATGGCTCCCGACATGTTCTACTGTATGAAACTTCTGGAGGAAACAGGGATCTGTGTTGTTCCTGGAAGTGGCTTTGGCCAAAGAGAAGGCACTTACCACTTTAGGTACAGGGTTGACAAAGCATGCTGCAGTGTTAGCAGCTGAATTAAATTTTCTTTCTTTTTGATGACATGGTCTCCATGCTTCTAAAAGTCATTTTATAATACTTTTTTTCCTCCTGTTTCCCCAGGATGACCATTCTCCCTCCGGTAGAGAAGCTAAAGATCTTGCTGGAGAAAGTGAAAGACTTCCACATAAAGTTTCTCAAAGAGTACTCTTAAGCAAAATTACGACTCTCTTCTGCTCTCGCTCTCTCTTTCCAGAGTAAATCTGGGAAATCCAAACAAAGCTGTGAGGGGAAAATGTTCTTTGTCTTCTTTTAATCAATCAAATCCACACTAGAACGGCTAGAGCCCAGCTATGAAATTTGTGTACCTCCAGCCTGAGTGTGTACTGTTGCTTTAATTTCATGGAAAGAAATGGAAATAAGGGCAAGAATTGGGGGGCGGGGGAAAGAGTGCCTTGACTCAATTGTTATTTCTTAGCTTGTGTGGCTGGCTGGTCTGATGAAAAAAAAAAAGATAGCAATAGCTCCAATAATTCTCATCGAGAATTTCCCTATTTCAAAACAGCAACCCTACAAAATTTACCTTTGGTCTTAAATATGAAAGCAAAATTTAACTAAGCTGGCAATTGAGTGTCAATAAACACCCTTCTATAGAATAAAAAAAAATCCCTTACTTTGTGTATTTTAACGAGGCATCCCCTTCTATCTTCCATTATATTTTAAAAGCTGCATGCTTCCAGTAAATTGGGTATAATATGGTTTGTGTAAACTGTTGTGCGGTTCTCCTTGGCCTAAGCAAGGCTGCAACAGATACATTTTGTGGTGGATGTCCTGTTCAGACTCAACATTTGAGCACTATGCCATGCTGTGGGCATTAGGCATGTCATTCCTTTCTGTTTCAGGATTTAAGAAATGCCCCAAATTTATTCTCTGAGAACCTAGTGAACCCAGACTAGACTGCCCCAGCATGTGAACTGATGCCAGTCATGGTCTTTGCATGGAAAAGAATCACAAGTATGAGCTAAATAAATAAAATTGAGAGCCTATAAGAGGGAGGCGTGGAACTGCTATAATCAGGACACAGAACTATCCTCCTTTCATTTGGCTAGGTGCTGCTTTAGAATGTAGATATTGAGTAAATTAGCTAAGCAAAGGAGACGCTTCTTAGCTATAAATTGGAATGCGCCTCATCATGGTAGCAAATCAATACAAGATGCCGATACCAGAGGGAGCATTTTCCTATGTGCGAAATGATCTGCCAATTTTGTTCAACAACATACTCTGCAAAAAAGAAGCATATTTTGATCACTGACCGATAATAATAAAGTCCAAAGTTGAAGGAATGTGGAAATGCCACAGTGAGAAAGGGTCCAATCTGGTAGTATAATCTTGCCTAAATGTTCAGTCCCCTCTCAGGGCTGCTATTTCAACCTGAACAGGCAACTGGAAGTTCTGTTTCTTTTGTTTCTAACCTCAGAAAGACAGGGATTTTCTCCAAGGTATGTCACATGGGCTGAGTTTCTCTTCTAATAAGTAGAAGTGAAAAATGAGAGGGCAAGGTGGCCAGTAGGCTATTTAGCATGGCTAACCAGAGTGGAGTGGACTGCCTGAGTGCTACTATCGCCCAGGTTCATGACACTTTGCTCTCCTACAGTAGATCTAAGAGTCTCCCATGTTGGTTCAGCTGGGCTTCATTTTACGATACAGTGTGAAAGTACCATTTCCTCCCCCATTAATCCATCTCAGTCTTGAACATAAATAGGGGTGCCAATTTCAATATTGGGGGAGCAGGTAAGCCCTGCCACACATAATCACATGATGCAGCGCATGCACATCATTTGAATGGCAATGCCTATCAACTTGGGGGGTGGCCCCCTCGAATATTTTATTGTGGGGGAGCAAAGGCCCCTCGGCCCCTAGGAATTGGCTCCTATGTACATAAACCTGGCTTAACTTTTTTGGGGACTGCTGCTGTTGCTGACCCAAGTTTCCAGAATGGTCCAAGTGAAGAAAGCAATTACGACTGCAGATTACCCTGCGTACTTGACTATATTGCTGAGTTGAATTCCAAAGGGGCAAACAAATGTATCTTACGGGTGGTGTTAATTCTAAATGGACACATTGCCATCCGAGAGCAGCAGAAACGTCCTTTCTGCATTTTTGTCCCCTTAAACCTATCATTTTACTGACAAGGATGGGGATATTAGAAAGCTGAATGAACAGAACACTCAGCTTGCTGGCGCAAGTGCTTGGCACGGTTTCCTAAGCATTGATTACGTGAACTACTGAAAACTAGCATGTTTCACTCTTGGAATACTGCAGTTTTTAAAAAAAGGAATTGCACTTTTCCTCCCTGAAATCTGGCTTCGGGCTCACTGCTTGGGAAGGGCCGCCATTGAACATATAGTGCAAGAGAATTCTGTGCGCTACTCGTGATTACTATATATTTTTATATACTTTTATAAGTTTTTCCCCCCATTGGGTTTGGGAAGGGTGGGAGGGAAGGGTAGTATTTGTAGTCTTAACAAGCCAGTGGGTTTTCTATTTACCTTGTGTTTACACCCAGTGTTCCTGAAAACGATGCAAGGTTTACATGTTTCTAAATAACTCTTTTTGCAGGGATGTTTTAAAAGGTTTGCTTTTTCCTCCCACACCTGTTGCTTCCTGCCTTTTTAAAAATGGGAGCAGGAATCCTTAGAGGTTTAGTTATTAAATCAAGGATGCTGACCTACCTTCCTTTGTGTTTTCTAAACACTGTTATGGTGCCTTTTGATTTCTGGTACGCAGAGGGAGAATGAATGGGTTTGTTGTTGTTTTTTCCTGCATCTTTTGAGAAATGGTACCATCCTTCCACAGTTGATTTGACACATTTGTAAGTACTGTGATGAGCTGCTAAAATTTAACTTGGTTGTCCTGGAGGCAAGGCGGTCATCCTTGGAATCTATTCCAGAGTGGGCCTCAGCGGATGCAATTCCCAAATAAACGGTTTAGAGATTGCAGGTGGAGAATGTTACTACACTGAATTTTTGTTCTCTCTTTTTAAAAAATGTACGTCCTTAATGAGTAAGGCAATATCTCAACATTGTGATGCATGCTCGTAGGTTCACATTTCCTACAGGTGCTCCTCATGCTGTTCTTGGGATGACTTTTTAAACATACCTACAACTTCGAAAAATTAAATAAAAGAATGGTTGGAAACTGTTTTGTCGTGCTTTCTATATTTTAATGAGTTTTCCAAAAGCCTTCTTTCTCACAGCTGACACTTAGGAACATAAGAAGCTAGCATATATAGAGTTAGAGAGTTGGTCTGATGCAGCAAGGCTCTTAAAGAGGAGGGTAAAATCTGCCAGAGGTGGTTTTTTAAAGCAACACAGCCCACTAGGATGCAAGGGAGAAAACGAGCAAAAATGGCCACATAGATTTCCAAGCACCTTTCTGTCTGTCATTGGGCCAACAAAAATCTTGTAAAAAAATTAGACACTGGCAAAACTACCCCAGGGCTGTGACCCTAAACACAGTTATTCCAACTGAATACAGCCATTTTTTTCACATTCAACAATATCTACTCCAGTGCCTTTTAACAACTGAAATTCAGCAGGTGAAATCTATCACTGCACCACCATGCTGACATATCTAGGAAAAAGTAGACATTAATGCAGGAAAACTAATCCAGGAATTAAGCCTCCCACTTTTTTTTAAGCCAAGTCTGTTGTGAAAACACCCCTTCTTTCAATAAACTGGGAGAGCTAAATGCACCACAAAGGAACAGCTCCCTGCAGCTGATCCGTCCATCCCCAGCGCTAGATCTGGCTTCCTCAGGGACAGAGCATGCCTTGCACCTGCAATCAGCGCCCTCCCCCCTTCTCCAGAGTCCTAAGTGGGCGTGCCCACAGCCAGGGCGGGGAACTGCAATAAATCCACACAGAGAGAGATGCTTTCTCCTTTCTGGGCTTTCCCGATTTGTGAGCTGGGAGCGAGACATGGCGCTAAGGAAACACCTGAACGAGGCGAAGAAGCGCAGCGCGGACTCCGGCGTGGAGTCAGATCGGAGCCTCTTGAGCAAGGAGCAGAGGGACCAGCGCATCAGTCTCTTTCTGCGGGATTTCCAGCACCAGGGTGAGGCCTCGGGATGGGGCGGGCAAAGCGGGTGGTCTGAGTGAGGAAATGTGAGCCAGCCTGGCGTAGCGGGAAGAGCCGCCTTTCTCAACCTTGGGTACACGGATTTCGTTGGACTACAACTCCCATCGTCCCTAGCCAGCAGGGTCCAGTGGTCAGGGATGATGGGAGTTGTAGTCCAACAACATCTGGGGACCCAAGGTTGAGAAAGGCTGGGGCAGGACCTGGAAGACACCAGGGTTCAAAGCCCTGCTCAATCACTGCCTTTCAGCCTAACGTACCATTCAGGGATGTTGTGGGGATTAAGTGAGAAGGGGGAGAAGCATGTATAAACTACCTTGAGCTCCGTGGAGGAAAAGGTGGTGCATAAATAAATGAATCTTGGAGAAGTGGAGTGAAAAGCAAGGAGTGGGGCTTAGAAGAATAGAATCATAGAACTGTAGACCTGAAAGGGACCTCCAAGGGTCATCTAGTCCAACCCCCTGGAATGCATTAGTCTCAACGCTCAGTCCCCCATCCATACCATTCTGGACCTTGCTTAGCTTTGCAAATGTGCTAGCACTTTTGTCCCCCAAAGGACAGAAATGCCTTAATTCTAGCTGCTTCACTTGATTATTCATTTCAGGGTCTTGCAGTGCTGTGTTTCTGCCAAGGACCAGATTGTCCAGTGGTTAGAGCATCTTTGTTGCATGCAGAATGTCCCAGGTCCAACCTCTGACATCTGCAGGAAGACCTGGGGGAGAGAACACAGCCTGGAGAGCTGCTGCCAGTCAGTGTAGACAATACTGAGGTAGATAGATGAATGGACTGATTCAGCATAAGGCAGCTTCCTCTGTCCTTCTCCCTTTCTCCAAGCAAAGGAAAACCTGCGAGATTTGAAGAAAGAGCTGGCTTCGCTTCTGCAGACAGCTGAGAAGGCATTCCAGGTGGAGCTGCTGGCCATGCCTGTGGTCATGAGAAAAATGAGGAGGGAGGACTTGATTGGTGAGGCTGTTATCCCAACCCCACTTACCTGCTGGGAGTAAGACTTGTTGAATTCAGACAGATATACTTCTGAGTAGACGTGGTTAGAATTGTGTTAAGTGAATTATCATGCAGATAGGTCCTCGTGGCGCCAGTCATGACTTTGCTCAGCCGCTTTTTCAATGGGGCTTGCTCCCAACTAAGTCCCCATCTGTACTATACAGTTAAAGCAGTATTGCACCACTTTAGATAGTCAGGGCTTCCTCTAAAGAACTCAGGGAACTGTGGTCGGCTTAGGCTGCTCAGAGTTGGTAGGAGATGCCTATTTCCCTCTCAGAACTACAATTGCCAGAGTTCCATTGGAAGAAGGATGGACTGTTAAACCACTCTAAAATAGGTAGCCACTAATGTCAATTTTACCTTTGCATTGTAGGCTAGTTTCTGCACACACTCACACACCCATCTCTGCCCTCCACCCAGGCAAGCAGGAAGCACGATCAGAGTACAAGGAGGGTGCAAAGCAAGGGCAGTGAGGGCTGTGTGGCCTAGGAAGAGTCCTGAGTGCCAGGGATAGAGACCTGGAAGGCTGCATTTGGCCCCCATCATCTAATATATATTTTGAAAAGTGGTTTCTTGGATTGTTTGTTGTACATTCGGACACCCAACCAACTTTTGCTTGATGGATCCTAAGATCAAGGAGCCGGTTTTCATTTATGTTTGGATAAGATTGCTTGCCATTTTGAATCGTGACTGAGCCTTTATAACCACACAGATTTTAACTGCTGAATTCACAACTACACAGTTTTTTGGTTACTTAAGACTTCCTGTGCAATGTCAGATACAAGCCTGTTAATAAAACATAAGAAGAATGTGCTGGACCAGGCCAGTGGCCCATCGAGTTCAGAATCCTGTTCTCACAGTCAGGGATGTCTTAAGCATATGTGGCGCCGGGGTGCAAAGATCTGCCTGGCACACCCCCCCCCCGGTTGCCCAGTCCCAGGCATGCAGGAGGGCGGAGCCAGCCGGCCACCTCAGCGTCTCACTGGCTCAGTCATCCCCGAACTCATGGCACAGACCCGCCCGCAGCAGAAGAGCCTATTGCGGCGCTCCGACTTCCCTGGACTTAACTCTCAGTCCCCAGACTCTCAGCCTGGTACCCCTGAGAGCTCCTATGCATAAGCCAGCCCTGCTCACAGTGGCCAACCAAAAGCCTAAAGCCCCAAAAGCAAGACCCAGGTGCAATTGCATTCTTCCCCAGTGCATCTGCATTCTTCTCAATAGTGCTCCCCAGCAGCTGTATTCAGAGGCATAATGCCCCTGATATTAGAAGCAATATAAAGCCATTGTCTTGTACCTGTTGATGGTCCATCTCCTCCATGAATTTGTCTAACTCCCTTGTAAAGCCACCTTAGTTGGTGGTCATCAACAAACACCATATCTTAACTATGTGCAATTTTAATACCTTCCTTTTACCCTTCCCACTTCTGAGTATTTTTTCATGCAGCACGTTGTTAAACTGTGGAACTCCCTCCCACATGATAGCCACCAACTTAGATTAGGCAGATTTGTGGAGAAGACCACTGATGGCTACCAGCCAGTACAACTATGCGCTGCTTCCATGGTCAGAAGCATTAATGCTTCCTTATACCAGTTGCTGGAAACTACAGGAGGGAAGAGTGCTCTTGTGCATGGGTCCCACTTACAGGCATCTGATTGGCTGCTGTGAGAACAGGATGCTGGACTAGATGGGCCATTGGCCTGATCCATCAGGCTCTTCTTGTGCTCATATTTTGCTCCAACCTTTATTTTATAAAGAATGTGTGATTGATAAGAAGCTAGTCCCTTTGATTAATCAGCAACTGTCTGCCTTGGTATAATTGCCTGTCTCCGCACCACAGATCTTAAGGAAGAAGAAGCTGCTGCTGCCACAGTCATCGCCACTGCCATGGCAGTAAGTATGGCCAAGTAACACGGAAATGCTTTTTTTAAAAAAACCAGTAACAGATCCTTATGCCTCTTGAGCAATGCTGCTCTCAGGTTGTGGCAGATTGGGGCAACTGCCCCAAAGCCTACAGTAGTGCAAAGTACTGCACTGCCCCCACTCCTCCTCCTTTTGTCCACCCATTAATAAAAGGGATTCCTTTCTCAGAGCAAGGAATTCTGCGTGATATGACCCAGGAGAATGCAGGTGCCAGATCTGTGTCACCTTACCACCAGAATGCCTTACTTCGTAGGTGTAAGCCAGGCATCTTCAAAGTCTGTTTTGGGGGCCTAATCTGGCCCGCCAGTTGTTTAAATCCGGCCCCTGTGGCAGTTTGTTTCCTGGGGTAAAATCCTAAAAAAAAAACCTCAACAACTTCAACCCTAAAAAAGCTCAACAACTTTGGGGTAAAATCCTAACAAAAGCTCAACAACTTCAATCCTTTAAAAAAAGGTCACGGCCCCTCACTTCATCAAATTTGGCCCTCATTGAAAAAAGTTTGGACACCACTGGAAGCGGTGAGAAAGCAGTTTTAAATGGCGGGTGGGAGAGGCAAATTGGAGTAGAAGCCAGCCCCATTTGTCAAAGCTCTGGCAAGCTCTGGGTGGCCTGTGATATTTGTCCCAGGCCCTTTGGGGAATAAAACTGCTAGCACATTTGCAAAGCTAAGCAAGGTCCAGAATGGTTTCAAAGTGGATGGGGGGGGGCTGAGTGTTGATTTCTGCATTGCAGAGAGTTGAATTAGATGACCCCCCCCCCCGGATCCCTTCCAACTCTACAATTCTATGATTCTAAGTAGATCATTGAAAGAACATCTGTTTTGCATGCAGAAGGTCCCAGATTCAATTCCTGGCATCTCTCGGTAGGGCTGGGGAAAATCTCCTGCCTGGTATCTTGGAGAACTGCTGTCAGTCAGTGTAGACAATACTGAGATAAATGGACCATTGGTCTGTCTCAGTATAAGTCAACTTCCCATGGGATGACTCTGCTCCAGAGGGAAGATTTTTCATATGTGATTTCCACATGCCCCAGACACCTGCCTCTTCTGACATTCATCCATGTGTCCAACTCTTTGGATCCAGCAACCAAACCCACAAGAGAGATTCTGGCCTGATAATACCACCTCTTTCTCCCTCCTGCCAACAGAATGATTGCTGCGCAGCAGATATGCCAACTCCCAGACTAGTGAGGACCAACAGCAAACGAGGTGAGCTGACCTTCCAAGCTTAACATTGCTTGGAGGGAGGGTTGCCCAGTTTCACGCAAGGGAGATCGCTGCTGCTGCTGCTGCTGTTTCTCAGTCCCTCTACAGCTGTGCCAAACCATGGTTTGGCTTAGCATATCCTCCAGAACAGGGCTTGCGGTTTATCTAACAACAGTAGTAGTAGCCAAGGTTTGTTTGGAGCAAAATAAACCCAGGAACCTGGATGTGGAGGATATGCTAAGCCAAATCACAGCTTAGCTCTCAGATGGAGGAGAAACAAACTGGGTGCAATCTCCTCTCTGGGGACGTGCTAAACTATGGTTTGAGAATGTTCATGCTTGGCCATGGTTTGACTTGCTGTTCCATGCCAAGCAGGTCAACGTTCGATGGCAGTGATGCTGTCAGGGCTGAACTTTGGAGTAGACATCTGGGGCCCAAAATGCAGAAGATCTGGCTTACCAGTTGTTCTGGGGGGGGGGGTCATAAGAAGCCTGCTGGATCAGGCCCAATGGCCCATCTACTCCAGCCTCCTCTTCTCACAGTGGCAAACTAGATGCCTGTAGGAACAGACTCCCCACACAAGAGCACACTTTCCCTCCTGTTGTTTCCAGTAACTGGTATTCAGAAGCATTTACTGCCTCCTACCATGAAAGCAGACTATAGCCATCATGGATAGTAGCCTCCATTGCTAGTAGCCCTCAATAGCCCCCTCCTCCATGAATTTGTCCAATCCTCTTTTAAAGCCATTCACGTTGCCTCCTGTGGGATCGAGTTCCTTAATTTAACTGCATGAATAAGTCCTTTCTTTTATCTTCCTCTGCGAATCTTCCAACATTCAGCTGAATAGGATGTCCACGACTTCTAGTGTGATGAGAGGAGACAATTTTTCCCCCTTATCTGCTTTCTCCATGCCACTCATAATAAGCTTCTATCATGCCATCTCTTTTACCTAAACTAATAAAAACCCCAGTGCTGCCATTTCCCTTTACAGTCAGATTGCACCACATCCTTTTTGAGGTGAGGTGACCAGAACAGTACATAGAATTTCAGATGTGGTCACACCATAGATTTCTGGAATGGCATTATGCTCTGAGCAGTCGTTTTATTTCCATGGGCCCTTGGGAGTGTTCTTTCTTCCCTGTGGGACAGAAGAAGAGGAAAGTTCATGAGGGTGCAAAACCTGATGCTGTTTGTGTTGGCACACGCTCCTGGGGGGACGGCAGACCCCCCAGTACCTCCGAGTGTCTCCCAGTCGGCACGTTTCTGGAATGGCATGTCCCTTCACTCCAGAGTGCCCCTCTGCGACGCTTCTCATATGAAAAGTGCACACAAGTCTTCTGGCATCACACAGCAAGAAGATAAAAACATCCATAGATCCAAACCACGTTATATTCACAATATATACAGAGAATCCATAATCATGTCTGTGTTCTCCAAACTCTGGCAGAAACAGAAAGTATATAGCAAAAACGAAAGTATAGTCCAATAACACTCTCAGACAGAAGAGATAAGACAGTCTTCCGTTCCCACATCTAATGTGATTTATACTAATCACACTAGCCAGCATCGGCTTACGTAAAATCCTAACAGTTTGATCCAAGCCAAAGTATCCTGCCATAGCTTTGGAGAGACTGATGTAAGATGCATGCATAACATGCCTATAATAACCCTTGACCAAATTGCCTTTTCTAGTTAAGGTCACAACAATTGTGGAATACAAGGGAGAGGAAGAAGGGAGTGGAGCCCCGGCCAGGAAACTGTCTCGAAAGGTAAGTGGGGGAAAGTATCCCATATGTGCTCATAGCAAATTCATTCTCTTAAGTGTGGATCCTTCTGTAGCCAAAACAGTACTATCCATGCACAAGAGGGAGACATTAGGTGGCTCTGAGGAACCTGGAGGTTTGTGGATGTACCAAAACCCCCCAAAAAAACCTTAGATGGGGAAATGACCTGAAGATAGCTCAATGAGGACTGAGTACGCTAAATGCACATGCAATGCTGAGTGTCCTGGGAACAAAACTGAGGTTGGGAATGGAGTGGAGTATCCTGGGAAAGGGCTCCACAGTCTAGAAACCTGCATGAGAGCACTCTCACTGTTTTGTTGCAGGTCCAATATGTAAGACACGCTACACTTTTTTGCTGATTCAAAGCTACCCTCTTTAGCAGTGTGGCCTGGAGAGTTCTTTGTCTCTGCAACCCTGGAAATGGATTGATCCTGGTGAGGTTGAATGTTCAGTGGCCCCCAAGATTGGCAAAGGGCCCATTCCCCCAAGGTTCTCTGTGCAAAGTCAGCATCAACAGATGTCAGCGTGAGAATTTTGTGTGCATGGCAAGATCAGATCCCGACAGGTGCTTGGGGTGGGGGCAGGCTCTACCTGAAATCCCTTGCCCCCCTCAATTGTGACATTAGCACCAGGGCACAGAAGGTATATATGCTGATCTTATGCAGCATTCTATGTGTGAGGTAGTGCATGTGAGCTGGGAAATGCTTTGTGTGGCACACAGGTTATTCACTGGCGGCAGGAAACAGACATACAAGTCCCACATTATTCAATTCCCCATTGCCTATAAATCTTCAAAATTAGATTGCTGTTCCAAACAGTGAAGAATCGGGTGACTTTTAGGAATGCTAAACAACTTTGATTTTTCCTTGGACTACCTTTGTGGCCTAATGCCCTGTTTTGCTGCTTAACCCCCCTGCAGGCATTTAAAACAAATTCCCTGGCTTCCTTGGCTTCTGCTGTAAAGGGAAAGCAAGGGACTCCGTCCAGGTAAGAGTAACCCTATATTCTTGCTGCATTGTTTTTGGTTCTTCTTGTGAGGCAACGAAGTGCGTTGGCTTTCAAAGGGGCAGCTCTGCCTATGGCACAAGAGACCCTACGCCTATGCCATGGGTAGGCAAACTAAGGCCCAGGGGCCAGATCCGGCCCAATTGCCTTCTCAGTCCGGCCCGTGGATGGTCCAGGAATCAGCCTGTTTTTACAGTAGAATGTGTCCTTTTATTTAAAATGCATCTCTGGGTTATTTGCGAGGCATAGGAATTTGTTCATTTTCCCCCCTTCAAAATATAGTCTGGCCCCCCACAAGGTCTGAGGGACAGTGGACCAGCCCCCTGCTGAATTTTGCTGACTGCTGCACCATATCTAACACCCTGTAAAATATGGTGCTATCCAGCTAAAGGCCAAGTTCTACATATTTCGATGGGGGAGGCTGCAAGCATGAAATCAATGGAGCTTTTAACTGGCTGGAAGCTGCTTCTGCCTCCCTATAAGTGATGGCTGTTGATGGCCAATGCCTTCTGTTTTAAAAAGAGGCATCATGAAGCTGCTTATGAGAATAGTCAGGTTGCTAGCCTTCATGGTTGCTAGCCTTCATGGTTGCACTAGGAAGCTTTAAAAAAACACCTGTCCATGTCCTCAGTCACGTAGCTCATGGCTGAGAAACCTCAGGCCTTGGGAACTGAATGTGGTTCTCCAGGCATCTCTATCTGCCTGCATATTAGGTGGGTAGGACTTCTTGGCTCTGCTGCATTTCTGTGTTTTAAATCTGCTGGTAGCTGTTATGTGCTATTAGTTATTATTAGGGTGAGGAGCAGGTAATCATCATCATCATCAGTTATTATGTGCTATTCTTATCTGCTAGTAGTTATGATCAGTGCTTTTTTTCTAAAAAAAATGTTTAGGTGTACTCTCATTTTGATTCAAGATAATCACCATTTTATTGTTCAAATTGGGAAAAATAAATGGACAAAAGTACAAAGATTCACAAAATGTTTAGGGGTATGCGTACCCCTGTGTACCCCCAGAAAAAAGCATGGGCTATTATATCTTTTAATTGGGTTTATCTTGATGTTTAAGAGAATTTCGCCCCTAATCATTCTGTTTTTGCTTTAAAATGTGGCATTACTTTGTACTTTTGATGTTTTTATAATGTTATGAACTACCTAAGAGAAGCATGAAGTGATCTACGGACTACATGGGTAAGTCTCCGCAGCTGCAACAGCTCCGCTCCTTGTGATCATTCTGTCTGCCATTTGACCTCTCCTTATAGAGAATTCTCACAGGAGCAGGCATAGGAGGAACTGCTGCTGCAACCTTAAAATCCTGTAAATGCCCCCTGTGTCCCATCAGGTCTGCATACGCCACTCCAAATGGGAGAACCATTGAGCGATCGACCTCGATGCGGGAGCGGCCGGTGTCTGCTTCCAAGTGCATCTCATTGGGCTCTAAAAGGCAAGCCATGCTGTTTATATTGTGGTATAATCAAGACTCATGCAGCCAACCTAAGTCCAATGAATGCATGAAGGGGTTAATACAATCAAGTAAGCTGTCCTGCCCTCCTGCCAACCTGGCAGTTCGAAAAGCACGTCAAAGTGCAAGTAGGTAAATAGGTACCGCTCCGGTGGGAAGGTAAACGGTGTTTCCGTGCACTGCTCTGGTTCACCAGAGTCATGCTGGCCACATGACCTGGAAGCTGTACGCCGGCTCCCTCGGCCAATAAAGCAAGATGAGCGCCGCAACCCCAGAGTCGGTCACGACTGGACCTAATGGTCAGGGGTCCCTTTACCTTTAAGCTGTCCTGCCAGGTTTAGCTATGCCCCCTTCCCCTCACCTTGGAAAGAACTAGATAATCAAGCCTTTGTTCCCTTCCAGTCTACCTGAGAAGCTCAGTGTGGGAAGAGGTTTGAGCTGGTACTTCCTTTCCTCTGTCCCAAATCTCCCAACATTCAGTTTCATTGGATATTGCTAAATTGTAATGTATTATGAGAGAGGAAGAAAAAATTCTCTCTGTCCACTTTCTATGCACCGTGTGCAATTCCATGCACCTCTATCATGGCTCGTCTTACCTTTTCCTTAAAACTAACCTCCTCAAACATTGCCAAATGTCTGGACCCTCTCCTTATAGGGGTCTTGCGTCATCTCCTCAATCAGTTGTTTTGCCCTTTTCTGAACCGCCTTCCCTCTCCTCCACCCCCCTTCCCCACCTCTTTCTGGTGCCTAGATTTCCACAGAGGGGTCTCTCCAAAAGTGCATCTGCCTCAGAGAGAACACAGGTGGTGACGCTCCGGAGTATGTCGATGCCCCACGAAAGCTCAGTTCCCTTTGTCAACATCCCTTTGTCTGATGGAAAGGTACTGTATCAGCCGAGGGGAGCTGTGAATCTTTGATTTGCAAATATAAATGCATCCAAGTTGAGACACACAAAAATTAAGGGCGTCTCCCAAACCCCTTTCATTGCTGCTTCCAGCTGTGGAGGCGCAGAGCATAGCCACCATGGCTAGGTAGCCACCAGCAGCCCTCTCTGCCACGAATTTGTCTAATCAACTTTTATAACCATCCAGTTTGGTGGCCATCGCTTCTTCCTGTGGGAGAGTGTTCCATAGTTCAACTCTGTGCTGCATAATTAAGTCCTACGCCCTGACTCTTCCAACATTCAGCTATATTGGATAACCATGAGTTCTAGCATTAGGAAAGAGGGAGAGGAACTTTTCTCTGCCCACTTTCTTTATGTGACACGAAGCAATAACATGCGTAATGATGCACGCGCACGACCCATGCGGCTTGCAAACAGCACTCTCTGCTCTTGTTCAGACTCTCTGCTCGGCTGGCGATGGTCTCCAGAACGTCAATGTGGAATTATTGAATGAGGACACCGTCCAGCATATCCACAGCCTTGTGGTAAGTGTGCAGAACAAATAAACCTTGGAAATGGCTCTGTCCCTGCAGGGGGGCTGGTAGGGTTCGTCATAACATCGTTGTCAGCTGTGCCAATCTGCAGTGTTCCTTCTCAGGTCTGAAAAATCCATGCAAGTAGTTCTCAGAAATACTTCTGTGTAAGGCATTCCTTGCATAGAATCTGGAGTTTTGGTGGTTCAGAGGGATGTTTGGAGAGCTCCATCAATTGCCCATGCTTTTTTTTCTTTCCCCCCTTCCTTAGAACCAGTTGACAGTCCTTTGCGGAAAAGCAACCGTTAAGTGAAGTTGATGGATTCCAAAAACAACCTTTTTTCATTCTTGGATCTGAATATCCTTGGTTCCTTATGTTTAAATAGATAGGCTTTTTTTTTTTTTTAAGTACTATTAAACTTGTTATTTCTCTATGGAGGCTTGCTGGCATTATTTCAGGGTGAATGGTGCTTGCTCTAAAAGAATGCCATACATGGGCTATATGTTTGCTGTGCCCCATAAAGAAGGAGTTTGGATTTGGTATCCCGCTTTATCACTACCTAAGGAGTCTCAAAGCGGCTACCATTCTCCTTTCCCTTCCTCCTCCACAACAAACACACTGTGAGGTGAGTGAAGCTGAGAGACTTCAGAGAAGTGTGACTAGCCCAAGGTCACCCAGCAGATGCATGTGGAGGAGTGGGGAAGCGAACCTGGTTCACCAGATTTCAAGTCCGCCGCTCTTAACCACTACAGCTCTCTTGCTGCATCCATCATCTATTGGAGTGCCCTGATCCAAAGCATATTTAAGCCCAGATGTCACCAGACCAAGTTGGAGGATGTGGTGGTAGGGTACTTTTCTGTCGTCTGGTTGTACATTGTTTCAGAAATAGATGACCAGGGCTTAATTGGAGAACAGGATCCCATATGGAAGCCAGTGGAGCTTGCTTCTAAAGTGTAGTCTCTTCATCTGCTGAAAGTTCTACTTCAATGAGGGATGGGGACCCCTGTGTTTGGACAGTTGGGACTCCAACTCCCATCAGAGCCAGCCAGCAGAGCACCATGTGAAGCCATCAACAGCTAGAGGTACAACCTTTTGTCTGTCCCGAATCTTCCACCATTCAGCTTCATTGACGGTCACTGAATTCCAGTGTAAAGAGATGGAGACAAAAGCTTCCCTCTATCCACTTTCTCCACACATTGCATGATCTTGCATGGCTCTATTGTGTCGCCTTTAACACCAACCTTATGACATCCAGTGTTGTAGTTTGTTTTTACACCTGGACTAGTGATCTAACTCGCAGCAAGCTCCTAGCTAACAGCAGATGCCGTGTTGCTCTCTGCGTTAAGTTAAGGCTGTCTAAAAACAGTCTGGCTGAACTAAAATGGCTGGAGAAATATTCCAGCAGTGTAGCCTGGATGGTTTCCAAGAACCTAATGGAAGTTTTGCAGCAGGGATATTTCCATGTTAAGTCCTGCTTTTAGAATAGGATTTTACTGCTTGTAGTCCTAGGTCTCTTGCAACTAAGTCAGTGCTGTGGCTGTCTTACAGTTAAAACCATGGGTGGCTTGCCAGTTGTTGGACTGCAACTGCTACTAGTAGCTAGGTTCAACTTCTGGAGGACCACCCATCCCCATTGTAAGAGCTATCATCAGGGAGCAAAGCAATAAACACAGGGTTTGCAGGCCCTAATACAGAGAGCAAGGTATTTTTTAATTTGAAAGTTAGTGGGTCAGAAGAGGCAAAACTCCACTGGAAACAAAAATACTTTAAATTGTGTCTAGTATTTGACTAATGGGTTTTTTTGGGGCAGGGGAGCGAGATCAGGCAAGTCAAGGGGAGATCAAGGGGTGTTTGCTGGCTGGGAAAACCTTTCCCAAATCTTCAGCAGTGTTGACCTTAGTTGAGTTTTTTTTCCAATTCTCCCTTGGAGTTTGACTCAAAGCCTGGTAGAACCATACTTAGGCTAACCTAGTATCTGTTGAACTAATATTGTGACTACTGCACCTAAAAATGGGTCAATTATTTTCCTCTGATTGTGCAGACATCCTTTGGTCTTCTTTTTTGCTGGACTGGCAGATGTGTAAAAGTTGTAGGAATCACAAGACATTGGCAACTGTTGGTATTTTCAATTATACCTTTAGCTGTGTAACTATGCTATTTCGTGTTTTCCCTAATTGTAGGACTAATAATTTATCAGGAGGCCCTCAAAGCAAGTCATCTGGCCATCTGCCTTAAAGGAGATGTTAACTTATGTTAGATGTACTTCCTAAAACACCAGTACCAAAATGTTACTTCTGCAGTTATGACTAACGTTGAACAGTGGTTCATGATCACAAAGACACGAGAGTAATGCGTGTCTCATGACCTCTGTATTGTTGGAAGGGCAGTTTCCACACTGCAGGTAAATAAGACAGTTAGGATAATTAAGACACATTCTAAGCTTTCAAAGAAAACTTGTTGGTTTGGTGCACTGCTAAATTGCTTAATGGCAGCCAAAATGAGCAAAGGAAAAGGGCTGGAGGAACCTCCTTAGGGGGGCTCAAAATGACCTATACCATGGATTGTAGGGTTTTCTTTTGATCAGGTAAAACAGTATATGGCTAGCTAATCATGAAGCAGTTTTGTAGGTACTATTCCAACTTCCTGCAGTTGTGCTGAGGTTTGCAATGTTTTAATGCAAAATGTTGCATTCCTTTTCTCAAGTTCCTTTGATAAAATTTCTACTTAAAGTGTATTCCTATATTATAGGAGTGTGCACAGACCATAAGATTTGCCTTGTATCCGTTTGTTAACCATTTCCTTAACTGTTTCTAAGTTGCTCTCTGCTTGAGGTTTCAAGCTATTCAAGATGGTCCACTGTCTGTTTCATCAGGGGTTTTAAAACTCAAGGGCACTGGCCAACAAAGCATTGAGCCCAGGAGCCATACAACTGCCCACCCACCCATTCTGAGCCTTCAGTTTAAGAGGTTAATACTGGAGTTGGAAATAAAAAAATATATTTCAAGAGTAATTTTAGGTGTGAATTTATGGAAAGAAAAAGGTTACAAGAAGTATCATACACCAACGGCTTTTATTTAGTTTCAGAAACCTTTCACAAGATGGTAAAAAACTTTTACAACCACTTCTCATTTTTTCTCTCTCTCTCTTCCATGGTTCCCCATCAGTTCTAACCCCACTGTGTGCCAAGTCCAATAACTTACCATGCATCTAAAGTGATAGATACAGGCTATGAAATTCTTTATTCTATTGTAGCAGCTTATGCAGGTGCAGCCAAATACCAAGCCTCGGGACAAAGTTTTACACAAAAACTTTACAATGTAGAATTTGAATTTTTAAAATATAGAACTTAAAATCTACACAAAAACTGGTAAAAATCAAGCACAAGTACAAGGACTGAAACTTAACCCAGGTGAAAAGGAGAGAATCTCATCTTCCTTTCAAGTGCCTTTATTCTGCTACAGAACAGTAGAAAAAAAAGCTTTTTTGTGTGGTTAGTTTAAATTATACACTCTGTAGATACTATGGACCAATTTAAAAGTTACACATATAGCAACAGATGTCCATCGGGTTCGTGTGGATTGCTCACACAATCCAACTGGATTGCTGGAAACAAGTCAGGCAAAATTTGAAGAGAAAAATCCATGTGTAACTTCCCCCCGCCCCCACCCCCAGACAAAACTTTTACTGATGGGCACACTGCACCCCAGGTCCATGATGGCCGCTTTCGTCATCAGAACTATCATTGTAAGCTTCACGCCTCTGGCCGCCACCTGAACCACGAGTGGTATCAAATTCTTGAAGTTCTACCTCCTCTGCATCACTAATTATGTTGGAGATTTCTGGTCTGGCAGGCAGAAGATCTTCAAGTTCCTAAAAAGAAAGTATTGGAAGAAGAGTGATGCAAGAATGTAGTACTCGCAGGAACACAAGTTCCAGCAGGCGCCTTCTGCACCAACCTTTGAACACCTGCTGAAAGCTTTCCTATTCCACCAAGCCTATCCAGAAAATTAAGAAGAAATCCTTCTACAATGGTTAACTGATGTCTGCTTTTATTTTTTAATTGTTTTGGTTTTATGTTTTATTTAGTTTCAAGCCATGGCTTGGTCAGTACCCTTTTCTCCACTGATAAAAAAAAATCTGGCCTTTTTACATACACTGTGCCCTTTCCCCAGTACAATTGTTTTAGAGCTTGTGTTTTTATCACCATCCTTAAATCTATGCTTGTAGAATCAGGCAGGTGTGTCATTTGATCGAGCAGCCGATGTTGGACCTACTCAGAGTAGGCCCAATGAAATTAGTGGAGCTAAGTCAATTTCACCTTCAGTGAGTCTACTCTGAGCAGAGGAACACAGCTGGATAAAACTGTTTCCTATAGTGATCAGATGTAATGGTGATGTGCAACTTCCACATATTCTGCAGCTGGCGTGCAGAAGAGGTGAGCATTTAGAGATACATCCTGGGGTACTCACTGTAAGCTTTTCTGGGCTAATCCAGTTGTTTTCAGGAAAATGCACGTCAAACTTTATATAAAGATCTCCCTTTTCAAAGGGATTGCGGTACTGTGGCATTCCTTCCCCCCGAACAACACGGACACAGCCTGCAGGAATGGACAAAGGCAACTGTTGTTAAGAGGCAGCCTATACTTTTCGCCTCTGTGTAAAATCAAATACATAAACAGGCAAAATACAGGGTAACAGGCTTCCAAACAGCTCCAAAAGCCCATGAGGTTTTTTACCTGGTTCAATTACTTTTCCTGGAGGGTATTTCACCACAATTTGACGTCCGTCAAGGTGCTTAAATGTGAACTGAAAGCCACACAGTGCTTCAACAAGTCCTATTTTGTGCGTCATGTGCAAGTCATTCCCATCTCTTTGGAACACCTTGGAAAAGGGAGGGAAAGAAGTTTAGCGGCCAATGCATGAGCAGATGGGCTACCATAACAACAACAACAAAAACAAAAAAAATTGTCGCTTACAAAAGTGACCCCAAACACAATATAAACAGTAAAACCCAATTGTAACAAAATCAATAAAAACCACAAAATACACCTTTTACTGATCGTGGCCCACTAAAAAAAGGAGGAAAAGAGGCCACAAATACGAGAAACCCTTCAAAATTTAGGGCCAAAAGCCTGGGTACAAAGACAAGTCTTTGGCTGTCACCTAAAAATAGATGAAGATGGTGCCAGGCATGCTTCCCTGGGGAGAGCACTTCAGATGATAATGCAGGGTCCAGACCAGGCTTTTTGTCTGTCTTGAGCTACCTGCAAACAGGTAGGAGCCATTGTGAGGGAAGGGGAAAAAATGGGTACTGGCCTCTAGCTAGATCATGAACTCCTAGTGTGTATATGCTTTGTGTTACACTAAAATCTCACAGGTAGACAAAATTATCACATACAGGAGTATCTTACATTTACATCTGGCTACACTCCTATACAGTGGTACCCCTGGTTACGTACTTAATTTGTTCCAGAGGTCCGTACTTAAACTGAAACTGTTCTTAACCTGAAGCACCACTTTAGCTAATGGGGCCTCCCGCTGCCGCCGCACCGCCTGAGCACGATTTCTGTTCTCATCCTGAAGCAAAGTTCTTAACCCGGGGTAATATTTCTGGGTTAGCGGAGTCTGTAACCTGAAGCGTATGTAACCTGAGGTGCCACTGTATATGATTTTTGAGACTAGAACTGGGGGAGGGGGGAATAGCAGAAATTGCCTTGGCTATGACAACTCCAGGACTAGGACAACTCACAGAATTCATGAAGATGAACTCAGTCCACTTAGTTGTGACCAGTTTCATTTGTTCAATGGGGATACTTCAAAACATGGCTTAGCAGGATGCAGCCCAGAGAGACTTGTGAGCAAAAATACAAAGCTTTGGGCTGATAGGCTTTTGCTTCTGAACATTCAATTGTTTTTTGTTTAATTCTGAATAGCAGCCAAGTGTATTTCAAATGGCTCAGGTCACAACAGCAAGGAGTTCACAATACATTTTACTGGGAAAGGTACGAGAACAAAAGCAACCATGTCTCAAATGGCCTCTGACCATTATGAGGAGTTGCCCATTGCTAGCTTCTCTGGTTTCCAGAATGCGTATTTAAAATAGCAGCAGGTCTGCTATGTTATCTTTCTCTAGTTGCGCATATGTAAAGCATGGAAACAAGCAACACAGACATACCTATTTTAATTGCTAGGTAACCATTAGGTGCCTAGAATGTACCAAATGCTGTACACAGATTTAAAAACATGATAGGCCCTGCCCACAGGCCTACATTTCTAAAAAAGATTAGACACATAGGGGAAAAAGAGAAGAGACTAATCACACACAGTAGTACAGTAGTTCATATAAATGACCAGCTTGAACAGAGACTGGGCTGCTGATAGCTGGGGCCAAGTGGCACATGGTCCCTTGGCTGAATCTACTGGGTGGGGCCCCATGGCCCCATATTTCTCTCTGCTACTGTCAACTAATTTGTTCACACAAATTATCACAGGTTAAACTGGGGGAAGCCTGTGTCCCTCCTGACCGCTGGGCATGCTGGCTGGGGCTGACAGAAGACAATAATACTCTATATGGAGGGTCAGAATCTGGAGGTTCCCCACCCCTGGGTTAGATACAAAAAAGTGCACTTCTGTATACATGTTTCTTCTGCTCATGGGAAGTATGTTTTTACATCATGTGGCAAGACACCAAGTGTAAAAGGTGATTCTAACTTCCAGGATGATGATCTGCTCTTGCAAGAGGTGGTGCAATATCTCCTGAGAAGCTGAAACACGAGAACTGCTCACACTCTTGCACAAGCACAGGCAGAACAGCACCAGCAGCAATTTTCCTTTTGCTCATGGCTATCTAGTTCAACTCCATTATCATCCACGCATTTAATGGAGCACCGCTACACACACCGCCCCTCCACAAACTGCCGCAAGCCTCAGTATTCAAAAGGCTCCAAAGGTCTGCAATAAAAAGACAGCTTTGCATTTCAGGCAGCAAGTTACCTCATGCTCCTTTTCCTGAAGCAGGAGAACGATGTCGCCTGGCTCCACTCCGGGGGCTTGATCGGCCTCTCCAGTAAAGGTGATTCTCTGCCCGTGCTTCATGCCTTTATCTACATGGACTTCAAGGATCTTCACTTCTTTGATCACCTTCTTCCCTTCACATTTTTTACAGCGATCTTTTTCATTAATTACTTCCCCTAGAAAAGAGAGAGATGGCCAGCTATGACCCAGTTTCAAGGGGTGGAGAACATTTGGCATGCGGGACAAACACAGCCCTCCAGGCCTTTTTATCTGGCCTATGCGACTTTCCCCAGACCACACTTGTCCACAGTCCTATTCTGCACCCTGCCGGAGTGCCTTTGCCTGGCTGGAATGTGCCCAACTGTGATATGCCTCTGGCTTGCCTGCATGGAGTGTGTGAAAGTGTGTGGGAACATGCTTTGACTTGTGAAGTCAGAATGCAACCCACTGAACAAAGACAGGGGTCACATCTGCTGCCACACCCATTTTCTGCCCCTGGCCACCGTGTCACTCACACATGGCCCCTGGAAGGTTGCCCAAATGAGAATGTGGCCCTTTGAATCCCCCTGCGCTGATGGGATTCTGTTGCATGTTGAAGTCCCCCATGTTTTCACAAACTTTTGGAGGCCATGCTTCGATTACTGTTAGCCCTGGTCTCAATCGTATCAATGCTTATTTTATTCTTGTATATTTAAACTGTATTTCACTGGTATCATTTTGTTTATTATGGAAACCCCTTTGGGTTTATGATAGAAAGCAATCTACAAGAATCTCCCCCCACTCCAATAATAAAATGGTTCCTTAGTCCTGCTCCATAGTTTGCTTCTTTACTAAGATGCAAGGCACACCTACCAACAAGTGCTGCTGGTGTCTCAATGTGGTTTGCTAAAACCAGGTCAGGAACTTCCCCATTCAAATGCGTGTCATTTAAAGCAGGAAGACAGGCTAAGGTTAAGATACCTGACCCCACCAGAGGAGCCAACTTGCAACTATTCAGGAACAGCTGAGCTGCTGATCACCCATGACCATGCAGATCAGGTTATGAGGAATGTAGACCAGTTCCTTCCATGTCATTTCTTGCATATGCTTTCTATATTCCTACATTACTGGAACAACCACCTCACCACTCCTGCAATGTAGGAGTTAGGCCTAAGGTGTCATAATGCAATTGCCACTGATGCATCTAGTACATCAGGTTGCAAACATGTGGGAGGCACGCTGGCAACCTGCAGCATTGGCAACCCGCAGCATTGCCTCTGTGCACGTGTGATTCGGTAACCCGTTCCAGTACTTCTGGATTTGGCACGGTCCGCAACCCAAAAACGTGCAACCCACAGTGTTCGCAACCCGAGGTATGACTGTAGATGGCTAGTTGTATGTGTATCATCCTTAAGAGTTCTATATTCCCACTGCACTGACAAACCACACCAATGAAAGCAAGGCAAAGGGCAAACCACGTTGCCAATGTGTCTAAACAATTCAATGGGGAGCAGGGATTTATGAGCTTCTCATCTTGCTAACTTGCAACCTGGTTTTAGCTATCATAATGTATTGAACCTTAAGGGACTTTTCTTGAGATCAGATGCTTGTGGTGAATTGATTGGCTTACCTTCTCCATTGCAGTCAGAGCAGACAGACTGCATTTGCTGAACCATCCCAGGAGCCAGCTGCCTGATCATGATACGCACACCTCTGCCTCGGCAAGCCGCGCACTTCTGAACTGCTCCAGATTTACCCCCTTGGCTAGATCAAAAATATGTTGATTTCATATTATTATAAACACAAAAAAGGAAATGTAGTTTTACATCTTTAGAGCCTGAGGACATCTAATCCTGTAGCAAGTCTTAAAGCTTAGGAGATGCAGGTCTTAGTGCTCTGGATAGAAACCCACATGTAAAAATCGTATAAGCACTTAGCAAGGAAGAGCAGGATGCAGGCAACACACAAACAAGGGCATCTTGTTGCAAAGCTGAACAATGTAACCCTACAAACAACTGAACCTTAGGTGGACATGGACTTTTTTTGTTAGCAGTTATTAGATTCCAGCAATTTATATACCAACTGACTGTAGGAAAACCCCAAGCGATATACAAAAAGAAACCAATAAAATTATCAGTAAAAACAGCTATTTTTAAAAAATAAAATAGCAATTAAAAACAGTAATAAGCTAAAACCAGATTAGAACTCATGTAAACATTTCGAAGGGGCAGAGGAACCAGAGACCAAATTGCAAACATGCGCTGGATCACGGAGAAAGCTAGAGTTCCAGAAAGACATCTACTTCTGCTTCATTGACTATGCAAAAGCCTTTGACTGTGTCGACCACAGCAAACTATGGCAAGTTCTTAAAGAAATGGGAGTGCCTGATCACCTCATCTGTCTCCTGAGAAATCTCTATGTGGGACAAGAAGCTACAGCTACAGACAGGAGTGCCTGGCGTGCTCTGGTCCATGGGGTCACGAAGAGTCAGACATGACTAAACACAAACATTCTACATACCTGGATAGGCTTGTCTAAACAAAAAATTATATTTAATTTTCATTTTTAAATCTTTGCTCAATTTTTCAAGAATCAAATCATTAATCTTTTGAAGACAGAGGAATGCAAAAACAAACAAACAAACAAAACCAAGCAAACAAAGAAACAACTCACCCGTTACATGAACTACAAAGGACATTCTTGCTAAGTTGTAGTTTGGTAGTCTTTCCATTATAAAGATCTTCTAAAGAAACTCTGAGTAAGGGAAAGAGATTGTACTTTAGGTTTTGGTTCAAGTATCAGCAGAAGACTGAACACACCTTGTTTTAACATACTTGCAGACACAACTACTGAAAGGCTACATGAAGTGGCAAAAACATATTCCAGATACCAAATATACACTGGTAAAAAATGTTAGCACTATTGTTTTTAGACCAGCCCAAGAGCTAGATGAGCTGCAATGTAGAAAAAGTATGCCCACCAACTTGTTGCCATTATACGGTAGCTCTACGTTCTCTTACCAGGATTTCACATGTGCACCAAAGTCTCCATACCCCATAGCATAGCAATGCATCATTACTACATGTATACTCTAGCTTCCTTCCAATGAACTCAACATACATGAACCTTCTAATTCATCCTCACATAGCCCTGTGGGGCAATTAGCCTAAAACAGAGATACTCAACTTGGCACCCTTGACAGATTGTTTGACTATAATTGTTTGACTATAATTCCCATTCTCCCTGACCATTGCCATTGCGGCAATATCTGGAAGGCATGGCAAGGGCTAACCCTAGCCTGAGAGCTAGCAATAGGTCCAAAGTCACCCAGTAATTCAGTAGAGATTTGAACTTGGGTTTCTCTAGTCCTACCTCAGCACTCTCACCACAGCAAAAGACTGTCTTACTCCTATCAAGGTCTTCAGTGGAGGCTGTGTTCTTGGTACCTTCACCTTCAAGGAGAGGTTAAGGCAGGTAGCTACCAGGTGGCTCTGCAAGTAAGGAACTGCTGCCTTGTGTGTATCTCTCAGATGTCTGTATTAGCATTTAAGCACCAGCTCAGTGTTCCTGTTCACACAGGCATACAGCAATATCTAGAACCCTGATCTTTCCTGACCTTCCCAATGGGGTTTCTCTTTTTTATATTGTAATTTTATGTTATGAACCACCTTCAAACCTATGAGTATATGGCAGTATACAAATGTTAATAATAATAATAATAATAATAATAATAATAATAATAATAATGGTTTCTGTTGAAGGAAATCTAGCAGCCTGAATGATTAAGTGTGGAGCTTTTAAGATACAATTATCTTATGTAAGATACTTTAGTGATTCTATGTTCAAAAGGCAGGCTACAAACATTTCAAATACATGATTATGACAGCAAACCAATGTGTTCTGTAAATCAAGAGGCTTCAGCTGTTTCATGGAAATTTTTAATTCAAATTTTGACTAGAGGAATAGCTACTAGTTTTTATTGCTGTCCTCTTTCCCTTAATTGCTGCCCATCCTTTCTCAAGCAGCATAGTGAGGACTTTCACACCCAACACAGCAACCATTTTAGACCTAATCTCATAGCGCATGGTTGTTTTTCCTTTGTACCACTGCTTTTTCCAAGAGCAACACAAAAATATGACAACACATGAATGGCAGATGCAATTAATAGACTACATGGAAATGGCCGAAATGACTGGCAGAATCCGAGACCAGGGAGAAGAGTCAGTGGAAGAAGATTGGAGGAAATTTAAAACTTATTTACAGAAACACTGTAAAATACTGAATGTTGATGACATTGAAATGAACTGAAGGGGTTCTAGCAACAAGGTAAGATGTAAGATTGGATCGATAATAGATAATAGATAAATTAATAGGATATGAATTTGCTGAACCAGTTCTTAAAAGGGATACAAAAAAGGGAGGCGTGAGGAAGTCAGGAAAATAAGTTAACTAAAGATGAGAAATCAAAAAAGAGGGATTTTTGTTCTTTTTTATGTGCTTTTTTCTTTTTCTTTTTTATGTTTAATGTTTGTATTTTTGTATTTTGTAATTTTGTGCTTTTATGTTTAAATATTTTTCTTGTGTTTTTTCTTTTTTCTGTTTGTTGGCTTGGAATTTCTTTTATTGTGAAAACCTAATAAAATATTACTATAAAAAAAAATATGACAACACATACTGTAGCAGCATAACCAGTAAAAGCCATCAGCTGAAGATTAAACAGGAAGGATTTTACAAACCACAGTTAAAAGCTGCAGCCAGTTTCTACAGCCCTTTAGTGAAAAATACAGATTTTAAAGGCAGCAGATTCCAGTTTATGCTTTCAGCAGGAAAAATAAAATATCACTGAATTCCAGATGGAGACATTTTAATGGAATATTTCACATATTATTTGTTTGAAAAATCTGTATATGACCCTTCAGCTTCCAGAGAGATTAAAAAAAACCCCAATATTAAATACATATCATACTGAGAGAGAGAAACAGACATCAAAATACATTTAGAAGGCCAGGGAAACAAAAGTATATTTCGTTGGCACTGAAAGGATAACAATGTTAGCACTATTTGGGCCTGCCTGGGAAGGAAGCTTCTTTAATATATTTTTCGTACCAGTCAAGTATTTCACCCCTCCCCCCCCCCCGGGCTTTTAACATCATTTAAAATTATTTACATTAATATTCTAATCTCTGAATTTCACTGGGGTTTAAGCTCAATGAGGATGTTTTGTGGCTCTCTTTAACATGAATATGGATGAAATTATGTTATCATCTAAGACATGGCTGTTTCACATGACAAGATGTTGGTATTCAAGTTAAAAGCAAAAAACAAAACCAACAATGATCATCACCCTACAACTCTGTTAATGGGGCAACTCATAAATGTCAAAAAATTCCACAAATGGAGCAATGGCACTGAAAAGGCTCTTTCTGGTTAACTCCCAATCCACCTCAGGTGAAATTAAGGATTTTGTTTTGACTTGGGACACATTCATGGAATAAGAACTATATGCTACAACTCCTCTAGTACATTTGCTCTGTCAGAATGCAGCATTCTAAAGTAGAAGTAACACTTGGCTAGCTCCTGCTCAGGCTTCTGTATACTCACTTTAAAATGAATCAAATAAACAAACCATTTCTGCACCAATGTAATCTGAATTTTGCAACTTGCATAATTAATGGCAGCAAACTGGCATTTGCTTAATTTTGCACCATTAATTTTGCTTCTGCTTTTTATTGCTTCAATTTTATATGCTGCCTTTCTGCACTTGGCACCCAATCAAGGCCTAGTTAAAGACTGGGGAAAGGAGCTATGCAGAACATTAAGCTCGCCTCCTGCCAAAAAAAACGACTCACCAATACTCTAAGATAAATACACTTAGCATCTTACTAGGGGTAGGGTTTTTTGTTCTTTAAAAAATAAATTTCAGGTTATTCAATTCTGTACCCATCACTGCCTGCCTAGTCCACCTGCTGCGTTAAACTAGAATTTCAGAATACCTGCCTCACTCCATCTACTCTTTCTCACCTGATCTGCTTGGAACAGTCTGCTGTTCCAACTTGTCTGCTTTTCATTGTAAGGGATTCTGAACAACTTGAACTTCAATGTTTTTAATCACATTGACTTGGTAGAACGATAGCCTCAGGTTTAAAGCGATCTATTCACTAGGCTGTTAATAAGTGGTTTTGCTGCAATGATTAGTTCAACCCGTCTTGTAAATGTATCAAGTTACCTAAAGCATGGGTGAGGCTTTAATATTCCATTCACTGATGATTTAGTGGCTTGGCCTTATTTCTTTAGTAACTTGCCTTGGCAGAAACAAACCAACACATAACCAGGTACCAGTTCCTTGGGACTATCTATTACAATGTTGGATTACTTTTTTGTGTTCAAGGCTAAACCCAGATTTTTTTTCTCTAGCATTTTTTAAAACCCCATCTGAATTTTAAAAAAAAACCTCATCTGATGAGAGAGAGAGAGAGAGAGAGAGAGAGAGAGAGAGAGAGAGAGAGAAGGCTCCATGGAGAAGCAGGAAGAACATTAATCTTTTGTAAAGGTTTAGTTATACCTCCATTGCCACATCCAAAGGGGCAAAATTGGGCCCTATGGAGATCTTGTCCCACCTACACTCACAATGGAAGGGGTCATGTTAATCATTTGTGTTGAGTCAGGTGTTACACAAACTCTGCAGGTAAGGTTTCAGCCTTAAAAAAGTGAAGGGATTTTCTGCTGTGGTGCCACTCTACGTAAGTTGCTTGCCAGGTGAGATGCACCAGACCCATCACTGCATCCTTTCAGGTGCCTGGTGACAACATGGCTTTTAAAGACAGCTTTTAAATGTTGTGCTGGCTTAAGTTGTGTATATTTTAATAACTGGATTTGTTTTGTTGGGTTTGGTATGGAATGTTGTGTTTACAATACTGTATTATTATTTAGTTGTCCTAAGTTTCCTTGGAAAAGAAGGCAGGGTAGACTTAAAAAAAACCAAAACAAATAAATGCTGGATCGCCAAGGCTATTTTGGTATCAGGTAGCTTCAGATAATTTTAAATCGTGTGTTCTTGAAAGTCCTTCAGTTTGTCATGAGAACGTCAGCCCACCAATAGAGCAATTATGCATTCAAGACAGGAACTTCCCCCAGAGACAATAAGCCAGGTACTTACTTGAGTGGATGCATCATATCTTCACCTCTTCTTCTTCCGTTGCGACTTCTACTCTGACTACCCATGAAACTGAACAGTCCCCCACCAAATATGTGGGAGAAAATATCGTCCATTCCTCCACCTCCACCACTACCTTCTCGGAGGCCTTGTTCTCCATACCGGTCATACAATTCGCGTTTCTCGGGATTTGAGAGAACTTCATAGGCAAAGCTTATTTCTTTGAACTAAGGAGGTAAATGTAAATGAAATGCCTATTATTTGCATGTTTGACAATATATGTACAATAGGAAAGGAAAGTGTTTTGGCAGATACGCTTCTACTACATTGCAATTACTGTTTTATAAGCAGATATATGCAAAATGCCAGCCCAGTCTGGACTCTGGCAAGCAGGCATCCAACTCTCCTGCATTCCTTTACTGACCTATCTTCAAAGAACAGGCCTCTCCTTTGCTTCTGAGGAGGACTAGGTATATCCTGCTCCGCACAGCTAAGCCATCCTTCTGTGCTTTGCTCTCAGGCATCTCAGTGATTCACGACACAAGCATGTCACATCTGTGTCATTCATGAACTTTCTCCATTACTCACATTGATTTGAACAAACTGCTCTCTGCAGTCATGTGTCAAAGCACAGCTAATGGCAAGAAGGCAGCTCTGATTATCTTGTAACATTCAAATCCTACTGCTTCTCCAAAGAGACGAGGTTAATGCGCATGAATATTGTTCCATTTTATTCTCACAACAGCTCTAAAGCTGAGTACTACCTACACCACACCGATGGCTACTCTTCCACCAGTGTGATCATTTTCACATATTTTCCTCTTTTCAGTTCTTCTCAGACTATGTGTTCACAAGCTATTTTGGCCAGTATTGTGTCTTGTATATCTTAAAATGCAACAATCTGCAGAAAAAGTCTTACCTTGTCACCTGCATTTGGATTCTTATCAGGGTGGTACTCCTTGGCAAGCTTCCGGTATGCCTAAATGGCAAAAGGAACCAACATAACTAGTTAGTGTGGAAATGAATAAAGATTTTGAGTTCAGCTTGTCCTTCCCCACTCCCAAAAAAGCCCCTGAAGTCAACTAGTACTTGAAAAACCTATTTTTAATTTTTTTAAAAATCCATTACAAGAACAAGCTTGCATATGAGCCCCCATTGAAATGAAACTAGATTAAACAGCATTAGGTTATCAAAGATTGAACCCAATTCAACAGCAATTATTCGAGCATGGCCAAACTTCAGCAGTCTGAACAAGAATAGCTACAGTAATCTGAAGAGGCTTCAGAACAGTGTAGATGTATAATAACCTTATCAAAGCCCAACACATCTCAGATACATCCTCCTGAGGGAAAACTTTATAGCTGTCTACAGTATTTCCATAGGGGTTCATGTATCATTCTATAGCACCACTGAAGTGCAATAAAAGACTGCCTGGTAGCTGTTAACCACATTATTCGCGGCAGCTTAGAAAATTAAAATTATGCTTGCTCTTTTGAATATCCCTGAGTTTCTCAATCTCTTCCATGCACACAAATCCTATTCATATTTGCTGCTGCCATAAAAAAATCTGCCCTTAATAAAATGGTGTGAATTCTCAACCAATTCAATATTCATACTCTCCCTGATTACATTAACAGCCACCACTACTTCTACAATTAATATGACCTAGTGCTTTCAATATGTACTTTATAACTGTTTGTGTTTAACTTTGCAACCATCCCCTTAAGAAGATCACCACTAAAGGTTTGATATGTGCTCAAAGTCCATATGCACAGAATGGAAATAGGGCCCACAAATAAAAAGTTAATTCTCAACAAGACACATTACTATTTCCTCAAACTCAGCAAGAATCTCCAAAGATCAACAATGAGAACAATTTGGAGTTGGTTATAGTGAAGCTTCACTAAAAATCTGTGTGACTGATCAACTTTCAGTGAGAAAAGCCATAGTTGCTAAGAAGTAATTCTGTAACATGACCAAGACTGAAAAGTATTTTCAGTGACTGCTCTGAGTTAATACCGTGTGCCAAACTATTGAAATTGAGATGCTACTAGGATTACAAACATTGTCAGAAATATCAGTCATCCTGAACTGTTTCCATTAATGACATCACCATTGGTACCCATTTGAATGGACCATCTTTTTTTGCAGTATCCCGATTCCTGGACACAAATACGCTATCCTCAACATACAGTGGTACCTCGGGTTAAGTACTTAATTCGTTCCAGAGGTCCATTCTTAACCTGAAACTGTTCTTAACCTGAAGCACCACTTCAGCTAATGGGGCCTCCTGCTGCTGCCGTACCGCCAGAGCACGTTTTCTGTTCTTATTCTGAAGCAAAGTTCTTAACCCGAGGTACTATTTCTGGGTTAGCGGAGTCTGTAACCTGAAGCGTATGTAACCCAAGATACCACTGTATTTTGTTAGACTATGCAATGAAGTAGCATTAAGATTTACAATGTTGCTCATCAGGACACAACTTCATATTTTAAGACCTAGGACCTATCTTTAACCCAAAGCTGTAACAGGCACAAACTAGCAATTGTTTCACTGAATAAATCTCTTCTCTCTAGTGACCAAAGATGGACGGAAATTTTACATGGGCAAGCTGTTACATCAGAATTTTCTTGTACATTAATTAAAAGTAATGTAGCTCTGCCCTCTACTTCAAGTCATCCTGAATTTTTAACCTTTACTGTTTTAATTTTCTCCTTCCAAAAGGAAAAAAAAAGCAAAATTATGGTAGTACTAGTGCAAACCAACATAGGCTGGAACGCAACCCACTTCCAGGTCCTAATCTACCAATTAAAGAATAACCTTTAAAAAGTCAAATGGCGTCTTCAGCCATCTGTTATATCCAATGATTGCAATTCAGAGACCACCATTCTGTATGTACCAAAGCTTACAAATAAGCAGTGGGAATTTTGATTCCCACACAGAAGCCTTCCCATGCCACACTGTTAGCTGCCTTTGATATTCCCAGGGCTCAAAAACTGCTTGCTGTGATAAGCAATATGTGCATCTGTGAAAAGAAGGTTCTCTAGCCTCTGGAATGTATTTCTCCAAAATATATGCAAGTGCAACACAACCCTGCTAGCAAGTCCAGTTAAATGTTTGCCTCTCACCTAGAAAGCATTTTTTGTGAAATATTAAAACGGCCAGTTATTCAAAATTACACCTTAATTTGACTTTCTATTTTTTGAAAAGTTTAGATCATGCAAGTAGTTCAAAAACAAAAATCACATATCAATGTAACTTCCATGAAGTTTTCCTGGATATGTTCTATTTTTAAAGGACATAGTCAAAAGGAATATCAGGGCATAGTTAATTTTGCTACTCACCTAAACTTTCATTTTAAAGGGATAAGACATTGCTAAATCTCAGCAGCCCTTAGTAAGCAATCACCTATCACTGTAGTGACCAAACACCACTTTAAAGGAGGAACGTGTACACAGAATATAAATAGGATTTTTCTGAATCTACTTGAAGGAACTTATTTTCCTGTTAACCTCAGAACCATCTTATTGCTCATGCTTCCTCCAAAATACCTGCTTCCATAACAACGAATACCCAGCCCAAACAAATTATGCTATTACACGCCCAGATGAAGAGGATCTATTCCCCAGTAGCACCACCCTTCCGTCACAAACAGGCAGGACATGGTTATTAACCGGCTGAAGGCTCTGATGTGGGATGGGGTTCTCAAAGACTAGATGAAGAAAAGAAGTGGGTCGTGCCTTACAAAAACAAGTTAAGGGCAATGAATCTTGAAAGGGTTAACATGAAGGGGTTATGTTACCTAGGGACTTTTGACCTTTCCACCCCCACTCCCCTTTTTGAACAGCCAGAATGAGAAGGGATCACCTACAGAGGAATGAAGGCCAAGAATGAAGCCTGTGCTTTTGTAGACAGAAACAGAATGTGCCCAAATGAGATTCAGCATATGTGGAAGTAAAAATAAAGAGAATATAGGTTGGGATACCATTCTAATTCCCCTCCCCAAGAATGAAGTGGAGAAATGATCTTCAGGTAAAACCAATTCCCAGGAGGCATGGCCAAACTTGGCCCTCCAGCTGTTTTGGGACTACCATTCCCAAAACAGCTGGAGGGCCAAGTTTGGCCATGCCTGGGTTGGGGGTTGGTAATGGACAGAAGAGTAGAAAATAAAAGGGCAAAGAGCTAACCTCCAGATTTCCCTCACCATCATAAGAAACTCCTCAAGGTTACAGGAGATGGAGTGACAAGGGGAATAAAAAATGGTGAGATGTGGAGAGTGGAAACTGACAGGTCATCCATGCTCTCACATGGCCAATCCAGAAAGGCACAAGCTTGCAAGGAGAGGGAAGACAAGTAGGCTCTTGATACCATGGAGCAAGCCTCAACTGTGGGGAGGAAATAAGAATATTGGTGAGATAGTCTCCGTTTTCCCTTACTGCTACCCTAAGTTTAACTTCCAAGGCACAAAAGGGTTTTTTATGGGGTGTGCAAGAAGAAGGCAAAGAGAAGATGGGGAGAGAAAAGGAAGGCCAGTCTCTGGCTCACCCTTGTCACCATGAAGGAAAGCACACAGAATTTTGAAAAATGGGGGACCTAATCCCCAGGTCTTTCTTCTTGCCACCGTAAAAATAACTCATCAGCCATATAAAATCTATTGAAGGTCAGGCAACAAATTAAATAATAAAGTCTGCAAAGGGTGGAGAAGATAAAGAGTGGAATTAACAAGAAAATATCCCTCCCCTCCTTGTGATCATGAAGCAAGTCTTAACTCTCATCTAGGGGAGTGGTACACAGGAAAGAAAATGGGGAGAGGGGCAGCATCCAGCTTTCCCTCACTGCCACTCAAAAAACAATCCCCAAGGTACAAACTATTGGGAAGCTGGGATGGGTTATTGTTGCTTCTGAACATACCTTTCTATCCAGTAAAGTATTATGGGTTAGATAACAACACCTCTGCCTGACCCATCTAGTCCAGCATCCTGTTCTCATAGTGCTCAACCAGATGCCTATTATGAGAAACCCTCAAGCAGGACCCAAGCACAAGAGCATTCAGTCCCCCCCCCCCCGCCCAAAAACTGGTATTCAAAAGCATCCACTTCGCCGTTGTGGCTAGTAGACACCATCAGCTCTCTCCTGCACGAATTTGTCCAAGTAAGATGGCAGGGGGGATGCATAAGCAACCCCCACCCAAATGTATATTTCAATGGTGTGGAAAGAGAAGTGACTCTAGGATATAAACGCAATCAATCCAACACAACTCAGCCCACCATCAGCATCCACCTTCTCCTTCAGGGCCTACTTACCTTCCAGAGCCAACACCACAACAAACACCGGCTCCGGCCTCAACCGGTGGCCCTTCCTTCTCCACATAACACCCACCACTAACCGGCAAGGTGAGCGCGGAGGTGTGTGCATAGGTTGGATACAAGCGCCATAAGCAAATTATATATGTATAATTATATAAGCAAATTATATATGTATAATCTTCCCTCCCCCTCCTCCTGGCAGGAGGTCCACCTCCCAGGGCCAGCACACGCCGAGAGCTCACTCCCACCTCCCCCCCCCCAAGCGGCCTTCCCTTCCTCCTCCTCCACATACATACACACGGCCACCCAACGCTACCCAACAAGCCTGGGCCTGACCCTGAGCTCCTGCCGCCTCCCCCTCCCCGCAACCGGCCCCGAAGGCCCCATCCAGGCCGCCGCCTCCTCCTCCCCCCCCCCGCCCGACCCCCGACCCCCGGCCAGGCCTAGTCAGGCGAGGCCTGCTCCAACCCCGGGCGTCTCCAATGACCCCGGTCACAAGCCGGCCCGGCACCGGCGGCTTCCCTCCCGCCTGGGCCTCCCTCTCACCGCTGACGCCCCACCGGCTTCCCCCCCCCCGCCCCACCCGCCAGGCAGACCTTCTTGAGCTCGTTGTCCGAGGCCCCCGGCGGCACTCCGAGGATGTCGTACAGCTTCGTGTCGGCTACGTTCGCCATGGCGGCCGGCTGGGAGGCGGAGGGAAGGGCGACGACGACGAAGCCGCCCGGGTAGGTTGCGGGGAGAAAGGCCGGGAGGAGGAGGAGGAGGAGGCCGCGCGCGCGCGCCCGCGTGTGTGTCTGTGAGGGAAAGAAGGAAGGGAGGGAGGGGGAAAAAAAGAGGAGAGAGAGAGAGAGCGCGCGAGAGAGCGGGTGAGTGGAAGAAGGGGGAAGGCCCTCCGCCACGCACGCGCCGACGTCGTCACGTCGCGACGCACGCACCGCAGCGCACACCCGGATGACAGGGGAGCGAGAGGGAGAGGGTTGGTGGGCGGGGAGTAGGAGGAGGAGGTCCCGCCCACTCGCAGCGGCCTCGCGGAGAAGGAACGCCCCGCCCCCCGCTTTCTCCTCCGCGCGAACTCCAGGAAGTGAAGGGGAGAAGGGGGGGGGGGAACACCGGAGTGGAGTTAGACTGAAGGGATCGGGGTTCTTAGGAGTTTGTGCTGAACGTTAGTTGTCGCCACTGTTGCCCCTTTTTTCCCTAGTGAATGCAGGGAATTGTAGCCCTGGGCAGGGGCGGATTAAAGGCCTTTTAGAGGTGAAAAGGTGATTGTGTTTCCCCAACCTCCGCATATATAATTTAAAATAAAAACAAGCTAATTAAGCCCAAATGGCATAATGTGCATATAATTTTGCATATCACGTTTACACACACACACACACACACACACACACACACACAGTATATGCCTATGTGTGTGTGTGTGTATGTGAGGAAAAACAAATCCAGTACGCATAACTCAGAAAAACTTATCAATAATAAAAACTTGGATCTGAATTCCTTGCATTATTTTGATCTACATTAGTAGGACACCCTTTAGCTTATTGAAAGAGAACAGGGAAAAATGGGGAAAGGGTGTGGAGCGGAGTACAAAGAAGTCTAACGAAGTTCCCAGGATGACACCATTGAGGCTTAACAAAAATCTAATGTAAAATTCTTAGTGATAATAATCCCCACCCCACCCTCTGTTTTTGTGCCCCTGAATTCCTATTGGCAGAGCATTCCATAGGATTGGGCTGATGGCACTAAGGGCTTGGTTCGTTTATTTTTTGTCAAGGAGCCTCAGCAACTCTGGAAATGACCAGCAACACTCCTGCCAATTATCTCTGTGATCAAGCTGGGATGCCCTTGAGGTATCCTCAGGGACGCGGACTTATAAAAAATATTGGGGGGGGCCCGGGAAAGCTCATGAATAATAAATAAGCTCATGAATATGCAAATAAAGTGGCGCCGCCTCCTCGTGAGCGAATAGGGGAGAGCGTGCTGCGCCTATTAATCAGCTCCAAAGGAAATTGGGTGGAGCTTTTGCTCGGGAGGGAGGGCAGGAGGCATGCAGCCCGCCCCTCCCTGTGCATTTTGGGCTGGGGGAGGGGCTGCGATGGCGCTCTGCTGGAGGGGCGCCGGAGATTATTGGGGGGGCGGAGCCCCCCCAAACGAATTTTTGAGGGGGCTCGGGCCCCCTCAAGCCCCATGGAGTCGGCGCCTATGGGTATCCTGGACCTAAGTTGTTCAGGGCTTTGTAAATTCATACAAGGAGCTTGAACCTGACTCAGTAGTAGAGGGACAGCCATTGCAGCTGTTTTAACAATGGTGTCACATGTTCTCAACCAGAAGCCATAGCTGTCAACTTACAGATTTGAAAATAAGGGACCAGCAGCCTTGAAAATAAGGGACCAGCAACCAAAATAAGGGACCTGCAGCCTCACCTGTTTCCAGGCACTCCAGTCTTCCTGTCCTCTTGCAGTCTGGTCAAACTCATGCTGGTAGCTTCAAGAACACTGTCCAACCAACTTTGGTTCCAGAGGTTCAACTGAACAGAATCTGGATCACATGCACCACAAGGCCTATGCAGCCTCAGCTTAAGATGGCTCCCTGGCCTGGCTTTGCACTGCAAAGTTTGCAGCAGCACGTGCAACAAAATGGTGTCCAGCATTCAAAAACCCCCTCAGCTTGCATTAACTAGCCACACACAAGGCATGCAAGCTCCACCCCCCAGTCATTCTTAAGACTTCTTATTGGGTGAGCAACACAGCCAAGCAACACAGTTGGAGCCTCCCGCCTCCCTGGCCAGCAGGGAGGGAGGGAGAGGAGCTGCTTCCTTTGAAATTTAAGGGACATAATTTAAGGGACATCCATCAATAAGGGACAGCAGCGGGACATGGCGCTGGAATAAGGGACTGTCCCTTCAAATAAGGGACGCTTGCCAGCTATGCCAGAAGCTCCCCTTAGCAGTCTGGCTGCTGCATTCTGCACCAGCTGGGGTTTCTGAACCAGACACATTGCAGTAATTTGTGCAGAGACAATGTGCGGGCCAAGTGGATTGTTCACGATAATAGTGACAAATACAGTAACTGGCCCCTAGGGATGTGAGAAGGCACTGTTTTCCAACCTGTTCTGGTTCATCTATTATTTGTGTAATCAAGCCCTACTGACCACAAATGCCAATGCTCTTGAAATTATGTAAATTACGTTGTCCTTGCATTATTACACCCCATTCATTTCAATGGAAAGGAAACACAGTGTAAAATGGGGACACACACACACAAACACGTAATAATTTAAGTATCCTTTGGAAACCGAAAGCAGAAGCAACAAAATTGAATATGGAGGATGTCTGCTGGATTACATCCCACTCCAGACATGGGACAGATAAATGAACGCTGGCAATTTGTGCTCCTGTTTCCGTCGGAATTCCCCAGCATCCCTACTGGCCACAGATGCTGATGCTCTTGAAGAACAATTTCATGGGGTCTAGAATGGGGTTGGACAACTCAATAACATTCCTGGCAAGTAGCACCACGCACACGAAAGCTTATACCAAGAACAAACTTAGTTGGTCTCTAATGTGCTAATGGACAATTTTTTTATTTTTATATATATTTCGACTGCGTCAGACCAACACGGCTACCTACCTGAACCTAGATCCCTGGCAAAGCAGCATCCCCATTGCTGTCTCTCAACCATTGTCTCCCAGCATTACCTACCTCACAGGGTTGTTGTGAATCTATCATGGAGGAGTCATGCACACTACCTTCAGCTTCCTGCAGGTCAAGCTCCCCATCACAACTTCTGAAGAAGAGGCTATGAAGAAGAAAAACTAAGGATTTACGTCAGCTTACAGTATATGGTCCTTGTGGGTTAACTGATCCCAAGAGGTTTAAGGCCTTAAAGATCAAAAGCAGCACTTTGAGTTGTACCCATAAGCTATTTTCAAACATTTGGGAGATTTAGGTGTGTGCTTTCCTCGAACTTTATACTTAAATGCTGTGATAGTAACCAACAAAAGGGCAAGGTCTTTGTAACACAGGATTGGTTTGTCTTAGGTCATTATCACTTAAAAAAAAAAAAAAACAACCCAGAGGGAACATCACATGAACAAATGATAGTGATATATTTTGCGGCTATGTTATTCTGGCAGAAAGGGCAACTTTTCAAAGTATGTGATGTTCATTAAATTAAGGGACTTCTGTAAGGGATATAATAAAAGGGCCTGTCTAACCTGCAGCCATAAGGCATATAATGCTCCTTGTCTCCCTCTCCCTTCTCTCTTTCTCTTACACACACAAATTCCCAAAGTACTGTATTTTTTGCTCCATAAGACGCACCTTTCTCCTCCTAAAACGTAAGGGGAAATGTCTGTGCGTCTTATGGAGTGAATGTGTGATCCCTGGAGCCGAATTTCCCAGGGGCAGGCAAAAAGCAGATCATGCTTTTTTTTTTTTTAGAAAGAGGGAAGGGGGTGTTGAAACAAAGCCGCTGAGCAGCTGATCAGCAAGCGATCGAGAGGGGAGATAAGGGACTCTAGCGATAAAGGAGGCTGCCTGGGAGGGGGGAGGTAAAGACAGTGAACTTGCAAGGAGAGGAGACAGGAAGATTAAAGCAACGAGGAGAGAAATTAGAAGAAAAGGAGGAGCAAAAAACTGCTCCAGCTAAGGAAATGATATACCGCTACTTTGTAAAACATGCATGAACATGGATGCATGTGTGTCTTTTATATGCCACTTTTCCTCCAAGGTGCTCAAAGCAGTGTACGTAGCTCATCTACACTATTTTTCCCCCACAAGAGCTGTGTGAGGTAGGTTAGAGTGAGAGACAATGAGTGCCCCAGACCTTGCAGGAAACTTCATAGATTACCAAGGGTTTTGAACCCTGATCTTCCAGGTCTTAGTCTGACAGTATATCACACTGGCTCTCTCTGTGTGATTGTGTGTGTGTTTGTATACTATCAACCAACAGCACTTCATGTAAGGTGGCTCTGGAACTCTTTAAGGATTTCATTAATCGCAAAAATAATACATACATAACTGTGATTAACAAACAGAGCATTAAAAAAAAAATTAGGTTGCAAAATGCTTCAGCTCTCACCTTCATCAGCTTCTCCAATAAAAATGTTTGTGTGTGATTACATACATGCAAACACATACATCACTAAATCTTACTAAACCTCTGTGTTCTGTATGGTTTGGCATTCTCTGGACTTGCAGGGGGCTGTTTTAGGAATCCAGAAAAACATTGCGGCTTAGAATTCCCCCCATCCTGCCTCCGAGTTGTCTTTTCTTCCAGGCAGGTTTCTGCCTGCATGGTGGTGGCAGCCTTTTGTAATTCCTTTTTGGAGAACCCGGAGAGAAAAGGGGACTCCATGTACTGCATGTACGTTCCCCATAGGGCTCTGGAAAAAGATGAAGAGCAAGGTCCCTATATGCTTTAATTGGAAAGGAAGTCCAATTTTTTACTTATAGCGACTGCAAGAACCAAGGTAAAAGAAGAGTAAGAGGCCTCCTATGTGCTTTTTAATGATGTTCTCTGTTTCCAGGGAAGGGTGAGGGTGGACACAATTTTATCCTTTGACTCAGCTGGCAATGAAAGACAGTAAAATTCATTTTTAAAGGTCACACAGTTGATATGTCTCCTCCGATATTAACATCGTTTGGTTCTTAGATCCGTCTGCCCTTGGGGATGCAGTTCAGGGGCAGCAGCAAATACATGAGCGTTTTGCTCAAAATGTGTTTCTGTTGCTAGAAGCTGCTTAATCACATTGACTCCAGGAACAGTGATGGAGTAGGAAAGCGAAGGGGTTGAAGTGAGTTCAAGAGATGTGTCTAGTCAGAAACTCCCCTTTCCTTTCTGAGTAGAGGCAGATTTAAGGCATTGTCACGGGTTCCCCTGCACTGACTAGGACAACCAGTGGGGTCGTTCCACGACAGATCCCCACACCTTTACAATATCTGTGCTAGGCTCAACCTTTGGGATTGTTGAAATGTATACAACAAAAACTAATTTAGCCCAACATGACTCAAATTAGGCCTAGGTAAAGGTAAAGGGACCCCTGACCATTAGTTCCAGTCGTGGCCGACTCTGGGGTTGCGGCGCTCATCTCTCTTTATTGGCCAAGGGAGCTGGCATACAGCTTCCGGGTCATGTGGCCAGCATGACTAAGCCGCTTCTGGCGAACCAGAGCAGCGCACGGAAACGCCGTTTACCTTCCTGCCGGAGTGGTACCTATTTATCTACTTGCACTCTGACGTGCTTTCGAACTGCTAGGTTGGCAGGAGCAGGGACCGAGCAACGGGAGCTCACCCCGTCATGGGGATTCGAACCGCCGACCTTCTGATTGCCAAGTCCTAGGCTCTGTGGTTTGACCCACAGCGTAGGCCTACTAGGCCCCAAATTTTGAAGCAGTGTGGACTAATGCTGCTCTGGCATTAGGGTTCCTGAAGCTTCCTTAGTTTTATAGTAGGTCCATTCCTGGCCCTGCATGATTTGCTGACATGCAGCTTGGAAAGGAAGCTGTATAGCCACCCTGGGACTTTTGCAGACCCAAGCCAGCCCTAAAGGTGGGGAGAACAGTATTAAATAGTAGTGATAGCAGGATCCTATATAACTGCCCTGATACCATCATGAGCACGAATCATTGTGAATCTGCAATTAAAAGGGGACACCTGGTAGATAGACTTTCAGTCTGTCTAATCTAGCAAGACTCTCCTGAAGTTCTTCTCTGATACATGTCACCAGCTTTTCCTCATTGTTGACAGCAGAGGGCGCTTTTGCTTGCGAAAGTTTTCCCCCCACTCACAACCTTGCTTATTTCGAGGAGGGAAACCGAAGGAATTGCAAGGTTAGCAAGAAGAAGGCTGTACAAAAGATGAAAAATGATCGCCACTGTAAATGTTGACATGCTTTCCATTTTTCAGATTGCATTAAAAGTGGCTATTCTGTTTCAGCTCAGGACAGAGAACCCATGCTTTTTACGTAGAGCAAGGGTGGGCCACCTTTCTCAGTCTGAGGAACACATCCCCTTACTGTCAATTTCCTGGGGGCCACATTCCAGTGTGGGTGGAGCTGGTGGCAAAAGTGGGTGGAGCAACAGAGGTGATGCTTCCCTTTGTACTGTAGGCTACATTTCAGCCATGCAATTCAAGGTTTCCATATTCCCACTCACCCCCACCTCTCTATCCAAACAAGCAAGCAAGCAAGCAAGCAGGAGGCATCATTTTTTACATGTTATTTATTAGATTTCCATTTCCTCTTCCCTCCAAGGAGCCCAAGGTGGCAGCACGTATAGTTTTCTTGCTCCCCATTCTGTCCAGGGAGCTCTAGGAATTGTAACCCTGGCAAGCAAGCAAGGGTCTCTGTTTCGGCTTTCCCACGGGAAAGAAAAGTGGATTATAAATACTAAGTGGAAATAGACTGAAACTGCAAAGGGATCTCTTTAATTCTTCTAAACCTTGTCATTAGCATCTGGTGCATTTCTTTATAGGCTAACGTGGGTTAAAAAAAAATCCAACTTTATTTTTTTTTAAAGAAAGTGATTTTTAAGGCAAATGTGGCTGATGTGGTCTAGTTAAGTGATATGTATTGCTTTTGCTTCCTGCAGTTTGTCCAGGGACAGTCTTCGGGGGCCGAGAGACCAGAGCATGCCAACTGCCTGCTGGCATCTCAGTGCATCCTTGGTAAATGCACGATCAATCTTGCTGCATGCTGGACAGCAGGAGCAAAGGAGGGCACCATATGGTGGAATGCAAGGACCATATGGCTCTTTCCAAGGCTAAACCCGCTCCTGATGGAAACAGGTGTGACTCTCCTTGAAACCGCAGAGTTGTGATTGTGGAAGCCAGAGGCAAACGCCGCACTCAGAAGTGGCAGTCTGGCACGCTGAGTAAACCTGTGTTAAATCAGGATGCAACCCGGATGAGTGAGTGGAGTATCTCATCAGCATGTCCTTGAAGTATACCTGGTGAATGGATTCTGAGTAATAAAGCTTGCTAGGATGCTTTTATGAGTTTAATAATATTACTACTAATAACAATAAAATTACTACTAATAATAATTTTCATTTAGAGAAAATAAGTGTATGTTTTTGGCACATTTCCACACATTTATTTTAATTTATTATTAAATTTGTATCCTTCCCAAAGGATCAGAAAAGGACCATCAAAATGATCAAGGGGTTAGAGTGAGTCCTCTATGAGGAAAGGTTGCAGCGTTTGGGGTGTTTTAGCTTAGAGAAAAGGCGAGTAAGAAGTGGCATGATAAAAGTTTATAAAATTATGCACGGCATGGGGAAAGAAATGTATCCCCCTCTCTTGAAATGAGAACTCGTAGACATCCAGTGAAGCTAAATGTTTGGAGATTCAAGATGGACAAAAGTTATCCCAAAGTTAAATTTTGGAACCCACTTCTGCAGGATGCAGTGATGACCACCAACCTAGGTAAAGGTAAAGGTACCCCTGCCCGTACGGGCCAGTCTTGACAGACTCTGGGGTTGTGCGCCCATCTCACTTAAGAGGCCAGGGGCCAGCGCTGTCCGGAGACACTTCCGGGTCACGTGGCCAGCGTGACATCGCTGCTCTGGCAAGCCAGAGCTGCACGCGGAAACACTGTTTACCTTCCCGCTAGTAAGCGGTCCCTATTTATCTACTTGCACCCGGGGGTGCTTTCGAACTGCTAGGTTGGCAGGCGCTGGGACCGAGCAACGGGAGCGCACCCCGCCGTGGGGATTCGAACCGCCGACCTTGCGATTGGCAAGCCCTAGGCGCTGAGGCTTTTACCCACAGCGCCACCCGCGTCCCTTGACCACCAACCTAGATGGGTTTAAAAGAGCATTTGACAAATTCATGGAGGAGCAGACTAATGTTTCTGAATACCCTTTGCTGGAAACCACAGGAGGGGAAAGGGCTCTTATGCTCGGGTTCTGCTTGAGCGTTCCCCACAGGCATCTGGGTAGCCACTTTCTGAACAGGATGCTGGACTAGACGGGTCTGTGGCCTGATCCAGCAGAAGCTTCTTTCGTTCTTATTATTCATTTAGCAATTGGCAAAGCAAAGCAAAAGCAATTTGCCATGTTTTCATGTGGAGGAAATAGCCAGGAAGCCCAACTAAAAGCTACATGGAAGGAATGAGGTGAAGACTTCTGGAAGCTGAATCGTTCTAATGAAGAGGCAGAGGACATGCAGTGGCACTTGTAGTAGAAAGCCAGAGGATGATCAAGTCAGATTAGTCTGCAGACATTAATGCCTGCCTACATTACTAACGCTCCCAATGTAATAGGTATATCTGCCAAGTGTGGGAGGAACCAAAGCTCAGCGGTAGAGTACATGCGCTGCATGCAGAAGGTCCAAAATACAACCCTCAGCATCTCAAGCAAAATCCAGCAGAAAAGCGCGCAAAAGATCTCTGCTTAAGACTCTGGCAAGCTACTGCCAAACAGAGCAGGCAAACCTGGGCACTCGGTCAGAGTGTAAGACCAGGTCACACATATATGTACCACTAGTTCACACAAGCTATTTGCACTAGTTCTCCCCAACCCAGATGCTTAGGTTTTCCTATAGGAAAGTATCCCCCCCCCAGACACACAGAAAGGATTGAAACTGAAGCAATTCTGTAGCGCTGCAAGACTATGATTAGAAAATCAAGTGCTAGTTATTAGGGTTTTCAAAAGCTTTCTTTTCCATTTAAAACAAAAAAAATTCCTTCCAGTAGCATCTTAAAGACCAACTAAGTTAGTTCTTGGTATGAGCTTTCGTGTGCATGCACACTTCTTCAGATACAGTGAAACAGAAGTTTCCAGACCCTTCTATATAGTGAGAAGGTGGGGAGGGGTATTACTCAGAAGGGTGGTGGGAATGGGTGATTGGCAGATAGCTGTGATGAGCCTGTTGACGACTTTTAACGACTGCAATAGGTCTTACAAGAAAAAGCAAGGGGTGGGAAGGTGAAAAGTGGCTTTGTCATGTATAATGAGATAAGAATCCAAAGTCTTTGTTCAGGCCAGGTTTCTCCATGGTTTTAAGTTTGGTGATAAGTTGCAATTCAGCAGCTTCTCTTTCCAGTCTATTTCTGAAATTCCTTTGTAGTAAAACAGCTACTTTGAGATCTTGTATAGAATGTCCTGGGAGATTGAAGTGTTCTCCTACTGGTTTCTCTGTTTTGTGATTCCTGATGTCTGATTTATGTCCGTTTATTCTTTGGCGTAAGGTCTGGCCTGTTTGTCCAATATAGAGAGCTGAAGGACACTGTTGGCATTTGATGGCATATACAATGTTAGACGATGAGCAATTAAATAGTCCTGAGACTATCACCCCTTGCTTTTTCTTGTAAGACCTATTGCAGTCGTTAAAAGTCGTCAACAGGCTCATCACAGCTATCTGCCAATCACCCATTCCCACCACCCTTCTGAGTAATACCCCTCCCCACCTTCTCACTATATAGGAGGGTCTGGAAACTTCTGTTTCACTGTATCTGAAGAAGTGTGCATGCACATGAAAGCTCATACCAAGAACTAACTTAGTTGGTCTTTAAGGTGCTACTGGAAGGAATTTTTTTTGTTTTGACTATGGCAGACCAACACGGCTACCTATCTGTAACTTTTCCTTTTAAGAAAATGAACTATTGGAGTGAAATGCAAGGAATACAAACAGAACCAGAGACAACAATAAGAAACATATAAGCACGGCCAGAATCCTGAGTGTAGTTCGGTAAAAGAAAAGTGTTGTACATGAGTTTATTAAGACAGCCACATTTCATGTTGTACCATAGAAAGGGAGTCCTGTATATTTGAGTCTGAAGTATATGAGATAAACCTTCCCCCAGAACTGCACAGAACTGTTGTTGATTTTCTGTACCTTTTGAGATACTTAGTTTATGAGATTCCCCCCTTCCAAGCAATAACTAAAGTTCTCATATTTTTGTACCAGAGGGAGAGCTGCAGATCTTGTCATGATTTCCGTTTCTGGGCTACAGAAATCATAGCACCTGCTAGCATCCAAGTTAAAACTTCCTTAGAGTGAAAGTGTTTCATTTGATCATCCCAAAGCCATAATAAAGCAAGCTGCGGTGAAACCGGGATGGGCTGTTTGAGGATATTAGACTTTTCCTCACAGACCACAGCAAAGAGGGTTTCTTAAGCAGTTCAAATATATTTTCCCCAAAGGGAGTAAAAAAGTCTTATCAGTAAGTTCACTGGCCAGCAACTAAAAAAAAAAAAAAAGCTATTTGATAGAAGTGCACTTAAAAGAATGTCTCGCCCCTTATATACCCAGCTGATCACATTCACTGCTGTCTGCAGGTGAGGGCCTCTTGCAGATACCATCTTATAAGGCGTTCCAATCTGTACCATAAAGGATTTGTGCCTTGAGTGTGGTGGTCTCAAACATTAGGAATTCCCTGTTTTAAAACATTAGACAGGCACCGTCTCTTCTCTGTTCTACTGTAGACCTCCCTTCCTCTTCTGACATGCCCTTTAAACAGAGCTCTTGCCCAGTCTGCATATGTAGTGTAAGTTTGTTTTTAGACGTTTTTCAGACTTTTTCTTGTTTTGTTCATTGTTGTTTGCATTTGCATTTTCAAGAACAGGAATGGAGAACATATTTAACCCCCCTCCCCTCCCCCTGTCCCACTTACAACTTCATACCAAATACAGCATGTATACATATACCATATGGCTTCCCTTCCACACTTTTCCTGGTTCCTTTTGCTTTTCTACTACTCCGCGTAATCCACATCTTTTTCATCATCCAATTTGTTATCTATTAAATACTCTGCTGGATTTACACGAGACCTGCTAAGCTATGTATTTGTCTACACTGGTTCTTGAAATAAACAATAAACATTATCCATCCCTCCTTATATTCCTTGTCTTTGTTTTCTCTTATCCTGTTCATCAGACCAGACGATTCAGCATATTCAAACATTTTACACTGCCATTCCTCCTTAGTGGGTACTAGACTTGTTCTCTACTTTTTTGCCAATAAGGTTCTAGCTGCAGCGGTGGCATATAGTAGTAAACTCTTTTGTTTTGGGGGGACCTCGGTTGTTACCATCCCCAAGAGGAAAATTTCAGGTGTTTTGGAGAAAGTTTTTTAAAGTATATTTTAAAATTCATTATACATAGTTTCCCAATATTCCTTAATTATTTTACAGGACCACCACCCTGGGTTACTTTGGGAGGAAGAACATACAAACATAAGAAGAGCCGTGCTGGATCAGGCCAGTGGCCCATCTAGTCCAGCATCCCGTTTTCAGAGTGGCCAACCAGGTGCCCCAAAGCCAATGACAACAAGGTTGAGTGATGCCTTGCAATTTTATTATATAGTAAGACATAATAGAATAAAATAACCTGGAAGATAGTTCAGCCTTTTAGAATATAAACCAGGCTGCTAAGAGCTAGTAGTCTACCTGCAGTTTAAATTTGAGGAGAAAAGAGGACCTGATCTGGATTGGGACTGCAAGGCAAAGGCATAAAGCTGCCTAATCTTCACATCCCACATCCATGGCATCCTGATCCAAACTGGGGAGAGGCACACCTTCTATTTCCTTTTAAAGAAAGGAATTCACACAATTGCTCAGTACATGGATGGCTTTGTGTCTTGGCAGAGCAAAGGGGACATTGATGCTGGTCAGAAGCAGACCAGTTGTGGATGACTCCAGCGTTGTGGATTTAACTTTCAACCCTCCCAGACAGCCTTTGTGTTCACAGCTAGCTGGTTTTCCCCATGCACTTCGAGGGCTATTCACCACCGAAACGAGCCTGGGAGCCTATACTTCTCCATTTATAATTATGAGTGTGTCAGGCGCATTATTTGCAAGATGTGAAGCGCACGGAACAATAACCTCTCCCCGTGGAGTTCATTATCTTGATGGTGCAGCACATTCCCCCGTACGCTGCTCAGCGTTCCTGGGAGTGCGCAAGTAAAACAAATGCAATAAAGGAAGAGAGCAATAAAAGAAGCCTCCGCTACAAAAATACACCAGGATACCTGGGAATGTCTGTTGTTGGCATTGCTGGAAATTTGTGGGGCTAAATTATTACATTGCCAGTAACAAAAGGATGGGACATGGGTGGCACTGTGGTCTAAAACACTGAGGCTAGGGCTTGCCAATTGGAAGGTCGGCGGTTTGAATCCCCGCGAAAGGGTGAGCTCCCATTGCTCGGTCCCAGCTCCTGCCAACCTAGCAGTTCGAAAGCACGTCAAAGTGCAAGTAGATAAATAGGCACTGCTCTGGCGGGAAGGTAAACGGCGTTTCCGTGTGCTGCTCTGCTTTCACCAGTCATGCTGGCCACATGACCCGGAAAAACTGTCTGCAGACAAACGTTGGCTCCCTCAGCCAGTAAAGCGAGATGAGCGCCACAATCCCAGAGTCGTTCACCACTGGACTTCACTGTCAGGGGTCCTTTACCTTTAAGATAAGGACATAAGAAGAGCCTCCTGGATCAGGCCAACAGCTCATCTGGTCCAGCATCCTGTTCTCACAGTGGCCAACCAGATGCCTGTGGGAAACCAGCAAGCAGGATTCAAGCACTCTCCCCTCCTGTGGTTTCCAGCAACTGGTGTTCAGCAGCATTGTTATCTCTAACCATGGAGGCAGAGCATAGCTATTGTGGCTGCTGGCCCTCCATGAATTTGTCTAATCCCCATTGAAAGCCATTGAGCTCGGTGGCCATCGCTGCCTCCTGTGGGAGTGAGTTCCATAGTTCAACTATGTGCTGTGTGAAGGAGTACTTTCTTTTGTCTTTCTTGAATTTTCCAGCATTCATCATTCAGAATTTGGCCCCCTAGTATTACAAGGCAATTCATTCCAGGCTTGTTGTGTTTGCTTGCAGGGGCGTAGGAAGCGGGGTGTGGGAGTGCAGACCGCCCCGGGTGTCATCCCTGAGGGGGGTGACAAAATGGCGCTTACCGCGCGGCCTGGCCTGCAGCGTGTCCAAGCCACGTGTCTCTCCTACGAGTGACCCCGTGCTGCCCGAAACAGCAGTGTGGGACTTCTGTCCACCAGGTGGACTCTGTGCATGGATTGCCACAGCCGCGCCATGGGTGCCAGAGCAGCTAGCTACGTCCCTGTTTGCTTGTGGACCAAGGCTCGGGCCTAATCATGGTGCTGGGATCTGGGTCAGTTTTAGCACCTCTGCTTCCGGTACCACAGGTCCATTGGCTCTGGCTGGCCCCTCCTCGTTTCTTTTCTTCTTAGATTAAATAATTTAATACTTTTTGGGGTTATTTTTATTTTATACCAAACTGTGTTACAAAAGAAATATTAATTATTGTCTTAATGTAAACATAAATTGCCCCCTCCCCCTCATGAACAGTATTTTGAGAATCAGTTTACTTTTCTTTAAAACACAATACTGTACAAGCTGCTAGCAGGATTAGGAATCTTCTGCTTAACATAATATTTCATCTACTATAATATATAATACTTTTTTTTTCATTTACAGCATCCACTGTTTTCTATGACCTACAATCAGAAAAAAATGGCTCCATTAATTAGATCCACATTTCCTTTTCCTTAATTGATCTAACCCTTCTTCCATAAATCCTTTTTAAAAGACCAAGCCATTTTATATGTTGCTGAAATTGAACTACCAGATACCTGGCTCTTTATAAAATCAATAAACAAATGCTAGCTTGCCAAAAACCTGTCCGTTTTCCTTTGACCTTGAGGTTTGTGAGACAATCTTTCCAAAACAATTATTTGCCAAAGTTACAGGATCAATGTCCTAAAATTCATGAACTTTAACAATTTCTAATATTTCGCTATTGTTGCTCTTCCTGAAAAGAAGGAGATGTGAGTAATCAGTTCCTTTTCCTTCCAATGTTTAATATTATCCTCAAATAAGTTCAACAAGCACAGGTAGGAATGGTTTTGATCCTTCATTTTACCCCTCCTCATTTGAGTCAAGCCCAGACTGCTGCTTAGAGTGAGGGTCCTGAGCATCCACTTTACCTTATTCCTACTCTAAATGTGGACCTTTTCTAGGGTGACTCCAGTTTCAATTTAATGCCAAGGGAGAGGTGTGCCTGAGAAGTTTGGGCAAATTTTACAGCTCTTTTTAAGCTGCTTTTCACAGGCACCAGAGCTGTGGACATAGCTGAAGCTGAGATTTTCAGCATCAAATTCCGAGTTAGATAACCTGTTCATGCAGTGCATTGTTGTTGTTTAGTCATTTAGTCGTGTCCAACTCTTCGTGACCCCATGAACCAGAGCACGCCAGTCACTTCTGTCTTCCACTGCCTCCCACAGTTTAGTCAAACTCATGCTGGTAGCTTCAAGAACACTATCCAACCATTTCGTCCTTTGTCATCCCCTTCTCCTTGTGCCCTCCATCTTTCCCAACACCAGGGTCTTTTCCAGGGAGTCTTCTCTTCTCATGAGGTGGCCAAAGTATTGGAGTCTCAGCTTCAGGATCTGTCCTTCCAGTGAGCACTCAGGGCTAATTTCCTTAAGAATGGACATGTTTGACCTTCTTGCAGTCCACGGGACTCTCAAGAGTCTCCTCCAGCACCATAATTCAAAAGCATCAATTCTTCGGCGATCAGCCTTCTTTATGGTCCAGCTCTTACTTCCGTACATCACTACTGGGAAAACCATGGCTTTAACTATACGGACCTTTGTTGGCAAGGTGATGTCTCTGCTTTTTAAGATGCTGATGCAGTGCATTAGCCAAGTACAAAAACTTTTGTTTTAAACTAATACATTTATATTCGCCTAAAACCTTGTTATGAAGGATGGACCAAGAGAGAAGTCTCACTTTCACCAAGATCAAAGATTGAACTATACTGCCAAGAACTGGAGAATATAACATTTTTGAGTCACTCACCCTTTGAAGCTTGTAACAATGGAACATTATTTTCATCCCCACTCTGGAAAAGGTCAGCGAGTAGCTGAGGAATCTTTGTTTTAGTGTAATTGCAAAAGCAACAAGAAATTTCTCTTCTCTGCCTACCCGCCATTTTGTTCTGATTCACTTTGTTGTTTCTTTGTATACTTAAAGCAAAAATCTAATAATGGCACATCAGAGCCAGCCTTAAGGATTTGTGATTTCCGCACCATCATTCCTTTAAGAGGCATCAAAGAAAATGAAAGGACAAAGTGAAAGGACAGCACGGCTACACCAAGAGGCAGGTTCAGAAAAGGGCAAGCAAAATGGCCAGAGGAATGGAGAGACTCTCCTATGAAGTAAGCTTGCAGCATTTGGGACATTTTAGTTTAGAGAAAAGATGAGTAAAAGGTGACATGATAGACGATTATAGAAATATGCACGGCATAAGGAAGGTGGCTAGAGAAAGGTTTTTCTCCCTCTCTCGAAACACTAGAACACATGGACATCCAAGGAAGCTGAACCTGAGCATAGCAACACTTTACTCTCCTGTTAGAATTCCTGCTGCGTGATTGCAGTCATGGGATTGTTGTCTTTCACATGACGGTATATGTTTTGACTCCACAGAGTGGGAAGTGACGGAGACAGGATGTTTGTGTTACTGTGTTCTGTGAAGTGGAACTATTGCTCTTTGTCCTTTTTCTCTTTGCTGTCTGATGCTAGAGAGAGGGGGAGCCATGTTGCAGTGCTCTCTGTGTGTTTATATGTAAATAAAGTAGATTAGCCAGAACAATGATGTTGCTGAGGTCTGTTATGCAACTGTGCAAACTCTGCGGATCCCTAAGTGTGTGAGTGTTGGTTGGCATCGGTCACTGTGATGTTCGGGCTAAAGAAAGCTTATGAAGCTCCCGAACGATCAACCAGGAGGGAGAGATCATGCCAGTCGGGCATGTGTCTCTGCCAGGGTCCTACTCGAGTGTAGGCTGAACTCCTGACAGTTTCCAGCATCTGGCATCCAGAAGCATTGCTGCCTCTGACTCTGGAGGCAGAGCAAAGCCATCATCAATGGCAAGTAGCCATTGATAGCCGTCTCCTCTATGAATTTCTTCTATCTTCTTTTAAAGCCGTCCAAGTTGATGGCCATCCCTGCCTCCTGCAGGAGTGAGTTCCAAAGTTTACTTATGTGCTGTGTGAACAAGGACTTTCTTTTGCCTCTCTTGAATCTTCAAACGTTCAGTTTCTAGTGAGAGCGGGAGGAAAAACTTTTCTCAACACGCTTTCTCCATGCCGTGCATAATTTTATTGAATTTTATCATACCACCCCCAACTCGCCTATTCTCTAAATTAAAAAGCCCCAAAGGCTACAACCTTTCCACATAAGGGAGCTGCTTGAGCTGTTGCTCATTTCCAGTTGGGAATCTGCCCCCCTTTAATCATTTCCCTCAGTTTAGATGGATGTATGCTTTGTATATTTATTCCCAGAGCTGCTTACTCGAGAATTTATGCTTGGTTTAAAAGCATCCCCTCAATTGTCATGGTAAGCATTTTGAGGGGTTATAAATAACTCGGAGGAGGGACTGATAAACGACAGGCAGTGCTCACTTCACTTAATTTGTAACAGGGACTAATTAGCTAATTATAGAGAGGTCTCTGGCACTGGAGTTTGAGTTGGCCTGATGAGGAGCAAACTCTGTTTGAGAACCGGAGAATCAAAATATAGAAAGCAGGACACAGGGGAGGGAAAAGATCTTGCCAAGCAGTGTGTCTCTAAGACATATTAATATACTGTGAAAAATAAATTTAACAGACCCATTCAGAGAGGGACTGAGCACAGTGTGGCTGTTCAAGGACTCTGGAATCTTGCAGGAACAAGGATGGGGATATAGGGAATGTCAAGGAGGAAGAGAGGGGCTTCCCTACAGAACTGACCCCAGATTTCTTCACTGCCTTGGGAGATCATGTGCAATCCCTGCCATCTCTGAGTAGGGCTGGAATGTCCCCTGGCTGAAACCTTGGAGAGTCACTGCCAGTCAGTGAAGGCAATACTGAACTAGTTGGGCCAGTGGTCTGACTCAGTAAAAGGCAGCTGTCTTTGGTCCTCCGTAAGAGAAGCCTGTGTCATCAGCACCTCTCAGACCAATGAGGTTGCACTGGCACCTCCAGAGTCTCAAGCAGAAGTCCTGGAAGAACTAAGGGCTCCCTGCAACTACTGAAGCAGGTGAGGCCCCTTTAAGAGAAGAGATAGATCCAGTGGCAGATCAGGGTGAGGATTTCCCTGTGGTTGAGACTACTGTGTGACTCTCCAGCCTAAGCTTAACAGGGAGCTATCCAGGGTGCTGAGGGGACGCAGGTGGCGCTGTGGGTTAAAGCCTCAGCGCCTAGGACTTGCCGATCGAAAGGTCGGCGGTTCGAATCCCTGCGGCGGGGTGCGCTCCCGCTGCTCGGTCCCAGCGCCTGCCAACCTAGCAGTTCGAAAGCACCTCTGGGTGCAAGTAGATAAATAGGGACCGCTTACCAGCGGGAAGGTAAACGGCGTTTCCGTGTGCGGCTCTGGCTCACCAGAGCAGCGATGTCACGCTGGCCACGTGACCCGGAAGTGTCTCCGGACAGCGCTGGCCCCTGGCCTCTTAAGTGAGATGGGCGCACAACCCCAGAGTCTGTCAAGACTGGCCCGTACGGGCAGGGGTACCTTTACCTTTACCTTTATCCAGGGTGCTACCCACCTGCACTTTGCTTTACCGGTTCCACAAACTTGTCCTCTCTCTCTTTTTGTTGTTGATGACATCTTCTCTTTGGAATCTCAACTCTTCCTTGTTTGACTCTACCTGCCTTCCTTTCCCAGAACCTGAACTCATGCCTGGTCTCTCTTCCTACCTCCATGCTTGTATCGAAGCAACGGACCATCTGCATTGGTCAAAAGTTCATTTGCGTTTTCACCATCTTCAAAGGGGCATGGCTATAGGGCCCATCACAAAGAGCCCTTTTAGGAGATGCCACCACATCACAGCTCTGCAATGAACCATTGCTACAGTTTTTTCCTGCTCCATAAAAGGCAAAGAAATTAAAACGTCTCGTAATGACACCAGGTCCGTGACAGCTCGCCAGTGGCTCAGAACCGCTGTGGCCAATTTGTCTGAGAGCTGAGTCGTGATCCAAAATGGGCTTAATCAATACGGCAAACGGTGACCCCTCCTTCCCCCATCTTAATGCTTTGTAAAAAGGATTAGCAGTATCTCAAAGCTGAGACCGGGTCTCAGGGGACGGAAAATGATGATGCTCGGGTTGCAAATTAGTCAGCCTCTATCCTTCTATCACATCAGTTTGACATGCCCTCCACTTGTATTGACTACACAGCTACTACAATGCTGCTTCCCCTCACTGCCCGGCCCCCTCCCAATATTTCAGTTGCTGAGAATACCAAATGCACGTAGCCAGTTGCCTGAATACTTTTTGGATCCCACACCAGTTCTTCAAAACCTTGTTAAGTATACATTGAGCTCAGAATTAAGGGAAATTACAGTGGTACCTCAGGTTAAGTACTTAATTCATTCCGGAGGTCTGTTCTTAACCTGAAACTGTTCTTAACCTGAAGCACCACTTTAGCTAATGGGGCCTCCCACTGTCGCTGCGCTGCCGGAGCCCAATTTCTGTTCTTATCCTGAAGCAAAGATCTTAACCTGAAGCACTATTTTTGGGTTAGCTGAGTGTGTAACCTGAAGTGTATGTAACCTGAAGCGTATGTAACCCGAGGTACCACTGTACAGCGGCTGGGAGACAGATAGGAAAGTACCTTCTACTGAGTCAGACCATTGGTCTATTTGGCTCAGCAATGTCTACACTGACTTGCAGTGACTCTCCAGGGTTTTAGACCGGGAGTTTCACCCAGCCCTTCTTGGAGATGCCAGAGATTGAACCTGGAACCTTCTGCATACAAAGCAGGTGCTTCAGCCATGCAATGAAGCCTTCCAGTTGTGCTGCTGCAGATGCACAGTGGCGTTGCTTCTCTGCATTGGCAGCAGGACATCAGGATGCCTTCATCTGCCCCAGCTGCAACAAAACATGCATCTCTGTCAGGAGCTCAGCCTACACTCGAGTAGGACCCTGGCAGAGACACATGCCCAACTGGCATGTTCTCTCCCTCCTGGTCGATCGTTCGGGAGCTTCAAAAGCTTTCTCCAGCCCAAACATCACAGCAACCGATGCCAACCAACACTGGCACACTTAGGGATCTGCAGAGTTTGCACAGTTGCGTAACAGACCTCAGCAACTCAGCATTTTGGCTAATCTACTTTATTGACATATAAACACACACGGAGCACTGCAACATGGCTCCCTCTCTCTCTAGCATCAGACAGCAAAGAGAAAAAGAACAAAGGACAATAGCCCCACCTCACGGAACACAGTAACACTAGCATCCTGTCTTCATCACTTCCCACTTTGTGGAGTCAAAGCATATACCGTCATGTGATAGACAACAATCCCATGACTGCAGTCATGGAGCAGGAATTCTAACATCTACAGCCACAGCAGGCACCGCAACCTTCCAACTGCTTGACCTCGCCCCCAAAGGCACATCCCTCCATTGTCTCCTGAGAAAGACAGATGTCAACAACAATACCACCCTTCCCACCTAGATGCCCATCTGCTCAGCTACTAGTACATGTTCTCTGTGCGTTTCCCCCAACTCTTTGTGAGGCTGCCACAAAGCAGCAGCCACAGAATATCCCTCAAGGAGGAAGGACATAAGAACCTGAGAAGAGCTTGCTGGATCAGGCCAGCGGCCCATCTAGTCCAGCATCGTGTTCTCACAGTGGCCAGCCAGATGCCTGTGGGATGCGGGCAAGCAGGAAGTGAGTACCGCCCCCTCCTGCAATTTCCCACAACTGAGATTCAGAAGCATTACTGTGGAGGCAGAGCAAAGCCATCATGGTTAGCAGACATTGGTAGCCTTGTCCTCTGTGACTCTGTCTTTGAAAGCCATCTTCGTTTGGTGGCCATCACTGCCTCCTGAAGAAGTTCTTTCTTTTGTCTGTCCTGATTCTTACATTCCTGGGCTCCAATACTCACGCACACCTCTCTCTCTCTGAGTGTATGCACGCACACATGCACACACACAATCCCCACTAGCACAGTTAATAGCATTAGTGGCAATGGTGGCAATGGGAGCTTTCCCCCTCTCACACTAATTATTGCTGCTGCAGAAATCCTTGTGTTCATTCCGCAAATGGGCTTCTGCTCATCGTGGGTTTGCCCACCTTTAAGCATTCAAACTGCAGCGGGATCAGTCATCAAAATCTGCCCTTTTAATTCAGCCGGCTGATCCACTTCCTAATGATTTCCCTGCAAGAAAGTTGGTTTCAATTACTCAAGAGCTATTTCCCCCTTCGCCACAATTTTAATTTCCTTAATGTTCCCCGTAATCATATTATGGCTTACAAAGGTAATGGTATTAGACAGGCTGGTTTTGTGTGTGAATGTAACGATATAATTAAGACCGTATGTCCTTAATAATTGAATCTTTCGGGAAGGCAGACGTCTCAAACGTTTCCAATGGGCCGGCAAGTAGCGCCAGGCCTCTGTGACTTCTCCACCTAGGGATGTTGACTTCTAGAAGGGACATATGGAGGGGGATTTAAAAAATAAAAAATTGCTACTTCCTCACTTTTTTGAATGCTTTTGAATTATGGTGCTGGGGGAGACTCTTGAGAGTCCCATGGACTGCAAGAAGATCAAACCTATCCACTCTTAAGGAAATTAGCCCTGAGTGCTCACTGGAAGGACAGATCGTGAAGCTGAGGCTCCAATACTTTGGCCACATCTTGAGAAGAGAAGACTCCCTGGAAAAGACCCTGATGTTGGGAAAGATGGAGGGCACAAGGAGAAGGGGACGACAGAGGACAAGATGGTTGGACAGTGTTCTCGAAGCTACCAACATGAGTTTGACCAAACTGCGGGAGGCAGTGGAAGACAGGAGTGCCTGGCGTGCTCTGGTCCATGGGGTCTAGAAGAGTCGGACACAACTAAACGACTAAACAACAACACTTTCATTTATTATTTGTGAAATTTGTTTCACACTTTTTGAAGCATCTCTCAGCAGTCATAAAACATCGTTTGCTAAGGGTGCTGAGACCCCTATCCACTCACACAGCGTGGTTTAACTATGAATCCTGCTAAACAACAAATCCAAAAAATTGTAGCTCTTTGAAGGGAACAGGGTGCTGGTGAGGGTGTGTGTCCTATCAAGTCTTGGCACCTTTAACAAACTACAGTTCCCACGATGCTTTGGGGCGGAGTGTTCCAAACTTTCCATGTCGGTGACACACCTTTTAGATATGCAACATGGTAATACAGTTTAATAGCAAACCGGAGGTTAAACAAACTCCTTTCCAGCCCTGGGAGGAGCACAGGGAGAGTTCACGTGACACACCTACACACCACAGCCAACACACTAACATGTCATGACACACAGTTTGGAAATCTCTACTTTGGGGCGAAAGCTATGACTGTTAAAGTGGTATGATATGGTTTTAAATGTATGGTGCAGAGTGGGCCTTAACGCAGGTTTCTTTCTCTTCAAAGTCCTGGTGCCCAAATACTTAGAATCATAGAAGTGTAGAGTTGGAAGGGACCCTGAGGGTCATCTAGTCCAACCCCCTGCAATGCAGGAATCTCAACTAAGTCATAAATGACAGATTGCCATCCAACCTTAACTCTGACTGAAGCACATTAGTCTGGCCAAATGTCTTATTATAGGATAGGTTTGCAAGGGCCCCCTCCCTCAGTCACAGACCTTCCGACCTGCTGCTCACTCTATGCCACTTCCAGAGTAAATATCGTTTCCCATCCTGTCCACTGCTCATTCTGTCGCATCTCAGAGTTAATCAACAATGCAGCCTACGTCTCCAACTCTTCTGCCCTTCCTTCTTTTTCTCCTCTCCTTTCTATTCTTTTCCACCTATGAAAAAAAGGAAGTGAAATTGGTTTCCATTTCTCTAATTTTCTGCTGAAGTGTCCATCAAAGCAGGGCTTTCCTTTCAAAGTTTCAAAAGATCGCCTCGTGTCAGTTTCCTAAAAATTTGGATGAGGACATGATCCGCAGGGAAGGGGTGTGGGTGGGTCACTTCCTTTGAGATACGGGCTGTGTGCATTTGCCTTCAAATCCTCCAGTCCCTTTTCATATTGCTGTTCTTTGGCACTTAGAGCACTCTGGCACACTGCTCTTGTTGACGAGTAAATTCCATGTCTCCGATTCCCGAATTTTGAACCTGTACCCATGTAAGAAATCCATTTGAAAGCCTTCTAAAATCTTTATCCCACTTGCTATCTGTCTTCAATTTGAATTGATATCATGTATAATGTTGTTGTTTCAAACTGTTTTTAAATATTTGCCATTGCTTTTTTAAAAATGCAGATATGCAAATTGTTCTTATATATGTAACTGCTATATGTGCACGTGTGTTATAAAATTGTAAATCACTTCAAGGATTCACCTTGTGGGAAGTGATTCAAAAGAAAAAATCATAGTGCATTTGAGTGTACATGTTGAATTTTTGAAAATTCAATAAAATATAATTATACAGTATCTTAAAAAAGGAAATGTCTTCCCGCACAGGCGACTTCATAGCAGTGCTAAAGACCTCTTGCTTTCTGTAGCTTTAAAAGCAAACCAGTTGACTACCACCAGTTGACTACCAGGAAGGGATATATCTAGCAGAGAGGCAGAGCACACAAAAAAGTTCCAAATCTTTAACAGTTTGTGACCAGTTTATTTGCGAGATCGCCTTGCCCAATATTTGCATACTTGACTGCTCCAATCTGCAGAGCTGGCAGTGCTATATGTTGTTCCACAAAATACTTGTTCTGAATTTGAAAGAAATCTCATCTTTCTGTGCATCTTTGGAACTCCCCGCCTATTGACCTCAGGCAGGCAGCTTCACTGTACTATTTTTGGTCTCTGCAAGTTGTGTAGAATGCTTCGATTTGTTTTTAGCTTATTGATGATTTTAATTAATTTTTAAAGGTTTTAAACAATTGCTTTTAACAGACCATTGCATTGTTTTATTCCTTTTGTTAACTTTGTGGTTGGTTCTCCCCTCCTTAAAAAAAATAAAGTCAAGCAAGTGGTATATAAACTTTATGAAATAAATAAAAACAAAACAAATATATACAGCTCCGGTGATATATAGCTCTTTTGGGCTGAAACACAGACCTGATCAGTTCTGAAAATGAACTAACAGCGGTGAAGATATTCCAGGGGAACATTGCAGAGTTGAATAATTTTGGCACAAACAGCTCCACTGGATCCAGCCCTCTTGCACTGCATCCTGGGTAATTTCATGTCTGGGGCTGAGGCTGTGCAGAGACAGCAGCCCCTTAGGACTCTGTCTGTCTACAGCTGTTCAGGAAATGCAATAAATAGCCAGCCGAGCTGCCTGTATAGCATCCTGGCATCAAAATGAAACAACTCAGGATTTGCAGTGTGCTTCTTCTCACCCCTCCAGAGATCTTAGGGTTGGTGTCACTGCTTTTATCCCACATCACCACACTGCAACACTCTCTTTTGTAGATTTTGTTTGCTTTGATGAAATTCCCAACTGACTGGAGCTTGTGCGTTGTTTGCTAATACTTAGGAACGGGCTGCCTCTGCTCCTTTATTCTTGCCACAATCCATGCTGTTATACTGACATTTTCATCAAAGCCTCTCTGATTTTCTCCAAACCGGTGGCTGATGGTTCCACCCACCCAGAGACTCTGTATCTTTCTCATTTGGAAACAGATGACGCAGGCTTACCTTTCCAGGATATACTGCTGCTGTTGTATTACATTACTGCCTTTTTAAAAGGACACAGGGACGCGGGTGGCGCTGTGGTCTAAACCACTGAGCCTAGGGCTTGCCGATCAGAAGGTCGGTGGTTCGAATCCCCATGATGGGGTGAGCTCACGTTGCTCGGTCCCAGCTCCTGTCAACCTAGCAGTTCGAATGCACATCAAAGTGCAAGTGGCGGGAAGGTAGATGGAGTTTCTGTGCGCTGCTCTGGTTTTGCCAGAAGTGGCTTAGTCATGTTGGCCACATGAGCCGAAAGCTGTCTGCAGACAAACGTTGGCTCCCTCGGCCAGTAGAGCAAGATGAGCACCACAACCCCAGAGTCCTTTGCGACTGGACTTAACTGTCAGGGGTCCCTTTACCTTTACCTTTTACTCCTCCCCTGCACCCAAGCCCATTTCATCAAACCGTTACAGAGGATATTGTCCCTTATATTACTCAAGGTCAGCTTTAGAAAAAAACCTCGGGGAAAATATTTGTTGGAATTTATCTGTGGGGAGAATTTTGCCACTCTCAGGGCACTACCTGCCCTATGCATTTAAAACTGTGATACAGCTTTAACACAGGAACTGCTTCCCCCAAAGAATCCTGGAAACTGTAGTTTGTTAAAGGTGCTGAGAGTTGCTAGGAGACACCAATCTCCCCTTCCCGAACTACAATTTTCCAGAGTGGTTTAACAAGCAATCCCTCCTCCCAGGGATCTCTGGGAACTGTAGTTCTGTGAGCAGTGCTTTTAAAGCCAAATAAGGTTAAAAGTGTGGCACTTACTATAACAACCATGGTGAGTAAGCTAAAGGTAAACCCCTGACCATTAGGTCCAGTCGCAGATGACTCTGGGGTTGTGGTGCTCATCTCGCTTTACTGGCCGAGGGAGCCAGTGTGCAGCTTCTGAATCATGTGGCCAGCATGACTAAGCCGCTTCTGGCGAACCAGAGCAGCACATGGAAACACGGTCGTGGGGATTCAAACTGCCAACCTTCTGATCAGCAAGCCCTAGGCTCTGTGGTTTAGCCCACAGCGCCACCTGCGTCCCTTCATGGCGAGTACCAGCACCTTAAAAAAAGCAAAAAGCACTGTCTGTGAGGGGATTAGGGCTTCCCTAACAACTCCCAGCACACTTAACAAACTACAGTTCCCAGGATTCTTTGGGAGGGAAACCATGACTATTTAAAACAGTGTGATATTACTTTAAATGTAGGGTGCGAATGGGTACCTAGTCGGTTAATGTGCTTTTTGCTATTTGGTAAGGAAAACTATGTTATTTTGTGAGTTTCTTTCATTATACTGGCAGCCAGAAAATTTAAAGCTAAATTTACAGCTCAAGTCTGCATCTTCTTTCTTCTTTGTTATGGCTTACAGCTAAGGAAATAAAATTATTACCTACCTACTGTTGTGTTATTTTGTTGTCTTTTTGAAAGCACACATTCCCATCCCCTGCTTTAACTCTAGGCTACCCTTTCTTTTCTTTTTTACAGCATCTCTTAGGCTGTGAGCAAAGACCCCAGCAGCTTCCCAGCCTTTTCCCCACCCTTCAGAAAACAGGTGAGGTAACATATTATATCTCTCTCTCACCCACCCCCCACTTCACTGCAGGTCTAACAGTAAGTTTGCGTGTGTCATCTGGCCTTATTTACATTACATCCTGTTCCTTTACATTACATTTCTTTACATTTACACCTGTTACAGGTGCCACCTAAAACCCTTTCTGCATTTGCAAGAAATCCATATTTTAGTGTGGTAGCCCCCACACTTTGGAACTCCCTGCCTATTGATATCAGGCAGGCAGCTTCCCAGCACTCTTTTCAGCACCTGCTAAAAACATGTTTGGTTTGTTTTGTCTACCCAGACGTGTATGAGAATGTTGAGATGTAGGCTTTCGGTTTAGCTTTGCTTTTAATTACTCTTCCAACTTTTTAAATGGCTTGTTTTTTATTGATAATTTTGCTGTTTTATTCTTTCTGTAAACTGCTTTGAGCATTCCCCCCCATTAAAATGTATATAAATTTTATGAAATAATAAAAATTAAAAAGGCATTATATTAACACCCATCCTTTTCCCTAAGCCTTAAGGAGCTCAAGATGGCAGAGAAGGGTGAGAGGCAGGAAGTGGCCCAAAGTCACTCAGTGAGCATCATTGCCAAGTCAGGATTTGAACCCTAGTCTCCCTAGTCCAACACTCCAGCCACTGTACCACACTGCCTGCCTTCTGCTCTAGATATTCAAGGCAGCTCTTATCAGCATCACAGTGTAACAACAGTTCTTTCAGAACATACAGTTTGGGCATGTCTGCTTTGGAATTATACTCCAGAGATGTCGAGTCAACTCGCCTCTCTGCTGGGCTTGCAGAAAGTGTTTTGACACACATTTAATTTCCACAGGCTTCTGGTAGGGCTAGTTCAAACGTTGGGTCATATCTGCTTTTGACAATGAGACTATTTATAGATCTGACAGTTCTTCCTTTTTCTTGTATGCATTTTTTTTAAAAAAACACTTCCTTTTGAATATCTTCCCACACTACAGAGAAGCCTCTACAATACACTGATGCTTTTGAGCATGGCAGGAATAAAACATTCAAATAGATGCATTTATTTCTGGTAGCTCCTGTGATGTATGGGGAGGGCTGTTCAGTTAAGTTTGCAAAAAAAACAACAAAAAAACTAATGCTCAGGATAGAAGAAGAGTTTGGATTTGTTATCTTGCTTTATCACTACCCGAAGGAGTCTCAAAGCGGCTAACATTCTCCTTTCCCTTCCTCCCCCACAATGAACACTCTGTGAGGTGAGTGAGGCTGAGAGACTTCAGAGAAGTGTGACTAGCCCAAGGTCACCCAGCAGCTGCATGTGGAGGAGTGGAGACACAAACCTGGTTCCCCAGACTACGAGACTACCACTCTTAACCACTACACCACACTGGCTGGCGAAGATATTTGACATCAGCCACTAATAGCAGCTTCAATGACTCACAGAGGGCTTCCTTGAGGAAATCAATGAATATGTTCAACCTCAGCGAGGTCGACTCGGTAATCAATGCGCTTGCTGACCTCGGCGTGGTGTTGTCCTTCAAGGCAAATGTGTTAGGTGGGTCCAATTGGTTTGGCAACCTTAGAGCATGGGCTGGCATTCTATATGACACAAGGAAGGATGTGCTACCCACCTCCCCAACCAGCCTAGGAAACGATGCTAAGACTTAGGGCTCGTACAAACCTGCTGTTTACCACTGAATCATTTTTTTCAGACTGTGGATTGAGGTTTGTTTTGATTCGGTGGCAAACAGCAGTTTTCCCAGGGGAAAGTGTTGGGGTGTGTGGGTGAGCCCTAAGGTAGACGGGGAAAGGAAACGTAAAAACGCTTCAAAATCGTATAAGAAAATAAGAGTGTTCAGGTTAAAAGTGAGGAGCTGAGCGTCAGAGATCTAAGCTTTGGAAGGCGCCCATGAGTTGTAGTTGATGCAGCACAATTATCAGACTAATGCAGTTTCCTAACTGGTACAGATGATCCTAGCTCAACAGTCTCTATAGCATTTCACTGGTACAGAATATTTGAACTGGGCTACCTGCAATAAAGGCTGAGCTTTTTAACGTCAGCACCCCACCAATTATTCTCAGAGCTGGCCTATATTCCCCTTGGAGGCTTCTAAAGGCAGTTCGCAGACAGAAAGGAAATAGCTAAAAATAGCCCTGGTGGGTTTTGATTTCTCCATTATGTACAAATAATGTCTCTTCTCTTTGTTCTATTGGATTTCTTGGCTTTTTCTGCCACAGCAGCAAAGGCACACACAGGCTTATCAAATTCTGCAAGATTATAACAAAAACAACAACAACCCACCCCTGTGCGCAATTACTATAGCCTTATCTGCTATAAAGAAAAAAGAGGTGTAAGAGGCTAAGGCTGCGATCCTTTGCTCTTACCTGAGAGTTGGTCCTCTCAAGTGGGACTTACTTCTGAGTAAAAATTTATTGGCTTGTACTCTTTGAGATCTAGCAATGTTCTTTTCGGCTTTTGTACAAGTGTGATGTGCCAGAATATTTTAAGTAATTTTTAGTGCCCATCACAGTACAGGTATTTGAACTCAAAGTGTGTTGCTTTAATCACAATTGAATAAAGAAATTACCAGCTTCTAATAGTTTCAAAATGAGTGAAAACTGACAATAACTGGCTTTTTAATATCTGTTTGTGAAAGTGAAAAAAGAAAATGGAAGCTTTTTGCTTAAACCAGAACATGTTGATACATCAGACATCATAAACATGTCAGGTGTGATATGGCCATATCAAAAAGGATAGTTTCTGACTGCTATAATTTAGTCACAGCCTGTTTCACCATCTAAACTGGTATAAGCTCCAAATTGTGTTACTGTCAATCTCTGGAATATGGACCTTGTGACTGAAGTTTCAGAGTCAGCTGTAGCCATGAGCGCTACATGATTCATGAACAAGGTGATTATTCAACATTTACAACACCGGGACTTTCAAAAATGGCAAATGCCTCAGCTGATGCGCTGATGTCTGGTCTCTGTGGGTGTGATTAGGGAGAAGTGTGTTCTATCTTCATGTTTTGTGCTGTATTGTGGACAAAGCATTTGCAGAGGCTTGCTTAGAAAGTTACAGAGCAAAGTAATTAGTGTTGCTCACTTGGCCAAAACTCACAGACTCCGAATGAGGCAAATAAAAACTTGGATCAGATGGTGGATTGCAATGAGGCACAATTTAAGAGCAGATGACTTTCAGGAGATTGGAAAGAGCCATCGGGCAAATAAGTATAAAGGAAAACTGTTCCTATTGAGACACTCTTGAGAGAGAACTTAAATAGCTCAACATACATTTGAGTTCTCTTAATAAAATTAATTCTATAGCCAGGGATTGAGTTTCTGATGAATCTCTTTCCAAGGCAGAGCAATGGGGGGTGGGGAGTGTCCTGGAAACTAACCAAAGGGGATCCTTTCAAAATTTATACAAAATAGCTTCGGCTATTGCATATTGAGATGATTATTTCTATGCATTGTGAAACCGAAGCACAATCCTGACACCACTCATTGAGATGTCCAAAGAAACCAAGAACTCATACAAGCCGAGATAAGAGTTTTGCATTATGAGCACATAATACCAGGTAACTATACGAATAAAAAGAATTAAAAACAAGATAACGAATGTGTCTCTTAATGACACGCATGTTGACATTCTGTTAGTGAACAGGGTAGACAGCCTTTCCCCTGGGAGCTAATCTGTTAGGGGCAGTAGTGGGAAGATTCGTGGATAAGGCTAGTACACACTATAGCTCTGCTCTACCTCCACTGTTGGAGAAAGTATACATCTGAATGCTGGTTGCTGGGACCACACATGTCTTGCTTTTGAGCATCCCATAGACATTTGGCTGGCCACTGTGAGATGAGAATGCTAGATGGTTAGCCATTGGCTTGATCCAGCAGGTGGGTCAAAGGAGAAAATGGGGAGGGGCCATAGCTCAGCAGCAGACCATCTGCTTTGTGTGTAAAAGGTCCTGGCCTCTCCAGATAGGACTGGGAGAAAGCCCTGTAGGAAACCCCAGAGAGCTGCTGCCAGCCAGTGCAGACAGCACTGAGCTAGCTGACTCAATACAAAGCAGCTTACTATTCTGGATAACACTGGAGTGATAAATATTGCCCTCCTTCAGTTTTCACCATGGCTGCCTCAAATTCTAGGAAGATCTGCTCAGAAGTAAAATAAAGTAAAAGTTATTTCTGAGTAGTCCTAGAGAAGACTGAGTACTAGACCAATACATTTGGGAAAGCAAATGGAAGTAATTATTTTAGGACTTTAGGTGACACACAGAGTGTGTGTGACAGATAACTATCATCCCGCCCCCCTCAAGACAGCTAGGTTAAAAACTTATTTTCTCCTACCAGAAAAAAAATCAAAGTATCACTTGTTTTTCTCAAATAAAACAGCACCTTCCAGTTATTCTGGAGCTGCGTAGGAAGAAGGAAACACACTTTTAAAGGCCAGGAAAATAGGGAACAAACAGGAGGGAAGAAACTCTGATGGGATGGGGAAAGGGGGCAGCTTCAGGAGGCATCAGGCACCCCAGTTTCACACCAGTGCTATAGTGCTTTAAAATAATGCAGTTTGAGACAGCAGCATTCTTTCTCTGAAATATCCAAACACCCCACATCCCTCTTATAGCTTAAAAGTCCTGAAAATGCCACACATTTAAATGAAAACGTGGCCAATATTTTCAGGTCTTTGCTTTCTCTCCTCATGGTCCAGTCTTGTGGAATCATAAAGGCTTGTGGCAACGAAGCCATTACGTTCTGCATCCTGGACAACAGCTAAATGCTGGAAAAAGGAGAAGCTGGATTTCAAAATTTTCATGATTTTAATAGCTGAAGTAAATGGAAAACAGATTTAGCTGATGCTGCATTTGTGATCTCCCTTTTGTCCATACCTTCCCTTCTCCCCTCCCTCATCAGCTGGGTTTGAACAGTGACTGTGTTAGGAAAATAATGGAGAAAAGGGAATTGTGACTACATGGTTCATCCAACCAGACGAGATTAAAAAAAGAGAAGTAGTAATCCACTTTTGAATTGCTTGTCATACATTGGGATGATTCAACGTTTGCTTTCATTGTTCCGCAACATGACAAAACATTTCTGCATCTCTTGTACCAATAATGTGTGGGTACCAAGTGAAATATATTGCTCGAAGAGAACACAACACAGTTTCTCTTAAGACTGTTGGAGGTTCCTGGAGATTACATTTTACACCAACTGCTTCCACTCAGTTACCTAAGCTGCCCTCTTTTTGAACGTTTCCCTTTACTAACCATGCAAACTAAGTCAGCTAAGATGGATCTGCACTGTTCTAAATGGTCTTGTGGTTAGACTGAAAGCTTCAACTTGCTCACAGCAAGCAAGCAAACTTCCAGGGAACAGACAACTCTCCTTTCTATTAGAGCCAGTGTGGTGTAGTGGTTAAGAGCGGTAGTCTCGTAATCCGGAGAACCGGGTTCGAGTCTCCGCTCCTCCACATGCAGCTGCTGGGTGACCTTGGGCCAGTCACACTTCTCTGAAGTCTCTCAGCCCCACTCACCTCACAGAGTGTTTGTTGTGGGGGAGGAAGGGAAAGGAGAATGTTAGCTGCTTTGAGACTCCTTAAAGGGAGTGAAAGGCGGGATATCAAATCCAAACTCTTCTTCTTCTTCTATTAGGCGACTGAAATCCAGTTGTGGGTTGAGAGAACTACTGCAGAAACCAGGAAGACCTTTCACACAGGTAGGCCAAAATCACAGATTATAAGGTCAACGTGATTAATAAAATAGGCTTGGCACTTGATAAATTCAGCTTGGCCAACCCTATGTCACTGAGGAAGTATTTTACTCCTTGTAATGCTTGTTTTTTCTGATTGCAATCCCCTCACAAGCTGCTAAATAGTCCAGGAGTTGGAAAAAGACAAGGTTTTTTGGGGGGAGGTGCATCGGGAGAGGTAGGGCACACCTGCTTTTAAGAACAAGATTGTTGGGAGATTGTTTACAGATGACCATGTCATGTCTACTTTGGCTCAGTTGATTGCAAAAGTAGCACTATTTAAAAATCCCACTGTTTAAAAATCTTGTACCCAGCAAGATATCAGAGCCTGAAAGTTGAAGTCACTTTGGGATTATTTTGCACTAAAGAATATGACCAAAATAGTGTGAGCTTATTGCACTGAATGCTGAAGGTACTACCCTTGCTTGTGTGAAAAACCTTTGCTGTACATCTTTGTGCAATCATTTTTGAATGATGCTATTTTTAGGACTGTATTATTCTGCACAGTAACCGTGACCAAGTTTTTTCCTAGAAGAACAAAACTAATTATTTGGTCGTTCTTGTTTTGGGGAAAACAGCAATAGCTGAATGCCCTAAACTAAAGACTTGAGTTGTTATGCTTTACCTTTACAAAATCCCAGTAGTCTTAAAACACAAGTACTTGAATTGCAAGTATCTTACAGTTACACAGCAGCCTGCAAGTCAGTACAACAAATAATTTGTAACTTTCCTTTATCATACATTTTTTTAAAATACAGGGTATTGCCCATTGGCTCAGAGTTGCAAGGTCACATTTAGTGAAAAACAGATATGTAAACAAAGAAAGCTTAAGAAACCTGTGGATTTATAAAAAGGCTAGATGGTAAAGAAACCAAGTGTTCTTCACAAGTAGCAACACTGCAGTTCATAGCTGTTAACATGCACACTGATAATCAGTTTGCTGTACAGGTGCTTGAGTGGCAGACATAGGTCATACAGTGTCGAGTTATATCAAAGTCTAAGAAAAGTTGGAGAGTTCCATTTATAAACCATTTGATCATAAAAATATGGAAGCCATACCTGTAGAGTTAAGAATATATTACAAAAATGCGAAGTGATAGTTCTTTCTTCAGCCTGACCTGCAAACAGACCTTGGCCTAAAGTCAAGGAGCACGACTTACAATATTCCATGACAGGACAAGGCAGGACAAAGACACTAGAGAAGTGGGATTTGTGGCTCCTAGTCCAGCCCCTGACCAAGCCACATTCTTCAAAGAACCTTCTTTCTAATGGATAGAGAGAACACCTTGTGTCTAGAGCAGCAGTAACAAACTTGTGGCCCTCCAGATGTTGTTGGACTAGAATGCCTATCTTCCCTGACCATCAACTGTGCTGGTTGGGGCTGATGGGAACTGAAGTCCAACATCATCTCAGGTTCTTTTCTGAGAGGCAACAAGTAGAGAGAACAGATGTTTTGCATTACAATTTCTATAGATTAGCATATGGCATAGGAGCCAACTCCTAGGGGCCGAGGTCCCTTAGCCCACCCAAAAAAATATTTGGGGGGGTCACCCCCCAAAAAAAGTTGATGGGTGTTGCCATTCAAATGGTGTGCATGCACTGTATCATGTGATCATGTGGGGTTGGGTTTACCTGCTCCCCCCCAATATTTTATTCATGTTGGCATCTGGGCTTTGATGGCTTGGGCTGACTAGTAACCAGTGCTACTTGTGGGGAAAGAGCTCAATGAATGGTAACCAATTGCAGGTTAACGCTTTTTGCCTTTGAAGATGGTCAGGGAAGCCTGAGTATTGTGGCACTGGAGAACCTTCCAACAACAAGGGTACCAAGATTCCTGCAGAGGAAAGCCTCCTAAAGGCCTTTGAATCTAACTTGTAAGTGGGCATTCCACACAATATGTAATGAATTTAAATAGTGTTCATGTAATACACACATCATAAAAAAGTTGGCCTAGGGCTTGGCTCAGCTCTGCCATACAGAGTAATCTGAATTCTTGCAACACAGGGGGGAAATGTATTTCTCAACAACCTGCATCACCAAAGAAAAGCAAAAGCTGTTTATTCCACCAACGACATATGCGGGAAGAATGCTCAGACTGCTTTAGGACACCAACATTGCTGCAAATCTTTTGAAAGACACGGGCCAATATTCTTTCACAGTTAAGTACCTGCAACAATAACGTTTGCACCATGTTAATATGGCAGAAATTGCCTTTCAGCAGTTTTCGAAATCCCTGATGTATTGCTGCAAGAAGATAATACAAGTCATGGTCTAAATGTTGTTAACACATTTTTCTGATAACCGTCAAACAAGTGTTGTGGTGATGTCTTACCTGTGCTTAGCACAAAGTGCTATCAGTGCATGATAGGATGTTAACACAACTAGAGATTTGGTGTGATGCTGACATTACCAATTGATTTTGTCCGCCAAAGACAAAAAACTTGATTTTCCTAAAGGAACCGAGTTCAAAGATAAAATTAAAACACTTTTAAAAGGCAAGAAACCCATTTCATTCATTTCCCCCACAGAACTTGGAGGTCCTGAATATTTGTGCTGGTATGCTGTCCTTAAAATCTTGTCCCATTGTCACCAGAAGCAGCCGCCAGTATACCATTTATTTGCTGGCATAGAAAGCCTTAGGACTGGGCTTTAAGGAGTCAGTAATTAAAAAGGCAGCGATATAAAAATTAGACAAGATGAACCAGATGGAATGCAGTGTAACTCATTTGAGTCTTAATTGGCACTTAACACAATAACTCTAGCTACAATTTGACAAATATGATAACTGCTTTCGATGTTAAGCTATATGGTGTTGTACCCACTTATTTTTTATTATTACTGGAGTAATTAAGCTTTTGACTTGAAGACCAAGAACCTGCAGGAATGAAGCAAGGGAGAGAGTATACACTAATTTATATCTTTGTGTTTGTGTGTGTGAAGCCTCATGCAAAACCTGTTATTCTGTTCTCCAAGCAGATGGGCAGTTCACAAGGAAAAAATTATTTATGGAGAGTTTTCTTTCAGGGGAAAAAAACAACAACAACCCTAAAATAAATGAGCTAAAAAAAAAGGAAAAAAGAATGAATACACATGTCTCCATCGAATTCCGTATGGTACATTTTTGTACATTCACATACATTATATTTATATAATATTTACACACACCCATTTCACCTTCAAAAGCAGATTAGAAGTCCATTGATAATGAGCCTTGCGCAGCGTCCTCTCGACCCCTCACGTAGATTTCGCAAGGGATCTCTTCCATCACCCTGTCCTCTATCACCTGCTCTGGACACTCGTGAGCCTGTTTGAAGGTATAGCTACTTTTTTTGAAAGTGCTATTGAAGGTCTTCATTGGCTGAGGTTGTGCAAAATCGTTGCGGAAAGGAAGTTCCATGGAACTGAGGTTGGTCCTGCTTTGCTTTACAGTTGCGGCTTGGGAGCCACAGTGGTGGTCATGGATGCACCTCGAAGCTGTTGAGGAGCGTCTCATTTTCTGGTAGTTCTCAAGTTCTTCAGACAGGTCGGCCAAGTCGGCGGAGATCTCTTTGTCTCTCAGGGAGAAGAGCTCGTAATGAGGTGGGTCAAAAACCTCCTGGAAACCAGTTTTGTTGAACGTGGTTTTGCAGGCCATCACCTTCTTGCGGGGCTGCTTGACTTGCACCAGGATCGAGATGATGAGAAGGACCAAGACGATTCCTGAAGTAATCCCAATTATTGTCCCATGGGTTTTGGTGATTTGCTCAAACAGCCCTGTTTTTTTCTTTTCTAAAAAAAAGAAAAGAAAAATTGAACGAAGCAGCAACAAGCAACATTAAGTCTGTCAGATGACAATATTAAGTCCGTCACCCAACAGAGAGGGAGAAAACCCTGCATTCTGCTTTTTTTAAAAAAATCCAGCTTTTGCTGCTGAACTGTTTACGTGTTTTATATGCTATCTTCCCCCTGTTTCCTCAAGGTTGAACCGGTGTGGAGCAGAGTAATCTTCACCCAGGAATTCTAAAACCTAACAAGTTCTTTGTGCAGTTTCTACCAGCTCCAACTTCTTCACTTCTTTTATTTGCATAGGAGCTGCTTATGTGGGAGATTATGGTCACAAGCAGGGCAACTAACTATGAGGGCAACGCTACATAAGAATACATGCGGAGCCTTCTGGATCAGGCCATGGGCCCATATTGGCCAGTATCCTGTTCTTGCAGTGGACGAGCAGGTGTCTGTGGGAATCCAACAAAAATGGTTGGCGTATGTCAGTTTGCATTTCTTGGTGCAGAAAGTATTGATCTGAGCTTTCCTATTATAATTAATTCAAGAGGGTTCTGGAAGCTTCTCTGTGTGAAAGAAACAAGCAGAAGGTTCATGATGTTTAGGTTATACCTTCAGAGAAGCTGAGTACAGCTGACTTAAACTGGCTCTGTTATCTCTTTCAGGCAAGGTCATGCTGACTATAAAAGTAGGACCAGAAGGAGCCTGGGTTTCACTTTACTTTCTATCTCTTTTCCTTCTGGTGTGGTGTTCTGTATATAGTGTTAAGGTTTAGACTTATTGTAAGTTCTTGTAAGTGTAAGTTAAGTCTGCTGCAACTGGATTTCTTAAGGACGGTGCCAATCCTGATTGTATTGGATTTGCGACCATTATGCTCATTTGCCTTCAGTAGCAGTAAAGCTCTGCTGGATGAAATATTAATTGCCTCTGGTCTATTTTTTTTGGGGGGGGAATCCTGCAACGTGTTTAAGTTGTTACTCTGCTAACTATACATTGGAATCTACTCTGGATCAATATTGAGTAGAATTTCATGACAGAGTACAAGAGCATCCCCCCCTCCCCCGCCCCATGATTTCCTGGCATTCAGAAACACTGCTGCCTTTAACCCTGGAAACAGAAAATAGCCATCATGGCTAGTAGCCACAGACAGCCCTCTCCTTTTATCTTTGTTTGATGACTGGAGGGTAGGGGGAAGAGACGGGCCACAACCTGAAGCGCTAAAAGTTAACACCACGTGACAAAAACCATAAAGTGATGTGAGCACTTCATATGAAAGCACACAAGATGGCACTAGCGGATTGCAGTAATTTTATATATCTAGCTACTTAAAGAGAGAAAGGGGTGGGAAAGCAAGCTTTAGAAGAAAAGGTCATTCTTCTGTATGGCAAGAGGCATGAGCATGAATAAAATAAGATATTCAGAAGGGGTATAGTGACATTATTATCTCTTGGGTATTAAAAAGAAAAGTCCATTCACATCTACAGACAAAATATGAATAGTAATTTATTTCAGCCCAGAGGATGGTGTTTGGCTCCAGCCACGCAACAGATTTCTGAACTGAAAGGACACAGGCAAGATATACAGAAGCATCATAATTGTTGCCTAGAGAATTGTTGGTAAAAAGGCCATCCCGACGAGGATTGATTCATGCTAGCAAGCTGGAGGTTCGTTAGGAAAAAAGATGGTTGTAAATGATCCAGAGTTGGTCTGCGGCTGATTTATTTTTGTTAAGCTATAAAACAGGAAACCGAGTCACCGTGAGCAGAGAGATATAGTGTTGCACAGTAAGTGCATCTGTATGGTTTACTAACTCAAATGAAGGTGCTTCAAGGTGAAGAAACAAATCACAATTGATACCGAGCTAGAAAATGCAGCTTAATACATAAATAATCCAGGACTGCACTTCAAGTTTAATGTGCACTTTGCCTTATAAAGCTTAGGTAGGCAGATCTTCATTAGGGAGAATAATTCTATTCAATTTTAATTTTTTTGCTTATACAGTGGTACCTTGGTTTAAGAACAGTTTAGTTTATGAACAACTTGGATTAAGAACGCTGCAAACCCAGAAGTAGGTGTTTGTGAACTTTGCCTTGGAAAGAGAACCTGTTTCGCTTCCTGTTGAGTGTGTTCCACTTGTAAATTGAATCCCCCGCTGCTATGGGAAAGCACGCCTTGGTTTAAAAACACTTTGGTTTAAGAATGGACTTGCGGAACAGACTAAGTTCGTAAGCCAAGGTACCACCGTAGTATTTTGGTCTCAGAACCTGACCTTGACTCATTTGAGAGATGGGGGGAATCAGAAGGCACAAGCCAGGCAGCCCCAGTTGCCCCTCATAGCAACACACACTCACCTTTGCAGTGGTTTTCATCCCATGGGTATGCACAGTTTTGAATGCCGTTGCAGACTAAAGAATTATTGATGCACATGTTGCTATGGCAAAAGTATGTGCTGCCTGAGCAGGGGGCTGTGAAGGAAGGGGGAAAGAGTTATGAGTTACCCAAAGTTCAGAGTGATAGATAGTCACTTCCAGTGCTTTTCTTCTAGGAAAAATGTGCCAGTACTCTCCATGATCTTGTTACATTAAGTGCCACACTTTTAACCAGTGCAGGGGGGGAAAGGTACCCTTGAGTACCCCCAACCCCCCAACAAAATAAAACACTGGTAGCTTCATAACTGGACTTAGAATTTAAGGAAGAAAGAAGTCTTCTGCATGCTACAAAGTGGCACATTCATAACAATCCCACAGCTGTGACTACTAAAGTACAGCATCAATCATACACAAGCACACAGAGTATTTATTCAAAGCAGCATATCAGCGCTATTCTACCCTCTCACCCCGGCAATGACCTTTGGGTGGCGTTTATTTTGAGGGTTATTTTGTTGTAAATACAAGTGTTCTAGCATTTTTCTTTACTGTGCTTTCCCCAGCCTAGTCAGTGGTTGAAAATGGCCCATGCTTTTAGTTATGAGTCATATTCTCTAAATTATAACACTTTTTGCCTTGTTGTTTATTGAGGCTTAAAGTGTAAAGCTGATTATTAAGGTCAACAACCAATTAGGTATCACATTAATGCAATTTAAAGTTAATTACACTTCTTGCTATTTCCAGCTGTTCTTAACTATGAGACTTAGTTTAAGGAAGGCAGTGACTCCAAAGTTTCCAGGAGACTGCACTGAAGACTAGATTTAGATCAAAGCGGTCAATGATTTCAGATAGACTTCCAGTTTCAAAATGCCCAATCTGTTAAAGAAGAAACCCTGTTTCCTTCTATACTCTAAAAGCCACATTAATTATTCATCCTGCAGTTCTGCCACAAATAAAGGAACGGGACTTTTCCAAACACAGAGGTCAACCGCCCCACTCTAAAGAGAGAACACAACACTGTAGAAGTGTAGCTGTTCTATAGCAAGGCAAAGCTTGCAAACGACATCTGAATCTCGCAATCGCCTTCTCTTAAAAGATTCCAGCTGATGAGCCTTACATGATATTTTATATGGTTTGGAGTCACCCACTAATATATAGCAAAAGTAGTGTCCTTAAGCAGTCGTTGTCAATTCCGTACATTCATGGAGTAAACAGCAAACAGTTCTGAGTTTAAAGTTCTAAACAATATTTTGCCATAGTTCCTAAAAGGATGCATTACAGTACACTTACGGTCCACGAATGATGTGAAGAGCATTCTGAACCTGCTCAATCTACTGCCTTCGTCGGCCCACATTCGTACCACCCCAATTCCGGTCTGCAGCATCACATCGTTAGCCACCGTGCTGCAAAACTTTGCTTTCAGGTTTTCGATAGAACTGCTCCCATCATACACAGCCACAAAGTTTCTTTTGCATTCATTTGAATGTTCCATCTGGTAGTCTAGAAACCTCAAATATATCTGTTGGTAAGGGGCAGGGGAAAGCTTTTAAAAGAAGTAATAATAATAATAATAAAACTACAAGCCAAATATGTAAACATTATTTTCGATTTTAAAAGTTTACACATTCCGTTTAGATGAAAGGTGCAAACAGCTTGTAAATATATTTTAGGCATATATAAATATAAACTTGCAATTTCCAGCTATACTCCTTACCCCGCCATTCTCATAATAAGCCTGATTTTTTTAAAAAACAGTGACTAACAGCCATTCCGTGCTTAAATAAACGTGGTACTTTTGCAGACAAAAAGAATAAATATATTTTCCTCAAACAATTCACGCCATTAGCTCACCTAGTCACATCTGCATTTACATGCATACCTGTCAATGGTACTGTCTGGTTATTAGATGGATATTTATTTCCAGATGGAATTTTAGCCGTAAAGTGCTAAAACACATGGTCCCAAACCTTAGCAAGATAAGCCCAGTAGCATTTTGAATCCTGACAAACTTAGAGCTTGATACACCATAAATAATCCAATCAAAGCACTGCGAGTTAGGAAGATAATTCAATTCAATAAGCGCAGAACTGAAGATATGCATTCCAGCAATATTCAACGAAATTTTTAAATAAGCATCAGATATTTCAAATATAGATGAATTGGGAGGGATATAATTTGATTTCTTACTCTTGGAATACAAGCTGCGATGTCGTTATCTTACAGTGCTTTAAGATTCACAAATCAATGTGAACAGCAAGTATATTGTTTATATTCCCTTATGCACTACTCTTAAATAGTTTTTTTAAAAAAACAAAACAGAGCAAAACAAAAGCACCAGAGAACGTTTATGGATGTGTGTGTATGCTGTTGTCATGGTCCTACCTAGTTCTGGGTAACTAAATTGTGGGGAAACTTATGCACAGCATCAAGCCCTTTTCAAATTAATCTGCAAGTTTAACCAAAGATTGGGTGGAGATGTTATTGAATGTTAACCAAGAAAATAATTTCCCATCATAGGCTTGTGTAGAGAAGATGCATTGTGGTGTCAACTAGAAAAAGATGCCAAGATTTGAATAAGTATATTGAAGCTAGACTGGTTACAGTTTTCTTTAACCTGACATAACACAACAAAGCATGCAATTTGGTAAATGTGAAGACTATTTTGTTGCACCCTCAAATAGTCAACAATCTGCAGTATTAAAATATAGATCTGAATCAGAAAACAAATTAAAACTATAGCAGAACCACCCTGGCCCAACCAGATTCCATGAGATTTTGAGAGTTATGTAGTTTAGGAGCTACCTAGCAAAGCTTACTAAGTTTGGACAGAAATGTTCGGTTACGAAATGTAACAGTGGTGTCCATTAAAGCACTGATGAATAGTTTCCAATATGTTGCACAGCATAGTATTTTAAACTGAGTAAGTTGTCTTGTAAGCATGGCCCAGGGCTAGGCCCAGGGTGTTTTGCTGCCCTAGGCAAAACTGAAAATGCCTCCCATTGGCATGCATGGTAGCCTGGGGAGTAAAAAGAGGTAGGCAGCAGTGGTTGTGGGTAGATCTACCACCTGAGGTGACTGCCTCATCCCACCTTATGGGTCTGCTGGCCTTGGCCTGGCCCCATAGCAAAGGGATTTTTCTGATAAAAGAATACAATTTCCATGCATTTGGACCAACACCTATGTTAAATATAAAGAATAGTAACGCTGAAGAGGAAAAATAAATCAGACATTGGAGCCGAGTTGGAAGAAACCATATTCAAATATTTATATCCATCTTTTGACCCCCACAACCAATAATGGCTGGTTTCTAAACAGCAGAACGGTGCAGATTGGGTCTGAAAAAGTAACACTTTTTTGTGCACCAGAAGCAGTCTGTGAAACCAACATCTGTCTTCATTTCTCATTACCACCAACAGGTAATTAATTTAAATTAACAAGACGCAATATGCAAACCATTACTAACGGCCATTCCCAGTTACTAATGACCTGAGAGCTCATTACACAGTGAATGATTTGGAGGGCCCACCTTGGCATTTGGAGTGGCCTTGATGGTCCATATGCAGTCAACAGCCTGCCCAGGCTTTGTTTTCTCTTCTTGTTCCACCTGACTGGAGCGCACAATCCCATCAGCCCCCGAGAGCTCAAACTGGCAATCTAAAGTGAGGCAGACACAATGTGCTGTCAAATTAAAGGTAAGAGAAATTTAAAAATCTAATATGAAAAAGAGATTAGTACTGCAATACTAGACCTGGGATGGGATTTAAAATACCTCCTAGGTATGTGAAGTCAGGATCTGTAATGAAGAAGAAAAAACATAATGATTGGCCTGGGAGAGCTGAAGGTTTAAACAGAAAGAAGGACCTTCTAGATGCCAAAATAATAATAATAATAATATGGTACACTAGGATACTGAACTGAAGGGAGACAGGTTCCTTATCACTCAGTAACATATGTACCTTACATTTCAAGCTCTATAATATGACTCAAAACAGTCATGGCTTCCCCGAAAGCATTCTGGGAGCTGTCATTTGTAAAGGGTGCCAAGAGTTGTTAAAGGTAAAGGGACCCCTGACCATTAGGTCCAGTCATGGCTCATCTCGCTTTACTGGCCGAGGGAGCCGGCGTACAGCTTCCGGGTCATGTGGAAGCATGACTAAGCCGCTTCTGGTGAACCAGAGCAGCGCACGGAAACACCGTTTACCTTCCTGCCGGAGCGGTACCTATTCATCTACTTGCACTTTGACGTGCTTTTGAATTGCTAGGTTGGCAGGAGCAGGGACCGAGCAATGGGAGCTCACCCCGTCTCAGGGATTCGAACCACTGACCTTCTGACCGGCAAGTCCTAGGCTCTGTGGTTTAACCCACAGCGCCACCCGCATCCCAAAAAAATAATAATATGGTAGACTGAACTGAGAGGAGACAGGTTCCTTATCACTCAGTTACATATGTACCTTACATTTCAAGCTCTATAATATGACTCCAAACAGTCATGGCTTCCCCCAAAGCATTCTGGGAGCTGTCATTTGTTAAGGGTGCAGAGAGTTGTTAGAAGGCCCCTATTCCCCTCCCAGAGCTACAATTCACAGAGTGGTTTAACCACCAGTCCCTCTTCCCAGGGAACTCTGGGAATTGTAGCTTTGAAAGGAGAATGAACATGCACACAACTCTAATCATATCTGCATGGTGTGTGGATTTATATATAAAATGCCAGTTTCCACATGTGTATGTGGAGTGAGTGAATGAACAAGAGAGAGAAGCCAATTTCCCTATTTAAAGATGATTTTAAGTTTCAAGGCCTACAAGGCACCCTGTCATTCACAATCTTGGTTTGAAATCTCTGCTTCTGACATTTGAAACTGGATAGCTGCATTTACCCTCCTGCAGTCATGAGCACAAGAACATTAAAGAGAAAGTTCTGCTCTATGATTTTTATATGCAGCCTTCAACAATAACCAATTCTGAGCAAAATATATTGGGTTAATATTGATTTACCCAACTAAATTCAACACCAGTTGGGCAGAATCTCTAACAGGCAAAGAAAGAAAAAGCATATATTTTTTTTACCTGGTATAAACGAATATTTTGCTTTAAATCCCTGTCCTTCTAGTTCTTCATCTGAGGTAAACTTTATCCACATAAATCTCCCTGTTGACCTAATTAGAGTAGGGCTTTTTAGACCACAGTAGCGATCAATGAGTGGGGAGAAACCAAAAGGTCCATCTCGAACTTCGAGGTGATCAAATCGACATTCAAATGAAGGCTCTATGTAGTATGGTTCATCAAAGGTTAGCTCTATTCTTTGCCGTGGGGCAGCTGTGACAGAGTAAAAACAATCTAGATCAATATAACTTTCAGCAACAATGAATTAAAACAATTTCCAGAAAGACGTGAAGTTTTGTATTTCTCAGCATAGGTGTGGAGTTAATTGGTATTGCAGTCCTAGCATGAATATAAATATAGATCTTCACAAATAGAATTTAAGATGCCTACACAGAAATTAAGTCTGACTGACTTCTATGGTTTTAGCTAGTTGGGCACAGGATTGCAGCCTGTGATTTCGTTGTCCCTGAGAGGGGGCAATGACAATAAAGATATTATTATTATTATTATTAAACATTATCCAGAACATGCACACAAATGACACATGTGTTAGAGGCACACGAGCGCCATGAGTTGGTTGCCTCTAGATTTGATGCTTTCGTTCTGGAATTTGTCCCATGCTGAAATTCTTAAAAAGAAAAAAAACACAAAACAACTTTCTGAAAAAACACCTATTTTAACCTATTTTACATGAATAATTCACAAGGCTGCAAAAAACACACATACCCAGAACAAAACCTCATCAGTTTATGCAACAAAGTAACCGAGCCAGCAATCAACAGAAATAAACCTAATAGCTAGGATATTACTCTGATTAAAGCACTTGGTTTATATTGCAGGTTCATGCCAGCCTGAAATTCAAGATTTCTTCCAAAATACTGACTCATTCAAGTGTCAGTTTCAATATGAGATTGCAATGTTCAGCAAGGTGGAGGATGTAAACATCTCCGGAAGAAAAAGCTGAATGCAAGAAAGCACAGTTAGATAGGCTGTACCATTTCATCCGGTACTGGCATGCTATATTCATTACATACCTGTAAATACATCATCGTGGAACCCAGAGTTTTCCCAGACACTTTCCCATCTAGGGCCAGACCTGATTGACTTCTGCTTGGTGGTCTTTCACACTACCAGCTGGGTCTACTCTTGTATTTAGTATTATTAACAACTTGCCTTTGGGAAGGTCATCAGCAGATCATTAAAAGATTATACCCATTCCATGCTTTCTTTCCCACTTCAGAGGTATACTGTCTCTGAACATGAGGGCTCCATTTAGCAACTCCCCACTGCTGACAAGTGGGAAACCGCAACAAAATGTTACAGTGCATTTTCAACCCCTAACAAAACTATTCTTGTTTAGGGTTCCAACTGACTTAGAAAGGAAAGTTTGCAGTGCTTCCTGGAGCTGCTTACAGAAAGTATCCTCTTGGTACTTTCTCTTGCTGTACAATATATGCTTCAAGGCTTAAACCTGATCACTTTATTGCTGCATCTCATGGTGTATATGTGTGTTCCTGGTGCAGGACAAAATTGCCTTTTGCTTTTCCCCTCTAATAAAACTTCTTCATATTATAGAGCATGGGAGGTTGAGGTTGTAGAGGGAAGGCAGTTTTTCTAGCTCTGCAATACATGTTTCACTCCCCTCCTCCAATGCTGAAGTTATTAAGTTCTGAAACACTTCATTTCTGTGTTGTATGAAAGCTCAGAAAAGCGACACCACACGTTTTACTTTGGGAACATGACATTTAGCTCTCTATGGGAAACGAAGCCAGCCTGCCATTGTTCTTCTTCAGTTTTCCTGACGCAGCTTGGAAAAATCCTAACCAACCTCCTGGTATCCACCTTTGTATCTTCAAAGGAAGGCCCAGTTTGTGCATCACATTAAACCATAGTTAAAAATAAATGAGCACAGTGTGCTGGGGTATGCTGCTCATTAGTGCCCACTTCACTCCACCCCAGAAGTGGCTCGCGGGGTAGGGCACTCACTTCCTAGCAGGTGGGTTGTTGTTGTCTATCAGAAAGGAAAGGGGAGAGGCAGTGGGGAGGTTCAGCATGGTGCAAACGAACCAGCATGAGCACTGGATTTGCTCTGCTGGTATGTTTGCACTTCACTGACCCCCGCTTGCTGCTTCATCTCTTCCCCTGCTGGTAAGCAACAGTAACCCATATGCCAGGAAGTTACTCTTGACAAGTCACTTCTGCTTCTCCCCCATTCTCCTTAGCCATACCATGTTGGAAACAAACCAGAATCTGGCTTAGGGTTGTCTGCGAACCACTGCTTGCAGGTTGTTTCTCTCCAAACATGAGGGGAAGCCAGGGTTTGTTTTTGGCTTACTGTTCAGAACTCACTTTTCACATTCTAACAGAAGCTCTCAAACAAACCACAAGTGCTGGTATCCACATACAGCTTTGGAGATAGATACTGTAAAAAGCAAAGTTTGCACTTTTTGTTTTGTTTTGTTACAATGTGGAAAGTGGGCTTTGTTTTCAGGTTTTCATTTATTTATTTAAAGGAACAACTCATTGACCAGAAAACCCATTATTCCACTGCAGGAAATAACATGGAAATGAATTACCAAATTCTATATAATTATAACATTAATTAATACATTAGTATGGCAACATAAGATTTATTTTTTCACAATGTTCCAGAAAAGTACCAAATTTATACCGTATGTGGAAGAATACATAGTAATCATTTTCAGATAAGGGGGACATGTGCAACTGATTCAATAAATTCGAGCATGGTATAACACATACAGTAGAAAGTCACGTAACAACTGTGTACTTTTTCATATGAGCACCAAAGTCACACTACGTGGACCAATGCATCATGAGTATTATGGGGTATTGTGGTATTACACTTTTATGCATGCACAGCCCATTGAGCATGGTATAACACTATGAATGGTGTGACAGACATGCTTTTTCATTTAAATGCCAAATGTGCACTATTCCATCGTGATCATTTTGAGATATGGCTCAGTGTGGTGATGCACATGCACCGCAAATTCAATATTTGAGCATGGTACAACACATAGTGAATGAAGGTTATATGAACACCGTTCTTGAAGTCCCAGTTAAGGAAGTCATTAAAAACACAAGGATAGCTTTGGAGAATCATATAGTTATAATTTTTAGACATTTTAGGCATAATAAACACGCACAAAGTAATGTGTCTATTCGTTGCGTATCAGGGTCATAGAATCAAGCAGAAATTTGGATAATATGCTGTGAAAAAGTGGTTTCAGTTTTTCATTTGTTAAAAATCACTGCTGATCCAAGATTGTTTCAGATGATCAAACTGAATCGTTGGAGCATTTCCCCTCACAAGAGCAGAGGGCAGTGCATAAGACCAGCTTTTTTCCACTTGTAGCTCTTCCCACCCCCTTTTATGCAGTCACAAGACAGTTCATAAGAAGTCAGGGAAGTTAAGGGATTATTGGCCAGAAAGGCTCAAATAGTCCAACATCCATCTGAATCCAGCCTAGCTTATAGGGGAAGCATGGGCAGGCCTTGAAAATAGTGCTTCGCCACTGATGCAACCACGATGGTGGACTTCCTTCTTTACATGCTACTCAAAAGAAGCTCACCCTAGTTCATACAAGGAGGGAAAGGCTGAAGCTCAGTGGCAGACCATCTGCTTTGCAGAAGATCCCAGGTAGGGCTGTGAGAGACCCTTGCCTGAAACCTTGGAAAGCCACTACCAGTCAGTGTAGACAATGCGAAGCTAGATGGACCAATAGTCTAATTTGGTATAAGGCAGCTTCTGATGTTTCCATTTTGCAAACATCTTCTTTCTTGTCTTGTCTTGTCCAGATCAGTCCAGCTGCTTGTTCGGTTATAGACCTGTTTGATGAACCTCTCAAATCGTATGCATAGTTTCTTCTGGAATGTTAAATGGGGCCCGTACACCAGTCTTAGTGGTACATCAGCCATAGGTGACAGAACATTCCATCTGGACCAGGGTGTCATCTTTGCATGCCCAGCAAATGATGATACAATGCTGCATCCTGTAAGTGCAGGATATTGGTGTAGCATGTGATTTACCAGGCTCAAGGCAGGTGCGATTTGTAAGGAGCAGCCAGGTAAACCATTCCATGGCTGCTACAGATGCAATGAGAATCTTGATTTCTTCAGACATGAAAAATCAGGCATGGTCCTCCTTTACCGTCTAATGAAGGAAGTCCTTCCATTTTCCTGGTTCAGGTAAAACCCCTACAACAATCAGTTGCATTCTTACTTTCTGGTCTTGCTCTGGTTGTACTTTGGCAGAAAAGGCTGCTCTAGAGAGGTCCCGTGCCACATCCTGGCATGATGCACTTCGTAGTTGCCCAGGTCATGTGGCATGTGCATACATGTGCAATACAACATGCCCCCATATCTGAAAATGATCACAATGCATTTAGTCCACATTTGGGTACAATTTTGGGTGCTTTCATGAAAGAAAAGGGAATGGTTGTTGTGAAAAGATGAGCTGTGCTGCCACACTTAATGCCAGAAATACATGGGATGCTGTAACTCAGTCTCTCCACATTATTTCCTGCAGTGGAAAAATAAGATTTTCTCTGGTCAAGACAATAATCCTTAAAAAACAACAACACACACAAACTTCCTTTGCAACAAAAACTTTGTGCAAGCATCATTCCTAATGCCTTTTCTGGGATTTGACTCAGTGTAGTAAAGAGGAGTGGGAGAGGAACAGAGGAGACAGTAATGACCAGAACACACTGCTCATTTTCATGAAAACTATAACCATTGTGCACCTGTAACACTGAAACTGGATATCTTTATCTGCCTCAGCTGCAATAAAACATGTCTCTCCCGTATAGCCACAGCAGGCGCTGTAACCCTCCAATGGTCTGATTTTAGCCCTGATGGTGCATTCCTCTATCTATTGTCTCTTGAGACAGACAAATGCCAACAACAACTCATTTAATGTGACTGGATATCCGGATATGGTTGTGTTTTCTTTATGGGATCCATTGCGGTATGGGGGCTGCATGTGAATGAAGAGTATTTTCCTGTATCAGTGTTTGAAGTCGGTAGAGAATAATGTATGTATGTGTATCTCAGACAACATAGTAGCAATGATAAAAAAACAAACGCTGCCCTTGCTTAGTTTAATGCTTTGTGGTATTTTCATTTAGAGTCCAAGTGATTTATTTACTCAATAGTTGCCTAGATACCTGAACTGTTGTTTCCCTGGTTTTCTTCCCAATGATATCAATATTTGTTGAAAGATATTTGAAACCTCTGAAACTCTAATCCCCACCTCCAGAATACTCACTATAATCTCCTTGGGGTATTAGAGAGAATAATTAACCCATCTTTCCATGAATTATTCTAGTCCTGTTTAGAAGTTTAACTCTCACCCTCCCTATCATAGTCTGGCTAGAACAGGTAGTATTGATATTTCAAGGGAACCCTTCACTGGCACCAATGGAAGCCCCCCTGAAATGCAAATGCTGCCCTCAGCTGCCCTCAGAGAAGCAATTTCTACTGGATGGTAGCAGGGAAAGAGAGAACGACAAAGTTCTGCAGTTGCTATTTATTTATTTAAACAAAATTGTATACTGCTTGTATGCAGTTAACAAAAATATGAAATGAAACATTAAAATTATTAATAAAGAGTTATTTAAAAACATCCACAAGATAATTAAAATCAACAATAGGTAAAAATAGGGCTGCCATATCTTGTAGAACAAAAAAGAGGACAGCCCAAGCCACTGCCAGCCCAAGCTGGGGAAAGAGGCACATGAGGCCATGGCGGCAGCTACGTGCCTCTTTCCCAGCTTGGGCTGGCAGCGGCTCTGGTGTGTTGTCAGACACCTGCCAATGCTTTCTGGATTTTGTTTTATTTAGATGTCACTAAGTTGTGCTTAAGATGTTTTAAACATGCATACTTTCCATCAGTGGAGTACACAAAGATGTAAACAACAATGTCAATACCTTCTAAAATATAGACACACTCCTGGTTGGGTGGGTAGAAATTAGGGAAGTTTGGTGAAGCGAAGTGGCCTCCGTTGCTTGTCCGTACCCAGTCGCTACACTGGGTAGTTGCTAAGCGGTTACCTCCAATATTCTGCCCACCTTTTCAGAAGAAAACACAAGAAAACAATTCATAATAATTCCAGGATACCTCCACAAACAACAATCCCCCTCAGAAAGGCAAGCTCTGGGTACTGGTGCGAAGTCTGTGACATTTAGAGAAGAGTAAAATCTCGTTCGTAACCAAGTTCCAAAACCACCCATTAGTCTGAGACGTGAGGATAAGGTCAGTTTAAATCGGAATGAGCAAAGATCGAATTCCTCAAGGATTTCAAAACCACACTAAATGTGAGCATATCTCTAAAGGGAAAGTGCTTGTTTCTTAAAACTGTTTGCTCTTCAAGGCTAGACCAGGGGTCAGCAAGTTTTTTCAGCAGGGGGCCGGTCCACTGTCCCTCAGAACTTGTGGGGGGCTGGACTATATTTTGGGGGGGGAATGATGCAAGAGCACCACAAGCCCCAGTGGCTGATCACCTGTGTCTTGCGAGTGGCAGGGGCTAGCGGCGGAGGGACGATGAGCAGCGTGCAAACAGGCTCTGGAGAGGGGCTGCTTAAAATGGCGGCTGCTTGAGTGCTGCTGCTGCTGCTGCTGGCACCAACAAAGCCCAGCCCCCTTCCTCCTCTAGGCAGGGCAGGGAGAAGTCAGGGGGAGGGAGGGAGGGAGGGAGGAGGAGGAGGCACCAGTGCCGAGGGAGGGAGAAGGAAAGAATGCACGTGCTGGCGATCCACACGGTGGTTCCCGGACCGTCCGTGGGTCGGATCCAGAAGGTAATTGGGCCTGATCTGGCCCACGGGCCTTAGTTTTCCTACCCATGGGCTAGACCAGTCCCACAGAAAGGGCTCCAAGATTGCCAGAGCAAAGACTCCGCTCCATGCTGACACTCAGAGGAAATACTGTTGCTCAGAGGTGTAAAGGCAGCATGCTGAAAAGAATGGGCAGTGTTGTAAGCAGTGCCCATAACTGAGACTCCTGTTCCCTAGACAAATCCTCAAAGATTTCTAGAATTTCAAAAAATGTATATGTTCCACGTTAGAATGCTCACACCTTTAGAAAAAAAATTAACCCCATCCAAAAATTAAGAATTCAGCTAGTTGTTTCTTTTCTCTACAGGAAGGGACTGCAATCTGCTCTTCCTCCCCAAAGACAGAAGCTTTGAAGGCAAAGGTACATACAATGCATATAAACATCATGCAAAAAGGCTTAAATGTCAACTTATTTCCAAGAAAGCAAGCCAAGTGCTAATTACTCAGCAGTGACTTTCCCCCCACGAATGCTTCTTACTCGGGGAGCAATTAACACACACAGCATTGCCTTGCAAAAAAGTTAATTAGCATAGGCCTTTAACAACAATATGCATGTGAACGTGTGTTGAATTGAGAGTTCTTGTTCTTCAATCTCTATGGTCGCGCTTGTCACAAAACCACCCCAGATATGCACTGTGGCCACAAGCTCCCCACTCTTCTCATTGTGCACCAGCTTCAGTGCAGAGATCCTGGTTCACATTAAGCCAGAGTTCCCTGTAACATCCGAATTGGGTCCCTCCAGCTTAATGTCATTTAGCTAACAAGGATAATAAGCTAGGAACAACATTTAAAATTGCATTAAAAAAATAAAATCAAACTTTTTATGTACCGACATGTAATTACATCAAGCGTTCTCCAGAGAAGTACCTTGAGTCTTTTGGGCCACAGCAATTCCTTCCGCGACAAGTATAGTTATCAAGAACACTGGTGAGAAAAACAGAACATAGATCTATAAATATATCAGGAGGCGCTGTATCTTAGCTTCACACCCATCCTGTGAGGCAAGTTTGGGTATCTCAGAGTAACTGGATCAATATATTTATTTAGAAGGGAACACAAAGTAAAATCCCTCAGCTACTTCATCACCGAAACAACTCCCTCCCCCCCCCCCACTACAACCTTAATTTTCATTAAGTGTTGAGTTTTTCTGAACCAGTAAAGGGACCAGTGCTGTAAAATTCCTCTGACTATTATGCCAATACTTCAGTTAAGACTGCTTTCTGAGATTAATTCAGTGTGTGTGTTTTAAACAGCAAATCACATTGAATAACAATTTCTGTACAGAAATGGCCCTGTATAATCAGCATTGATAATAAAAAGGGATTAAAGACATTCATTATTGATGGCTGTGCCATCCAAGAGATTATTGATGGCTGTGCCATCCGGTTGATGACTGCACCATCCAAGAGAAATCTTAACTGAGACAGTGGTGGCTGGTACCCATTGATTGGGACTGGTAGGGCAGAAGACAGGGAAAACCCACAATGGGCAGAACCAGAGCCAACGACAAGCAGAGCCAACCAACTCCAGTTTTGTCCTCCTCTTCCTCCCTGCTTCCAAAGCTCCAAAAAGATACATGCAATGGCTGGAAAGATCAATGACTGGAAAAACCCGCTAATAAAATTTTGCCATATAGCCAAATGGGCCCAACTATGTATTATTTTTTAGTCCACGGGTAATCTCTTGAGCTTCTGATCGCTCAGTATTCATATTTAGTAAATTACGAACAGCAGGCAATATTTTGGAAGAGTAAGTTTTTCATAAAGTGTGAAAAACTCTGGTAAGAGCTCTTCTGCTATATAATGTGAGTTATTACTTTACAGTGCAGCCCTATGTGTGCCTACGCAGAAGGTAAGTACATATAGACACAAGTAAACCATGGTCTCAGGTAAGTGCATATAGGACTGGAGCCTGCTTTTTATTTTAGTAATTACCTTTTCCCCACTGCCAGTTTCTATGAAAATAACTTTGTTACCCAACGATATCTAAGCAAGATTGCTTATGTTCTGCTTCTCAATTTCCTTGATAAGCTTTCCTTCTGTTATTACTCTCTCTTCATAAGGTGATATTTTCTAAGCCACTGTGTGCAGAAAGACTTTATTCAGATCCCAATGAGCCTGCAACAATATTGCCCTGGGAAAAGTTCTGGGTTAGTACCAAACCTTTGGAGGTCTTCATTTTGAAGAAGTAGTACATTGAAGCACTATGTGTTTCTCTTACTCCACCCCAGGCATTGCCCCTCTGTCGTTTCAGACACATGATCAGAAACAGAATCTCTGTTTTACTCATCATATGATCTGCCATTTTCTGTGAGGTCAAAATATTGTTTCTGTAAGAGTGCAAATAGTATGATATTGAACAAAATGTATATTCTTCTCTGACAGCTTGATTTCCCTCTCTCCAAATATCAATATTATTGTTCCTGAGGCTATTTTGTTAATAATCAAGGTGCTTCATCAGTGCCACACTTCACTTTCCCTATTATATGTACCAGCAGCCTTGTGGGACATCTTCGGGAGAAGAAAAGGCTAAGGAGTAAACCCTACACAAATCCAGAGTGGAGTCCCCGAGGCATTTGGATGGTGCCTTGTACACCTCCTTCCAGCAACTCTTGCAGCCAAGCTGGTGCCAAATGTATTGCCTTGCTTTCCTTTGGACCACATCTGCAAGGCTAAGAAAGGGGTCTTGTTGTCTGGGCAACCCAGGACATCCATACACACTGCCCAGGCTTCGCACTTCAGTGCTGCTAATGCAGTGGATAGATTTCACCCCCGGAGGCACACTCTCTTGTCTCTCAACACAGATGGATGCTAACTCCATTTATATATCTCTCCAATGATTAAAAATCTTTATCTTTTGAAGGGTTGCTGAAGTGGATTATTTAAAAAAAATCTCCACTTAGTACCCTTTTCATAAACAACTCTCAATCAAGTTGAAAAGCATTCAACTCTGAACTTGAAGCATGGGAAGTCCTTTTCAAAATTTATAATTTGGCAGAATATTCAGTTTATTTGATATGTACGGTATATGTATAATTTGGAATATTTAATGTGATTTGATTGGATTGTTAAAGTGGAAAATTTAATAAAAATGAATTTAAAAAGAAGAAGAAAAGCATTCCTTGCCAAAGAGAAGCCCTCTACCAGTCCAGAATTACCATGCCAATCGCACCATTTTATTGACACCTTGGTTGAGATTAAATATGCACCTAACCTACCTTGTTCATTGTTAACTGGTCATTAGTTGGGGGAAGGGTGTTTTTCAGTGACAGAGCATATGTTCTGCATCAAAAGGTCCTAGGTTCAATCCTTAGCACCTCTAAGTAGGACTGGGAAAGACCCATGATTTCAGTACAAAGCACCATCCTATGTTTCTCCCCAAACTTGGGAACTACAACTCTTCCAGCTTCCAACTGGGGCAAGGGATCTCCAAGGGATCTCCAAGGTGGGCTGCTGTGGAGAGGGCAACAGCTCATGCTACTCTAGAAAGCTTTCTCACATACTCTCCTCAGTCTCACATTATGGGAAATTCAGTTCATACCCATCCAGTCCATGTAATCCAGGCAGAAACGTAAACAAAGCTCACATTTTGTGATGGAGGCAGATAGGCACTGGATAGGCTTAGATTTGGATGGAGGGGAGGTTGTAGCCTCCACCTGCCCCTCCATGGTAAAGGGTATCCTGTTAAAAGGATCAAATGGGCATCCCTTGGGGGGCACCCCTATGTGATGTAAGTCATAGGGCGCCCCTCCTGGATGGGCTTACCCTCAGCCCCACTTTCAGCAGGTGGGCTGGAGTGGATTAGTGGTGGCTTCATCCAATGCCTATTGTCAAACTTTCACATCTGTAACCAATAAAGTTGTGGCCTTAATTTATCCCATAAATCAATATACTATTTTTTGTCTGGTTATTTCACCATGGGGACAGGGTGGTCTCTGGGCCTCATCATGCAATGGCTTTTTGACAAAACCAGTGTTCTGTCCACTATTAAGAAACATGTTGTGAGGCTGTTGATTGTATATTTGTGTGCTTTTGCTGAAAACTGATTACTAGGATACTCTCAAGTAACCAGCAGCTCTTGGGTTAAGGACTCCTGAAAACGGCAGCAGCATTTGCACTGAACCATCACTATCCAGAAGGCAGGTCCAGAGAAGCGATTCATCACAGATTTAGTACATGCATTAAAGTAGTATTAACTAGCATTATTCAATTAAGCCAATTTTTATATATATTTAAATGGATGTGCATTTGCATAATTATTATTCTTCAGGGGCAGAATTTCTCTTCCTCAGCATAAGTTTTTTCACTGGCTTGTCTCAATGTTCCTGCAGCCATTCTGTGTTGGGACTGTGCCTCTTCAGTTTTAAGATTCAGCACACGGCTTGCACCAGATAGATGTAAAGTAGCAGTAAAACATTAGGCATCCCACCCTAGAGCACTTGAATAAGGCATCTTCAATGTTTGTTTTCGGAGATTCAGGAGAGCCTTGGACTGTTTCATGATTGCATGATTATAATCTTCCTTGAGAGTGAAATGGAAATGCATGTGAACATTATACCACTTCTCAGCAAGAAGCCCTACATAGACCTGGAGACTGAGGATAAGGCTTATCACATGGCCTGCAAAGCAGCAGGTATACCAGCATTGCTGCAGGTCTAACCCAGGACTGCAGTGGTGCAGAGTGAGCTGAGCCATCCAAGGATAGAAACTTAAATCTCAGCCAGTGCAGTTTCCTTAGGGAACTAGCAACAGTTCTTCAGCACTGCATGTAAATCTTAATCCCACCCCCACAATATTTTTTTGAGAACAATAAATAAAACTTTTCTACAGTAGAATTACTGTATAAACAGTTGTCTGCTGTGATTTGCATTATGCTTAGACTTGGGCTTCCTTCTACCTGGGTAGTACTGTAACTACTGAGCAAGGGATTTTATAGGACCCATGACTGAGAACACCAGGTGCAGTGTCATTGCTGAAATTAAGCAGGTGCTACCTTTATTATTTTACTGGATATGAAACCTCTGGGAACCCAATGTCAGAAGACATATATATATTTAAAACACAGTTTATTGCAGTAAGAAACAGAGACTGCCAGGTGAATCTGAGTTTTTCCTTTTCCTTTTTAAAAAGTATATTGGATATGTGTAATGCATATATGCAAGATATATGTGTTTCTTAAAAATTAAAACACAGAGTAATTGATACTACCAGCACATGACTTCCTTGCAGTAGATATCTCACTGTGTTATGAATTTGTTTCCCGGGTTATCATCAGTCTTGCTTTTCTTTCAGCTTTTTGATGACCCACATTTTCTTTTTCTGAGCTTCCCCTCGCACTCATGACTCCAAAGCTAAAATGGTTTGTGGTCCTCTATCCCTAAACAGTAGACATCAGGTAAGCCTGTTGTAACAAATTAATTCTCAAGGCCTCTAATATATGTACAATGTAGTCCAATATGTTCAATTTGAATGACAGGATTATTTTGGTGTAATGCTTTCTTTTCTTTCTCCTAGCACAGCAATTCCCAACTGGGAAATCATCAAAGACTTGCAAGTAAAGTGTCAGGCTCAGCAAGAAGTGTTGCCTCTACCATGTACATTGGCAATTATTTGTCTATGTTAGAGGAATGGTGCAAGTTTTGGCTGTCTGACATGGTTGCATGTCATGGGCAGGTGCTCACAGAAACTTCCTTGATGCAGGAATTTTTGAGGTGCACCTCTAATTTGTACAGGGATTCTTTAAAACCACTGATACAGCCAGCAAGGACTACTATAGTCCAGATCTTGTTGAACTACAACTCCCATCATCCCATGCCATTGGCCATGCTGGCTGGGGCTGATGGGAGTTGAGTCTGACAGCATTTGGAGAGCCACAGGTTCCTCATTCCTGTACTACAGTGATACTTTTATTCTGACAAATGCTAGACGACTGATAAGATATACTGCAACGTATGTAGAAGGCAACACACTCTGCAGACCACTTTCCTGCTAAGAACTGAAGTACAAATTGCATGTCTTTTATGGCCATGTTATACAATAGTCCAGGTGTACTTAGCTCCAGAAAGTACGCTCTGCAATCCTACACTCCCATAAAAACCAACACTTTGCATTTTTAACTCTGTGACACCAAGAACATGTGCTTTTTGAACTTTTCCTACAATATTTCCTAACCCTGGTCTTCAAATGCAACGCATTATAGATTTCAGACTGTGAAATGTGGGAGAGATCACATTTTTTAATACTGACCAGCAATTTATTTATTTTTTCAAAACAACCACCACTGCCATGTAAGTTGAAACCTGGTAGAGTAGGTAGGAAACAGGCTGGGCTTGAACCTTTCCTCCTGGTGCAGTAGTTAAACTGATAGTTTTGTACACAAGAACACAACTGCAGTTTGAAGTGGCACAGCCCACTCTACCGCCTCCATTTTGCGACCTGTATAAACCAGGCTTGAGTTTCAATTACAAAGTGAACATATAAGCATATCTGGGCCAAATTAGGAGCTGGGGAAATATAATCAGTCTCCTTAACAAAAAGTCTTGGGGCTGATGCGTATGTTTTGGACTGCTATGATAGATACAGATCCATACTTTAGAATAATTATTCCATTTTCAACCCCTTCCCCAATGAACTTGTACCACGTAACTGCCTCTTCGTACAGACAACCATTTCCTTACTGCAGCCAATGCACGTAGAAGCTCACAAAGTCTGTCAAACAATGCTAATGTTTCTTAAAAGACATTGCTCCCTCCCTCTGGTTTAAGCATCAGACAATGTTTGGTTCTGCTCTAGCCTTTCAAATTCCCATATCTGCCGGAAGTTCCATTAGTGTTAATCTATAGCAAAGTATGACTTCCCAACAGACGGTCTCCCATCTGCAACAGATGGTTAACTGCTTTCCTTCACTACTGACCTACTCTGGACATTGAACAAGCTCCATAAAGGAGAAAGTCGTATTTTCCATTATGGGTTTCCAGGGCATTGCTGAACAGCCAACTACTTACCACCAAGAAAAGAAAGGACAGAATTTCAACCAGTCTCTTGGTTTCTAGATGTTGCTGTTAACGGATTCAGCTGTTTACTGAAGAACTCTGGAACTCTGCCAAGTGGGGCAGCCCTTCCATGAAGTGGGTAGAAGGTTGGCCGCTGCCCTCTCAGTGTGTCTTACCACTCCCAACTTGTGATACTGGGCTATGGAGACCTAGTAGAACATAGATTGTTCTGATGTGAGTGTGGGTGACATAATTTACGTATGGTGGCTTGTATTCAATATCAGACATCCTCAGAGAAGACCCGTTGTAATTAGTCAACCTAAGTTAATCATGCTAACTAACTTCAATAGGTCTACTCTGAGTAGGGCTAACATTGAATGCAACCCAGTGCTTATAAGAGAGCCAGAGTGGAATAGTAGCAGCTAGAGTGTTAGACTAAGACCAGGAAGACCAGGAAGACACCTGGTCATGAAACTCACAGGGTAACCTTGGGACAGACTGTCTGTCTCTCTAACTAACCCACCTTGTTGTGAGGATAAAATGGGGAGGGAGGATGTATTGCACTTGAGCTCCTTGGATGAAAGGTTTGATATAAGTGCAATGACTATAATGATTATAATAATGAGAACCCGCCCTTCACCCAAGGGTGGGCTACATAAAAGTATTACAAAAAACAAATGAACAGCAGAACACCAAAACAGTAGAGGATTCACTAAAACTTCATCTTGCCCTATCCATCTCCAAATACCTGGAGGGGAAGGCGCATATTCACCTGCCAACAAAAGCTCTACAACATCAGTGTAGGCCACACCTCACAAGAGAGAGCATTCCAAATAGTGATGGCATTGCCTGAATTGTCCCACAGAGCTTTGCCAATGGCTCCAATTTCTCTTGACAGCATGCTACTACCAAGGATAAACACACATCTGAATCTCTTTTACCCCAGTCTGGAGGGACAGAAGCCTACAGGGGTGGACCTTTCTACCAATCTGGCAATGAAACAATGCAGAGAGTGTCTGGGAGGCTTTATGTAGTGCTGTGGGCATCGAGGAAAAATATGGTGCTTAATTATCTGTGATTGAAGATGGAATAGTACTGAGAAGTCTGTTGGATACAGGTGTGTGTGTGTGTTAATGCTAGGTTCTGTATTTTCTACAAAGCTCTGAGGATAAGGATCCATGTGAAGGAAAGAGTATTCTGTTCCATTATGCTCTAACAACTGCACAGGAGGCCTCTTCAATTAAGCGGGTAGGTCAGTGTGTTCTTCAGGGTTCTGAATTACTGCTAACAGACATCTGCATCGGATTCTGTAAAACTGCACTTTTGGTTTCAAACCATACCCTATGAATTCAGATGCTCTCTGTCTCTCTGCCTTCTGAAACTGTATCCTTCAAAGCTGCACTGCACACACAAAGAGTGGGTGGTGTACATGTGTCAGTTCCATGGATACTGCAAACAGATCTGGGACTGTTTAAATACCATTCTGTGTTTGGCTTGCACACTCCTGAAAGAACTGGAGCTTTATTATGTGCAGCTGAATAAAGAGAACTAGATTCTGATGCAAGGAGAAAGGAGATCTTTCTGACTGGGATGGTAAGTAGAGAAAGAATGGGCGATAAGCTCCCCTGACACAACACACTGCTACTTCGCAGAAGAAGGATGGGATGGTCCACCCAACCAGGACAAAATTATGCCCTTGTTCACACACATGACACTAAGCCAAACCAAGGTATAGTGTGCATGAGCAAACATGTAGGCTTCTGGAGAGGAGACTGCGGCTGCTTTGCTCCCCACCCCCCAATCATTTTGCTGCTATGTTGGCTTACCATGCCATCTGAACCTAGGCTCATGGTTGAGCTCTCTCCAGACAAACCACAAGCTGCAAACCATAGCACAAATTCAGGTTTCTGTTCATGGTCTGTCTGTGAGAGCTGAACCATGAGCTCAGGTTTAGACAACATGCTAAACCAAACCATGGTTTAGCTCAGCACAGCACAGTGGCAAAACAACTAGAGACAGGGGTGTCAACTTGAATAAAATATTTTTGGGCTGGGTAAGCCATTCAACCCACTTCAGTGATCACATGACGTGGTGCGCACACACCATGGCTAGGGAGGAGCAAAGTGGCCACAATCTCCTCTCCAGGAGCTTGCATGTTTGTTCAGTCACACTATGCCATGGTTTGGCTTAATGTTACATGCGAATTGGGCCACTGTATTGGCGGTATAGCTCTTCAGCTACAACATACACTGCTTTTACATCTAGCATATGTAGGTGAGTTGATAGGACTGATACACAGCTGTTGTTTTACACAATGGGGGGGGGGGGAGAATAATAAAACTCTGGAAGACAAGACAATACCCACAGAATCCCATACAAGAAATATGCAGGCTTCTTAACAATAATGCACATTTAACATTCCAGGCATCCGATCACTTTCAATTGACAGTGATAAGTCTATTTACTACTGCTGCCCCTTTATTGCACACTTATTTTAAGAGAAGGAAAAAGAAAATCAATGAACATCAATGCTTGTTTCTGTGGTACGAGCCTTTTTGGCATTCTGAATTAAGAGGGAAAACAAAGGACACCACAGGCTACATTTTTCAGTGCCACTATCCAGCAATTTCACTTCTTTCACTGCTGCAGCTACAGAAACAAACCTCCTGGAGGATTTATAAAATCTGATTGGTTTTCACTAAAGCTCATGTTGATTCTATAAATAGTTGGAGCGCTGTGTGTGTGTGTGTGTGTGTGTGTGTGTGTGTGTGTAGAAGAGAAGCCTACCGCTACAGCATGGCTAAGTAGCAGATAAGCAGCCAATTATAGCAGATAAAGAGGCAAGACATTTGGGGTTTTTTCCAGACCAGACCCCATCCCATTCGCTTTTGTTCACACACCCTTTATATTTCCCTCGGCATCTCCCTTTTTGCACCCTTTCACTACTGGAAGCCCTCTTTCTTTTATTCTCTCTCTCTCTCTTTCTGCCATGCTTCTGGAGATTGTGAAAACATCCCCGCTCAGTCCCTCCGACTTTGGGCAATAATATAACAAAAAGAAGGCAGTTCTGCAGACACAAACTTCAAGGAAATAATTTTCTATTATGGTTCCTCTCTGCAGTGCTAGAGAAACAAAAAAAAATTGATGACCTAGCAGCCAAGTCCTAACAGAATGGTTAGTGCAGGCACTGTGGTCTAAACCACTGAGCCTCTTGGGCTTGCCAATCAGAAGGTCAACAGTTTGAATGCCCACGACAGGGTGAACTCCCATTGCTCTGTCCCTGCTCCTGCCAATCTAGCAGTTCAAAAGCACGCCTGTGCAAGTAGATAAATAGTACCACTGTGGCAGGAAGGTAAACAGCGTTTCCGTGCACTCTGGTTTCTGTCACGGTGTTCTGTTGTTCCAGAAGCAGTTAAGACATGCTGGCCACATGACCCGGAAAGCTGCCACATGGACTGAAAACGAGATGAGCACCGCAACCCCACAGTTGCCTTTGACTGGACTTAACTATCCAGGGGTCCTTTACCTTTTACCTTTTTTACAGTGCATCAGATCAAATGTCATGTTTGCCAACCCCCAAATTAAGGCCGGGGGGGCAGTCTGGTATCTTAAAATGTGGCACAAAGCAAAGATAAACAGGCTTGGGGTGGTGGGGTGGTGCAATCCTATTCTTCAGTTTTGTCTGTTACACTAAATAAGTGCAGGGGGTACGGGCAAAGAAAGTGGACCATAGGGAAGACTTTTGTCAGTTTTTCAATAGTCACAAGATGCAGACTCCCCCCCCCCAAAAAAAAACCCTTGCTAGTTTAGAACAAAACTGCTGTGAAAAGTCACAGGGTTTAGCTTAAAAGTTTTTTTCAGGTGAAACTGAACTTGGCTGCGATATTACGTTTCACACACACACACACACACACACACACACTGCTTCATTTGGACATCAGGGTTCCCTACAAGCCATAAAACGGAAGCTAAACGATGAAAATTCACTACAGTATACATGATGCAATTATCACTTGCTTTATAAATCACATTAACCTTTCTTTCCTGGGCGGGGGGGCTGCAGACACAAGGACTAGAAAGTGGAACTGATAGCAATCTATAAAGTGGTTATTGCCCCTGCCTCGATGGTATCATATCAGTGCTCAGGATCACCCTCGCAAGGTTCAGGTTGGGAGTAGTGAAATTAGGACAGCTGTAAGCGCCCCTGACATGCTCCCTTCCTTTGCAGGTCCCATTCCTTGGTGCAGTAAACATATAGGTTTTTCATATATCTATAACATGGTTCGGCAAACTAAGGCCTGGAGGCTGGATCCGGCCCAATTGCCTTCTAAATCTGGCCCACGGACGGTCCGGGATTCAGCGTGTTTTTATATGAGTAGAATGTGTCCTTTTATTTAAAATGCATCTCTGGGTTATTTGTGGGGCATAGGAATTCGTTCATCCCCCCCAAAAAAAATAGTCTGGCCCCCCAACAAGGTCTGAGGGACAGTGGACTGGCCCCCTGCTGAAAAAGTTTGCTGACCCCTGATCTATAACTATCCATGAACACACACACACACACAATTTCACAGCAACATAGAATTGTAGAGTTTGAAGGGACACTTCTCCGCACTTCCATTTAATCCTCACAACAACTGTGTGAGGCAAGTTAGGCTGAAAGGCAGTCATTGGCCCAAGGTTACCCAGTAGGCTTCATGGCTGCATGGAGATTTGAACCCTGGTCTCCCAGGTCCTAGTTTGACGCTCTAACCACTACACAACACTGGCTGTCATATTGGTTATGCTAGGCTTCCCCAATCTGGTGCCCTTCAGCTCTTCTGGGATGCAACTCCCATCAGCCCTAGAATCATAGGGCCATGCTGCCTGTAGTGGAAGGACGTCCAGTGTTCTTAAAGCAACCTCCACCAACCTAGTGCCCCCAGTTTGTTTTGAAATACAACTTGCAGTCAGCCCCAGCCAGCAGCTATGCTTCGGGGCACCAGTTTAGGGAAGGATGAGCTATGCAGTTACAGTTGCTACAGTAGCGAGCATCTATTGCCAGTACAAACTTCTGCCTGAGAGAGAAAGGAAGAGAAGCAAGTGTTTTGCAGTAACAGAAGGAGGATTCATTGGGGATAGCAATTCAACAGTGGTAGCAATCAGTCCTTGAAGAATGTGTTTCTCCTGTCTGTCAAGTCCAATGCAAAGCCTGTTTAATCTCAAACAGTTATAAGGCATCACTCTTTAAAACTTGGCATTGTAGCCACAGGGGCTAAGAATTTAGCTTTAACATTCTGAATTTTATTCTTATTATTCAAAAAGTGGTGGCAGTATTAGATTTGTAACTGGCATCAAACTAGCATTTCTGGCCAATGAACCTGAGTCATTCTTCCTTACATTTTAGAGAATTCTGATAATACCATCGCTAGACTTTCACAACCATACCTAATGCTATATACTACCTCTCTTCCCAGTTACTTGGATCACAGGTTTACAAGCCATCTAGCAGAAAAGGGAAGGGAAATCTCCAGCAGAAAACCTCAGTTGCAGTCAGGCAAGTAAAAGATACACAAATAGCATCCTGTTACAGTGATGAGGTCTGCTATGACTATTTTAAAAGGGGGTGCAGTATAGACAACAATATTTCATCATGTTATCCCCAAAGTACTGATGCCTCAATTTCACCAACCCTATACACAACTGGGGGAAAGGCACAGCACATCTGCTGTACAACTCTATATTCCCTTTCCCCAACAGAACAGTTTGCGTGTGACTAGAGTGCAATCTCTTTGTGCGAGAAACTGGAAAGGTAGACAAAAAATTATACTGATAGGTTGTAGTCAACTAAGTTTTACTTAGAGTAGATCCAACTAAATTAATAAATGAAAGTTAGTCATGTTCATTCATTTCAACAAGTCTACTCCAAGTAAAACTTGGCTGAATGCCACCCAATATTAATTAAGATGTGTGTGTGTGTGTGTGTAAATAACACAGATCTTAATTGGCTACCTCCTATCCCATTATCTACTTCCCATACACTTGATGAACTCTTGTGAACACTATCCCTGATCATTTTCCTATTCTCTCAACTGATTTTAAAGTTTTTATCTTAGAGAGTTAAAACCCCATCCAATTCTGCTCCTAAAACTATATATAAAATTGGTTCTGCAGAAACTGAAGTCTTGGATAGAACTTACTCATTCTCACAACCAGATTTTATAGGTTTTATAGTAGGGATTGTATGAAAAAGCTTCCTAGTTTTCCCACTTCTCTTCCCTTCCCAATATCTTTTCCTTCTTTTTTTCCTTCAAGTTGTACGTTCCATAGGAATTGGTGACTGGGACTGAGTGGGGAGAGGAAATGAGTTTCCTCTTGTAGGATTTTGGCTTGGCTTGGCAGTGCGTGGGGCTGTATTGTGAAGAGAATGAGGTTCATTAGATGACTGCTTTAGTAAACTGTTTCTATATAAATAAATGGAAATAAGAACCACTGTTCTTTCTTTTAAGCCGCCAGCACATTATCTCAGCTAACAGTGGAATCACTGCCATATCAGTCTCACCTTTATATACAATGGGGCTTTGCAATGGTTACTAGAGACCTATTATAGTTTGTTTCACCACCGAGGCAGATGCTCTCTGCTTGCATGCTCTCCTCAGAACCCAGCAGGCCTTTAGTGAGTGGAAAATCTGGGATATTAATTCCACTTGAAGCAGCATTAGCTTCCATTCCATGATCTCTCTCTGTGTGTCTCAAAGGAAGCTGTACAGGGAACCAAAGGCAGCTCACTTCCCAGAAATTCAGGCATTCCCGTTCTGTTTGTGCACACAATATTTAGATCATAAGCTGGAGACATGTTCAGGAGCCTTCAGATCAATGTCTATTCTATACTGATGTTTTGCCTCTCCAGCTGAAACAATTCAATATGCTTTCTCTTCGGTAAAGGTCAATGGGTTCTTTGCTGCTATCATGCAAGACATTTCAGAAGGTAATTTAAAATACACATAAAAAAACGAGTATTGGATAAGAAGCCACAACAAGTGATATCCAGCTAAGTCTTAGTAGGCCCAAGTTACCGTATTTTTCGCACCATAGGACGCACTTTTTCCCTCCTAAAAAGCAAGGGAAAATGTGTGTGCGTCCTATGGAGCGAATGCAGGCTTTGGCTGAAGCCTGGAGAGCGAGAGGGGTCGGTGCGCACCGACCCCTCTCGCTCTCCAGGCTTCAGGAAGCTATCCGCTAGGAGTGGGAGACCCAGCTCTCCCACCGCTAGAGGAGCGCTGCATTAATCCCGAAGCTTGGGGCGTGCGGAGCTCAGCGCGCCCCAAGCTTCTGGGTGCCGGCAAGGTCTCCGCTAGCCCTGGGAGAGCCCCGCGACGTTGCCCGGCTTTCCCAGGGCTAGCGGACCACTGCGCTAATCCAGAAGCTTGGGGCGTGCGGAGCTCAGCGCGCCCCAAGCTTCTGGGTGCCGGCAAGGTCTCCGCTAGCCCTGGGAGAGCCCCGCGACGTTGCCCGGCTTTCCCAGGGCTAGCGGACCACTGCGCTAATCCAGAAGCTTGGGGCGTGCGGAGCTCAGCGCGCCCCAAGCTTCTGGGTGCTGGCAAGGTCTCCGCTAGCCCTGGGAGAGCCCCGCGACGTCGCGCGGCTCTCCCAAGGCTAGCGGACCACTGCGCTAATCCAGAAGCTTGGGGCGTGCGGAGCTCAGCGCGCCCCAAGCTTCTGGGTGCCGGCAAGGTCTCCGCTAGCCCTGGGAGAGCCCCGCGACATCGCCCGGCTCTCCCAGGGCTAGCGGACCACTGCGCTAATCCAGAAGCTTGGGGCGTGCGGAGCTCAGCGCGCCCCAAGCTTCTGGGTGCCGGCAAGGTCTCCGCTAGCCCTGGGAGAGCCCCGCGACGTCGCGCGGCTCTCCCAGGGCTAGCGGACCACTGCGCTAATCCAGAAGCTTGGGGCGTGCGGAGCTCAGCGCGCCCCAAGCTTCTGGGTGCCGGCAAGGTCTCCGCTAGCCCTGGGAGAGCCCCGCGACGTCGCCCGGCTCTCCCAGGGCTAGCGGACCACTGCGCTAATCCAGAAGCTTGGGGCGTGCAGAGCTCAGCGCGCCCCAAGCTTCTGGGTGCCGGCAAGGTCTCCGCTAGCCCTGGGAGAGCCCCGCGACGTCGCCCGGCTCTCCCAGGGCTAGCGGACCACTGCGCTAATCCAGAAGCTTGGGGCGTGCGGAGCTCAGCGCGCCCCAAGCTTCTGGGTGCCGGCAAGGTCTCCGCTAGCCCTGGGAGAGCCCCGTGACGGCTAGCGGAGACCTTGCCGGCGCCCAGAAGCTTGGGGCGCGCTGAGCTCCGCACGCCCCAAGCTTCGGGATTAGCGCTCCGCTAGCCGTGTCTAGGCTGCGGATAGCAGCCTGCTTCCCGGAGCGTCGGGCGCCCTGAAAGCAGAGCTCCCGGCGCTTCGGGAACACACCCGCAGCGTGGGGACCCTTGCAGGAGCTCCCCGCAAGGCTCCCCACGCTGCGGATAGCAGCCTGCCGCCCGGCGGGTGGGGCGCCCTGAAGCAGAGCGCCCCTCGTGCCAGGCATACATCCGCAGCTTGGGGAGCCCTGCAGCAGTTCCCCGCAAGGCTCCCCAAGCTGCGGATAGCAGCCTGCTTCCCGGAGCATCGGGCGCCCTGAAAGCAGAGCGCCCGGCACTTCAGGAACACATCCGCTGCGTGGAGAGCCTTGCAGGAGTTCCCCGCAAGGCTCCCCACGCTGCGGATAGCAGCCTGCCGCCCGACGCGAGGGGCACCCTGAAGCAGAGCGCCCCTCGCGCCGGGCAGACATCTGCAGCGTGCAGAGCCCTGCAGCAGTTCCTCACAGGGCTCCCCACGCTGCGGATAGCAGCCTGCTTCCCGGAGCATCGGGCGCCCTGAAAGCAGAGCGCCTGGCGCTTCGGGAACACATCCGCTGCGTGGAGAGCCTTGCAGGAGTTCCCCGCAAGGCTCCCCAAGCTGCGAATAGCAGCCTGCCGCCCGGCGGGTGGGGCGCCCTAAAGCAGAGCGCCCCTCACGCCAGGCATACATCCGCAGCGTGGGGAGCCCTGCAGCAGTTCCCCGCAAGGCTCCCCAAGCTGCGGATAGCAGCCTGCCGCCCGGCGGGTGGGGCGCCCTGAAGCAGAGCGCCCCGCGCGCTAGGCAGACATCAGCCAGCCCCACAAGCTCGGGGGACAGCAGGGAGGCGCAGCGCCACTATCCCGCTGTTCCTCGACCTGGTTTGGTTTCCCTGACCTGCTTTTGGGGGGGAAATAAAGGGAAAAAAATTTCCTTTATTTCCCCCCCAAAAAACTAGGCGCGTCCTATGGTCCGGTGCGTCCAATCGTGCGAAAAATACGGTACTTATGTTCATTGATTTCAATGGGTCTACTCTCAAGTATGAGGAACATTGGCTATCACCCTATAACTCTGTACAAATGACTGATGTTTCTGGGTTTTTATAAAAAGAGAAAATGAAACACACACACATGACTCAAAACAATAACAAGTGGTGGGATTCAGCTAAGATCTACTAAAAGAAGACCTGCTGAAATTAATGGACTTCAGTTTGTTACATCTAATGGTTTTAATTGGTCTGCTCTGAGTAGAATTACTGCTGGGTATGTCTGAGTTTCTTACATGTTTAATTCAACATCTTGCTCATAGTCATTCTTTTTTCAATGCTGCCCCAGGGTGATGTTAATCAAGTTCACAAGGAGGTTCTGAAGTTGGGTCTGCCTTCCTCATCCCTAGAAACAAGAAGCTTAACACCTGGACAACATTACTCTCCAGAACTCCTGGACAAGGATGGGTAGGATAAAGTACAATTGCCAAAACCCAAAACGAGAAGTTTAATATTGTTGCAGAAGAACAATATGAAAAACACCCTCAAGAAGCAAATTGCAGTGAAGGCTTCGCTATTCTCCCAAACCAAAGGTTCCGTTTTGAAAATGAACAAGGAGCTTTCTTTAGCAAATGGAATGCAGCAGTTAACAAACCCTGAAGTGACTCAGAAATGTAGGCTTCTGCTGAATGCAGATTGAACTCTACTTATAATCATAAAGGGACTGGAATGTTAAATCTTCAGAATGAAATGTCATTAAGTGGCAGTTCTCCCTATCGTTGGAAAACATCCATTAGATTCACAGGAGAGTAGTTTTTACACACTGCTTGAAGTTTCATTGTTACAGGACCAAATAGGAGTACCCGAATTTACAGAGGCTTTAGTTCATTCCAGAATTTGATACATTTCAAAGGAATGCTATTACACAGCCAGAGAAGAGCAACAATGTGTTCCTATATAGCTGGTTTTGCAATCGGCAAGTTAGGTTTTATGTCTTAATATTGGGAGGTTTTATGCCTTAATATAGCGTGACAGTTAGAATCAAGGCATTTACATTGCTAATGTTCGGTTCTGGAGGAAGGTGGAAACGCCACTGAGAAATGTTTCCTCACAGTCTTAACACACTTAATTGAACCGTGGTGGCTGGCACCCAGTAAGACTGGTGGGAGGCCAAGAGCTGGAGGAGTCGAAGCCAACAAATTCTTAGTTTTGTCCTCACCCTCCTCCCTTCTACAACAGCAATACTGAGAGCAGATCCACACTATGCACTGAAAGCACATTCAACACACCTTTAAAAGCACATGACTTTCCCCCAAAGAATACTGGGAACTGTAGTTTTCCCTTTACATAGCTCTTGTTTCCAGCAGCCTGAAGAAACTACAGTTTCTAGTTCTTTTGAGGAAGTCATGTGCTTCAAATGCATCACGTAAATCTGCCCACACCAGACTAAGGAGGAGGAAGCGAACAGGCATTGCCACACCCTGGGCAGGTTATAAATAAGACGGGAGGCTGGCTGAGGGCAGACTGAGATTGCTGGGGCAATGCCCCAAATGCCCTAACAGACCAGCATCCCCCCTGTAGTGGAAAGTTAGGTTAACACTGGTCAGGCAGGACTTGCTCAGCAAATTCTGTCAGATACCACAACCTCAGGATTGTCCTTTCTCCAAAACTTGTTGAAATTGTCTACTGTAACATCTTTGCCACATAAGAACTTTAAGGAACTTACTTTTATACCAAGTAAACTAGATATAATTAATCCAAGTATACAACTTACTTCAAAGCCTAACTTTGGGGTCAGCAAAATGGCGAAAGAAGCTACATTTATCATGTTGGATCCAATTATGTTTTCAGCTGTGAAACAGCTAAACCACCCAGAGCAATCCTCCAAAAATGAAACTGCGTTACACAAGTTATGTAATATACAGAACTGCTATCATAGTGAATTCAGCACCAAGTTAAAAACTAGTGGGATGACATACTCTTGATTCTCTATTAAGTGTCTAAAAATGGAATTTCAGAGGGATTACAATCTTCAGAAAGACTGAGAACTATTCATAGCAGTTTCTTTTTAGATCGTCAGATGGAGACACCTTCTGGATTACAGCTAAGAAATTATCTTATAGAAATCTCCTTTTAAATTCATGCAATAACCTGGTTATACAGGAACCTAGCAGACAGGATAAAGTAATCATAGGTTCTTTGCAAAGTCAGTGTCAAGTTATTTGAAGTATGCTATGCAACACAAACTCAAGTGTCACAAACGAACAGCGAGATGAATTGCAGGCACTTTGATTTATAACCACAATATCCTATTACTGTTGGTGCTGCTACCAGCATGCATCCTACCCCAAATATGCCACCCCAAAGTGTTGGGCTTCTCATCCAAGGATCAGGAGGGAAGACCTGAGCTTCAAAACCTTGCTGAGCTGCGGATGGCCCTTGGTAACTTCCCATTCCTATTTAAATGCTAAATCTTGCTTCTCACCTTCTATAGCAAAGTATCAGAATGAGGTAGCATACAAACTTATTTTAAATATTAGCAACATCAATGAAACAAGCTGGATAAAGGCGTGGGAGCACTAAAAGACGTAGATGAACTGATGCTTGCTTATAGCTCACTTACACTTTGCATGTGCAATTAACCTTCCAATGATGAGCTCATGATACACAGGCTTTATACTACGGATCTTACTACACCATTGTTAATGGAATGTTTCAATATCTATATAGATGTGCTGTTAATAGCTCTCTGTTTTCCTAGCCAAAACTGAAGAATCACTGAAGCACAGCAATTAACTCATGTACAAGGTATTCATTGAGGCAAACATCGTGTTACAGAGTAATATTCCTGGACCTAAAATGTCAGTTTTCCTTTTCGTCATTATCTGTCCAAACTATTCTGTGTCATACAAAATGTATGAATACATGACAGGATGAAGATAAACTTTGCCACCTCAACACCATAAGAGGTCAGCCTAGCACAGGAGGCAAACATCATTCTATTTGCAGTATTTATCAGCTTGCTCCTTAAATTAGGAAAGCAAACATTCCATACAACTCTATTTCCTGATAGAATATTTTAGCAGAATGTCCTGATTGCTATGCCATGTCCAGAGTAATTAAAATATATGAAAGTTACAAAACATCTGGTACGCCTCGTTTTCATATAAATGGTTGTCTTTCTACAGTTTTGCTGCAGAAATATGGAAGACGAATACTATATTGTATAAACCAAGGAAGTTTCAGGTAACAAGAATTTTAAAAAACCAAACAGCAACATCAACAACAACAAATAACCGACACACTGTTTGAACTTTGCTCAGTAAAATAAAAAATTAAAAAGATTCAGGAGCGGAACCTATGGTGCAGCTTCCTCTTGTTTCAAAAAAGTATTTTAAACATGCTTCCACTTATGAATGGTAATAAAGCTGCACACTTTGGAAGGTTCAATTCTCAATACCATCACCTGTGCTACCATTTCCAAAGACAAACTGGGAGCCTTGGATTTCCTCCAGGTTTCTTTGGCTTTCAACACACTCGCTATTCCTGGCTAGAAACCTGGCTGGGAATCTGTTATTTCTCTCCTTATGCAGCTCAACAGTTCTAAAATAAGGGCTGTCTCCTGCTACCTGCAGCTCTGTGACAGTCAGCAACAAGACACAACAAAACGAACACCTGGCAGTCCTTAAAGTTGTATGTACTCATAGGGACACTCCACAATCACCTGGACTACCTTTGTCGGCGGCAGAACCAGAATTCCACCCACCCACTGAAAACCTAGTGGGTGGGATTTTCCTTGGGATTTCCTAACTCTCAGTTGCTACTCAGTCATCCCCACCCACCCCAGAGAAACAAACTTCCCCAGCTTTGTGGTTGGACGGAAGCATACTCAGATGAGCCCAAGGAATCAACTATGGATGTTCTCAGGTGGCCGGTCTCCATGCGCTATGGAAAATAAACCAGTGCATGTATATAAAACCCAAGAATTTTGGAGGTGGGTGGAAGGGAATTGGGAAAGTGCCAACTATAACTAGCTACAGAGCTGCAGTTGTTTCCAGAGAGCCTATAGCTGCAGATCCTATTGGAACAAAAAAACACCTGGGCAGTTTCTTCCACCCTTTATGGGATTTGTCACCACTGAATGCAACACATACTTTTAATAAAAGTTTAATGGTACGTTGTAAATATGCTACGGATTAGCTGGTGGGACCCCCAGGCAGACAGGCACCGTGCCAGCCAGAGCCATGCTGAGCACTGCTGACATTTCCTTTGACAGGTAAAGGGCACCTTGCCAGAAGTGTCTTGACCCAGACTCTGATTAGTAGATCTAGGCCATTAAACTTTCACAAAGAGCAAGTGATACAGATCTGGGCCAAACCTTAATCTTAGGAAGGATGGGGAGGAGAGAGGAAGAGAGCTACTTGCCTAATGCCAGCAACCCTGGGCTTGGAAGATATTGGTGTGGGCCACAGCTTTTCCAAGAAAAAGTCACAGCACACCTACCACACTGAGGTGGAGAACACTGGGCTCTGTTTCCTGGGCGTGCAGGTGGGGTGGGGATAGAAAGAGGAAGGGGGGGAAGTCGTGTGCCAGTCAGGAAATGCCAGGTCTTTATGTAGAGGGCAGAGGGTGTCTCAATGCCTTTGGGGTATACTTGGATGTCCAGATTACTACCCAATGTGCTGGCAGCATCATGTACCTGCAGAGATGCCAAATCACAGGACATATGGGTGGGGGTGGGAGGTTGGTTAAAAATGGGTCCAGCTCTTCACTCTCTACCTCCCAAGAAGCTTAAAAACCGTGAGGCCGGAGCAGTATTTACCAAACAGGGTTACGACCTGAATGGAGGCGAACCCCACCCAACCTCATCTCTCCCATAATATTGCAGCATTCTCAGATCACATAAATTTGGGGGTGGCGGTGGGGCAGGGGAATGAAGAGCTGAATGCTCCACACATCTTTGAAAAGTCAAAACATGGCTGAAACTGGAGCAGAAGAACAGCGGAATCACACACACACTGAGCAGAAAACCTCAACACACCCACATCCTTGCCAAATAGAAAAAAAAGGCAGCCCTGGAGATGTCCTGGGGCACACCTCCACCTGCCCACTCCCCCTAGCCCTTTCGTGGCTGGAAGATTGCAGCAACCCTTATCTGTGCTCCAGCATCTGGCTCTTCTCCTAGATGTCAGGGATTAACCCCACTTAACCCCCTAGGGTGGATGTGAGGGGGGGGGGAGAGAGAGAGAAGCAGCTGGCTGGCCACTTTGGGGAGCTGAGAGAGGGAGAGATGGTCCCCGTTGAGCTGATCAGGGGGAAGAAAGGGAATAATTCTCCTTCTCTCTCCCCCCCCCCTCCTCAAAGAGACTTTCTTCTCCATGCTTCCTGCCATTCTCAAGTCTTGGGCATCCAGATTTTTCAGGGAGATGAGCAGCAAAGGAGGCTCCCCTGTTAAGGAGAATAATGGCAATAACGGCAGTGGTGACTAGGAAAATAACCGATGGCAACAACAAAAAACGATGATCGAGATGAATGGTGATGTCTGAAATCCTGGGCGCTCTCCAACCCCTTCTCCAGTTTTCCTCCTACCTTCCAGCACCGAGTAGACCTTGACCAGGGCCATCTTCCCTCCTCCTCCGCGGTGTCTCCGCGCACCTGTGGCCGGGGAGGGGCGAAGGGGGTCGGGGGCGAGAGAGGTGAGAAGCGCCGCGCTCCCTCCCTCCCTCTCTCTCAGCGTGAGGGGCCCCTCGTCTCCTCACCCGCCGCCGCCGCCGCCACCATCATCGCCCCCCGCGCCTCCGCCAGCGGCGGCGACGACCCCCGCCGGTCAGACTCGCTTCGCCCTTCGCCGGCACGACGCCCTCGAGTCCCGCCGCCTCTGGCCGCGGCTCCAGCCCGGCCGCCCCTTCATGCCCACCAGGGCGCGCCTGCTGGCGGGAAACTTCCTCGGAGGAGAGGAGCGGGAGGAGGGGAGGAAGAAGAAGAAGATACGGGCAGCGGCGCCGCCGCTCCCGCCTCAGCCGAGTCCCATGGAGCGCGTGGAGCCCGCGCGCAAAGAAAGAAGCAGGACGGAGCGAGGCTGCGGGTCCCTCCCCTCGGCGCTTACAAGTCCTCCGGCGGCGGCGGCGGCAAGCGGAGGAAAGCCACGCCGCTCCGCATCCCCTCAGCTCGCTCTCTGGAAACGGCTTCCCCCCTCACGCCGCCTCCGCCCTCCGCCCCTCGAGCAGCAGCTCCGACGACGAAGCGCCCGCGCCGCCCAGGCAGCCTGAGAGTGTGTGAGAGGCAGGCAGGGAGGAGGGGAGAGTCCGCCCGAGAGGAGCCGCTTTCTACGCATGTGCCCCGTCGGCCCGTCTGTCTGTCTGTCCGCCCGCCCGCCCGCCCACCGCCCCTCGCGCGCCGCCTCAGAGGCAAGGGGCACCTCCGGGGTCTTTCCCGCCCCTCCGTCCCGCCTGCCCTCTTCCTCGCCGCCGCCGCCGCCTTGCCTCGAGGCACCGGCGAGGGGGCGGGTGTGGGGGGTGACGCAGCTTCGTCCTCCGCCCCCCATATTCCCTCACCCCTCATAACCCCACTTTTCTTTTTAAGGTGAGGGGATACGGCAGGGCTGAATCCACTCTTTTTATATATACGAGACCGAGGGAAAGAGTCAAAAAGTAGCCTGGGCTGAGGGTTTCTTCCAGCGCGATCCTATACGGTTGGGTGCGTAGGTTCGTTCGCGCAGCCTGAAAAAGCCCGAGGCGAGGAGCTCATTTCATTTTGCTGCGAGTCATTTTAGGTGGGTGCCCGAGGAGCACCCACAAAATTCCCCATGAGGGGACCGGGCACCCACAAATTTCGGCGCCGGGCCCATGTGCGCTGCATGCCACCCACGGGCACCCATGCTTTTTGCACCCGGCTTTTCTTCCCAGGAGCTGAGGGGTCATTCCCCATGAAGGGACCCGGCAGGGTCGTCGTCCCCGCGCGCCCTTTACGGGACGAAGAAGAGCCACTGACTGGCTGACTTCATGTCGCCCAGTTGGCTTGAGTCAGAGGGCGCGTTTGAAAGCAGGGGGTCGCCAGACCGAGGGAGGGGCCTGGAGGTGCTTTTCAGACGGAGATGAATCCGTCACTCTTAATAACGACATCGCCGCCTCGGCCGCGTTTAATTGCCACCACCTCTTACTCCATGTAAGGCGAGGAGTGTCGTTGCCTGTGTAGCCAAAACGGCACCATCCGCGCGCAAAAAAATCGGGAAAATCCCAAGATCTATGCCCCCAACTGGAATAAAATTTTGTGGGGGGGTGTCAGCCTGGTAAGCCCTGCCCCATATAATCTATCTATCTATCTATCTATCTATCTATCTATCTATCTATCTATCTATATCTATCTATCTATCTATCTATCTATCCATCCCAACGCAGTGTGACGTAGTGGTTGGAGCGTTGGACTAGGACCTGGGAGATCTGGGTTCGAATCCCTGCTCAGCCTGAAGCTCACTGAGTGACCTGGACCAGTCACGCTGCCTCGGCCTAACATCCTTGACAGGGTTGTTGTGAGGATAACACGAGGAAGAAGCGGGAAGAGGCGTCTCTGTTTCCACCTTGAGCTCCCTGGAGCAAAGGTGGGACACTATTGTAAAAATCAATGGAGAAAAGGCTGCGACTGATTGGAGAGGGGGAATTTTGGGTGAAGTGAAAAGAAAAAAGGGGTAACAACTGAAAGGGCTGGGGAGAAATAGGAAAAGGGATGATTTCTCCTTTTTTTCTGAGATAGGAAATGAAAAAGGGGGTTGGCGGTCCTTATTTTTGCGCATAGCAATAGGAAGGAGAGTGGACGAGGTTAATTTAAATCAGGACTGCCCAAGAGAGGGTTGGCCTCAGAAACCAATGCCAGGCCTCCCATGAAGCCACACTAAAGGCGAGAGCGTTTCTGAGCATACACAAAATGCCTTTGCCTCTGCTGTCAGCTGGAGGAGCTGGAGTTGGGGACCAAGAGAGCGCCATCTGTACACTCGCTTGAGTCCTGGCAGCGCACGGTTGCCTTCCCTTAATCGTCACATCAACCCTGCGCGGTGGGCTCCGAGACCCGGCTGTCCGGGGATGAGAAGCTCTGGGCTCCCCAGTCGAAGCGCAAAATCCTCGGTGTTCTTCCACGATTTCACGCGTTTCTCTCCGTGTTTCGAGAGCTCACAGGGCGCGGCAGTGTCCCTCCCGGCGTCTCCCTTTCCAAAAGCGCGCGTCTCTCTCCCCGATTGCCGCCGATACAAGTTCCTGACTCGGTGGGAGACGCTGGGTGGATCCCAGGAGGGATCGGCTGGTCCCACCCCCAAGCGCGCGGATTGAATGGGGAGCAGCAGACAGACCTCACGTTAAAAGTGCCATTTCTTCCCCATTACAGGGCCAAGCAGAGAAATCGGTGGATGAATTTGCGGTGGTGGCGCCGGTGACACGGCTGGAGACTCCGGCGAAGTGCAAATCCCCGCCGATCGCGCCTCCGCCTTGACTGCGTTTTGCTCATCGCGCTTGCCCGAGAGAAACCCAGTGAGTTAAGATGATCGCACTTTTTATCGGATTAACTTCTCGTCCCATCTTCTGCGACTGGAGGGGCCGAAGCAAACAAACAGCGATACACACACCCTCCCATACACCCGCGACCGAACGGATCCATCTCGATCTGGACGGTCGTTCAGATAAGGTCCTTCCTTCCTACTGGACATGCTCTGCGGGGACGGCAAAAATGCGCAAGCAGTGGCTGCTTTGGAAACATTCAGGAAGAAGCATCCTTGATCGGTTGACTGATGGATGCCTTCTGCAGCTGCTGGTCTTGACCGGGGGGCAGCCAACGCTGCGTGGCCCTCCAGATGTTGTTTACTACGACTCCCAACATCCCTGGCCATGGGCCATGTTGGCCGGGGCTGATGGGAATTGTATCCCGCAGCACCCGGAGGGCACCACGTGGGCTAGCACCCCTGTTCTAAACCGTGCTCAGCTCCTGAAGGAAGGGCACTCCCGAAGATCAAAGTCTGCCTGGAAACAATGCCCTCTCATGTGGCTGCTGTCCTCCCTCCACCCACCCTGTTACTGATGTACACTGGGGCATGGCTGATGTGGAAAGGCAGGATACAAACCTAATAAGTAGTTCCTGAGGGGTGAGGCAAATGCACTCTGCATCTGCCACCTACTCTTAACCAGAGAAGTTTCAGGGTTGTGTCCCAACACTGAAAATGCACACCAGGACTGAGCCTTTGCTGCTGTCAAAGTCTTGGTTCCAGAGAACTGTAACTATTTCCTGCCAGTAATTGGAGAGCCACTATGAGTGTGAGCACACACATTCCATCTAGGAGATGCCTGCACCACTCCAGAGGGAAGAACTGGATTGTTTTGTGTCCTTTCTTCATCTGTCTCCATTCCTGGTCCAGCAGCAATATTTGGCTCATCATGCTGCTTCTCTCCCACAACGAGCCACAATCTCTTCTCAACAGCTTTTCCTTTTTTTTTTGGTTGCAGCAAAGTGGTGGAAGAAAGCTAAAATCTAGTTAGATAATGTTAGTCTTTGGACTTTGAACCTCCTCGCTAGATGCCAATGTGTAATGACTTCACTTATTTAAAAATGTGATAAGTCATTCCTGCTGTGTGTGTGGCTTCTGCTCATTCCACTGTTTGTGGACCTTAACTTCTGCCCCAAAGTCCTGCTCTGTTGTCGCCACTCTAAGCTTAAATTGATTCTAATGATTTCAAGAAAATGTTCCCAACCAGTTTTCCAGTGGAAACATCTGAGACATTTGGAAAATGAAGGTGTGGGAATAGCTGCTGAGAACACATAATTCAGAATTCACTGTAGGGCTGTTTGCCATTATCACATTGAAACTGTCTTCAGAAAGCTTGCAGCTTTGGTCCTCTCCCTCATTTTCTGGGTGTATGATAACCCCACTTTTGCAAGCCTATCATCACTTCTGCTCTTCTTGCTACCTCAACCTTTGAGGCAAGGTTTAACAGCAGAGCTTTCCCTGCAAACTTGCTCCTACACAATATTGAAAAGGGTGATGATACTTATGAATGGCCTCAAAGTTCTAGGTGCTTTACAAAAACTGTGAGTTAAAGACAAGCCCCGGTCTCAGGCTTTCAATGTAGTAAGCTTATACGAGTTCATGTGTGCATCACACAAACTCCTATGATTATTAAATCTGACAAGTCAATTACTTGAGAATAATGCATGTTCTCAATAGCATGCACAGGAATGGGCACACCTGCCAATACAAACTTTAGTGATCAATATTGTTTTGCAGTTGGTATCCTGATGGCAGTATTTCACTTGTCAGGGTCTCAGTACTTAAGGAAGCAATTTGCAGCTGAATCCAAAGAGCTAGTAAATCCAATAAACTGCCTGTAAATTAGATGGACACTTATAAAGGTTGCCTTTTGATATCTGTTTTAATGGCTGAGCTTACTCACTAGAGCTTGAACAACAATAGATTCCATCTCTTATGAATTCTGGTGTTGTCCTAATGTGTTTTAGCCACTTTGATTTTTTTTTGGTATTACTATTATTATTATTGTGTTGGTAGCTTAGCCATCCTTACCCAAACCGAACAAAAGTAATTTGCTAGCTTTTGTACATCTTTTTTCCCCCCCAGACGTGCAAGGTCTAATGGTGACAAAATTGTGCACACTTTCGATTTGCACAGCATTTTAGAGGAGCCTATGAATCTCGTATGAAGTTAAATAGGGGGATGGGCTGGAAACGAGCTAGCAACACAGGAAATAGAGGTATCAAATGTGTATTTTTGGTGCAGCAGATGGCGCCATTTCATCTAATAGCCCCTCTCTGGCAGAATAGGATCCTGGGCATTGAAGATGCTGCATCAGTGCTGTAGAAGTCAGGGTCATAAGCTTGGTGCTAATTTGCATTTCTCTTTGTAATTCTCTCCCCCCCCCCTGCAGTTTCTTCATAGGGTAAGCACAGCCACAGGATTTTCAGACATCTGAGCTGTACTGTAAAACTATTGTGCTATTTCCCTCTTAGGTATCCTGAACCTCTTTATGTATATACACCTAGTTGGAGATGTAGTTGCTGTTAGCCTGTGAAACTTAAATGAATGAAACAAACTATATAGATATAAAGTCAGGCCTTTTTCCAGCCGGAACTCCGCTCTGGCATCTCTCAGGTGGGTACCATTGCCATTATAAGAGAACAAGGGAGGCGTTCATGGTGAGTTCTGGCACCTCTTTTTCAAGAAAAATAGCACTGTATAAAGGCCATGTTATTCAGCAAAGCAGGAATGCTAGTGTTAAAAGTCACCTTGAGTGACAGAAATGCAACTTGTTAAGAATTCTGCTTGCACTCAGGCTAAAGCAGCTGCTTCCAGCTCAAAACTTGTGCTACCTCCCTGTGTAGGTGTAACTGGGACAGCTGTTGAGGGTGTTGCTATTCACCATACTGCCCTCAGTATACATAGGGTGGTCCAATGGTTTCAGTGTTGGACTAGGACCTGGGAGAGACCAGGGTTCAAATTCTCACTCAGCACAGAAGCTGGCTGGGTGACCTTTGGCCAGTCACTGCTAACCTGTTGCACTCACCACATGGGAACTTTCCCTGCTAATTGATCACACCCCCATCAATAGGCTGAGAAGGCTGGAGGGAGGGTGGCAGGTGTCCTATTTTCCAGAGGAGAGTCCTCTGTTGCAAGGTGTCCGCTGATGTTGTTTAAATAAATAAAAAGTATCTTGTAGTGTTGTATGCTTTGTTTTAATTTTAAGTTGCCTACAGCCATCATGTGTTAGGCAACACACACACTTATTCTCTCTCTCTCTCTAAATAATAATAATAAAACTTTTTACTTCGAAGGGCTTTTAAGATAAACAACCATGTGAAGTGGCAGCAGAATCATAGAAGACTTGAAGCAGCCCATCAACAGCTAGTACCTGGCTCACCTGCTCACACCCATTAAGGAGAGGTGTACTGTATTGCAATTTGCATTAATTATTTCCAAATTAGCATCTATACATATCAAGCAGTATAGATGTCTTCCTCTTCTTAGCTGATTAATTTCTTCTAGCTGGAGGGGATAGTGAAAGGAAGTGTCTACTCCCCTTATCTACCCATCTCCCGCTCAGTGGATAATTATCCCTAGAAGTGTGTGTGGAAGGATAAGGGAAAATTAACCACTAAGGAGAGAGAGAGAGAGAGAGAGAGAGAGAGAGAGAGAGAGAGAGAGAGAGACGAATAGATCAATAAGAGAAACAGAGGGGGCCTGTGGCTCTTTTTTCAGGCACCCCCCCCATTTTTCCTCACTGGTATTTTGTTCTGGTTTTTTGCAGAATTCTCAATATACAGCCGTCTTAAGTGATCAAGTAGAACATATAAACATGCAGGTTCAGCTTTGGGGGTAATACCAGCATGCAGAAATAAATCTCAACTGGCTGTGAGCCATGGCACTTCTTATGTCAGATTCTAGGGTAGGTTTCCATCTAGGAATAAAAATAAAATGCACAACTAGTTATGCAAACTGGAAACAAACTGTTCTGAAAGTGGAACCTCCATACTGATGTACTGAAATAGTGGCTGTTAACATATGTGTGATCCAGGAAGAATGGTCTCCAATATGGCCAGGTCACTCTAAACCTAGGTGGCTCTGTTTTGGCACTACAGAGATAAGCACCTGTGAAATAATTTATACAAGCTGGCTAAAACTTGTGACTGCCAGTCAGTGAGGATTAAGAAGCACAGTGTCTCTCCAGTGTAATTGTACCATCATTATTCACAGCAAAACATGAGATTCCCTAAGCCTCTAATATGCAGGTGAGAGACATTTATACACGTGCAAATTATAGACCCTTATCCCACAAATGCTCAGTCATGTATATGCTTAGTTTGGCCCAAATCTGCGGTGGCTCCTCATGCTTCAGAAGTCAAGGATGCATCTCTGCCTTGAAAACATAGCTTATTTATAATAAGCCGCCCGCCTCACACACAAACAATACGCAGAGTGCATTACAGATTCAAGGTACATCTAGGAACACACAAATCTGCCGTGTGCCAGGTCAGACTATTTGTCCATCTAGCTCAGCACTGTCTACTCTGATTGGCAGCTGCTGACCAGAATCTCAGGCAGAGGTCTCTGCCATCGCCTGATATCTGACCCAATTAATTGGATATGCTGGGTACAGAACTTGTGGGATTCTGCATGCAAAGGATTGCTCTGCCATGGAGTGATGCTGCCTCTGAAAGACTGACCTTGCTTCTACCAATCTCCTGCTGAGACTTGAGCTTGCCTTACCTGTTTTTCCCTGCATTTTGGAGCTCTGCACCAAGAGCCCAATGCAGGTGGCTCAGAAGTGGTGCATTTCCAACGCGAATCCGATGCGACCTCTGTTAGCTGCTCTGTGGAAGAAAAGATACATGCCCCCCACATTCACATGGTTAGTGTGCATTCCCAAAAGGCATCTGCATGAAGCTTCTGTGCAGAGGCATCCTTAGGCAGGTGAATCTTCTCTTGGCACATTGTGATCTGATTTACATAAATCAATTGGGGTGTGTGTGTGTTGGGGGAAAGGAGAATTATTCCTCACAGCAGTAGGTTGAATTCAGTGACATATTTGTCCCTGCAAACTTTGGCTCCATAGGATTCCCTCTTTAGAGTTTCCAAACCAAAGCAAGACTAGGAGAGAAAAATGCCCAAATGGAGTCTTTACAGCTAGGAACACTACACATGATCAGTACACATGAATAGTAAACAGCTGACAAAGGCACCTCCAGGCTCATCTAGACTAACCATCTGAACTGCAACGTAACGTGCTATACTTAAAAAAACCCCTGCATCTGCTAGACAGTTGTCTGGAGAGCTTTAAAAACCCCAAGCAGCTGTTTTGCAGAGTACAAAATTTTTACACTGAAGTCAAAGCTATTTAGGAATTTAAACACAAGATTGTATCCAAAAATTTACATGTGAGATTGCACACTTTTTGCTGGAAGCTAAAGATGTCTCCCAACACTGCTCACCAGCAGAATGATTCATAGTTAGCTTATTTGGATTTAATTTTTTTTAAAAACTATACTTGAACAATCAGTTTTGAACTTGAGCAGTGCTACTATTGTTTGCAGTGGAGCTTATTGATGTAACTGCTAAGAGTTGGAACATCGCAAAGAGGCAACACATGTTTTCTTACCATTAAAATGGGTTAAGCAATCGAAGTAACGCTAGAATGTTGTTTTTTCCTATCCACTAATCTGTCAGTTTTATAATTACATTGTGCTCTTCCTGCTATAAAGAACACCGTCCAGGCATAGCTTTATAAAAGTGGTGAACCTCAAATTGTTCTGACGATACAAGCTCCATTCATTTTAGCCGAGACTCAGGTGGTACAACACTCAAGAGGTTGTGCATCCCATGGACCTAACAAACGATTCGGTAAAAATCTAAAAGGTGATGAACAGTATTTTTTTTATTTTTTGTTTAATTGCATTTATTATAAATTTTATTCATTGGGTTTTTTTTAATACTGCCCTTCACCCTAAGATCACAGGGCAGTTTACAATATAAAAACACAAAAATACATAGCATAATAACAAACAAAACCAGTAACACCTTCTCTTGCATCACTGTTTTAAAGAAAGACGGGCATGGTTCTCAAGCAGTGAACACATTATTAGAATAGAGAGAAGAAAACAACTTCCACACTAGTGGCTTCTTGGAATAAGAACAGCCTATTGGATCAGACCAAATAGCTCAACTAGTCCAGCATCCTGTTCTCACAGAGGCCAACCAGATGGCTATTGGAAGCCCACAAGCAGGACTCGGATTCAAGAGCACTCTCTTCTCCTGTTGTTTCCAGCAACTGATATTCGGAAGCATTGCTGCCTCCAGCTGTGGAGGCAGAGCATAGCCATCATGGCTAGTAGCCATCGATAGCTTTCTCCTCCATGAATTTGTCCGATCCTATCAAAGCCATCTAAGCTTGTGGGAGCAACTTGCATAGTTCTAACTATGTGCTGCATGAAGAAGAACTTTTATCTGTCCTGGATTTTTCCAACGTTCAGTTCCATGTCTTGGTGTACTCTTTGAGATCCGTTTTTGAAACCTTACCTATCACATTTGGGAAATCTGGGGCCGCAAGACATAGGAATAGTCAGTTTATAGACTACCCCGAATGTGCACCCTTGTCCTTTCCCCTCAAAAGTTAAACATCTCAGTGTGAGATGAGATATTTCAGGCATTTCTTACCCTTGGTACAACCTGCAAACTGTAGCATTAATACAAAATCCCCGTAATACTCCCTATAGCTTTCTCTGTGTATTATCAGTGATATAAAATGGATGGAAATAGCTCTGTACAAAGTCTACTTTCTCTATATTTGGAGTACACCACAGGAGACCTCTGTTTGCCCTACTGCCAGGAGCAGGGATGAGGAACCTCAGTTACTGAGGGCAAGTGTGGCTCTCCAGACCTCTCTACTTAGCCTATCCTTGACACTGACTACTTGTCATGATTCCAGCTTTGCACATTCTTGGAATGCTTTTGCCTCTTGTTTGCAAGCTGCCAGTGTGGTTTAGTGGTTAGAGCAGGCTTCCTCAATCTTGGCCTTCCAGATGTTTTGAGACTACAATTCCCATCATCCCTGACCACTGGTCCTGCTAGCTAGGGATCATGCGAGTTGTTGGCCAAAAACATATGGAGGGCTGAGGTTGAGGAAGCCTGGGTTAGAGTGTTATACTAGGACCTGGGAAACCCATGGTTCAAATCCCCACTCAGGCATGAAGCTCACGGCCTCTCAGCCTAACCTACCTCACAGGGCCATTGCAGGGATTAAATGAGTAGGGGGAGAACCATGTATGCCGCTTTGAGCTCCTTAGCGGGAAAATGTGGATTTTAAGCACAGCAAATAAATAAGAAGCTTTATAGAAATCTTATTGACTTTTGCGTGGCTTGGATGTGTCCTACTGAACGAAGGTTGTCACATGCTTTTCTCCACCTATTTTGTCTCTGTTCCCACTGGCGTGTGGCACTTGGAAGGTTCATCGCAAGGGAAAGTGGCTCCTAGGCTGAAAATGGTTCCCTACCCCTGTTCTAGATCAGTTAACAGCAGTCATACAACATGTGGGCTGAGGACTCCATCAAGCTTTCTCTAATAAGCAAGGCCTGTGGCAACTAGATAGAAAATGAGTTTCAAAACCAGGGCAAATTTGCACTTCTCTCTTGCTACTGTCACAGGAAGTGCCAAGACTGGGAAGAAGTAAAGCAAATGCAGTCATGACTGGGGATGATTTTGCATACAGTTTGCTCTACATATAGATGATCCCAGGTTCAGTTTCTGGCGTCTTCGTGTGAAACAAATTCAAGCCATAAGCTTAGGAAAGACTACTGGTGTGTGAGACCTAGGAGAGTTGCTGTCAGAGTAGACCAACGGCCTGAGTAACTCAGCATAAGACAGCTTCACATGTTCATGTGTTTCCCGTTTCTCCGACTCATTTTTCCCCTTTTGATTTTCCTTTACAGGTCAATGCCGAAATGACAAGATTGATTCAATGGTTGATTCAAGGGGCCACACAGAGAGCACAGATGTTGTATTGAAAAGAAGCAACATTTAGATTCACCATCCATAAATTAAGCCAACATGCATGATATAACTTAATAGATGCCATTTATTAGGAATGCAGGACAACAGTTTTCAAATCATGGTCAATTATAAATAAATCTCTAAGAATAAAGGAACAACCATATTATACAAAGTATGTTTCCAACAAAATCTGTTTAATAAAAAAGCCCAAACCTCCTTTTTGGAAAATGATTCTTAAACTTAGCTGGAATACTCTTTGTTCTTATTCATGCCAAATGCAGAAAAATTAAAAAAATGGTTTGGTATGATTATATGAAAATACAGCACAGTCCAGCCCTTGATTATAAGTGAATTTGGAAAGATCATACAACATAGTTTTCCATGGTGGATTCTCTCCCTATTCCTTTCCCAATAACTTCACCTTATTGGTCAACTTTTATCATGATTAATCTTTAGTGCAATTACATGATAACCATGAGTAAGCCATGCAAAATTATTCCACTTTAGGAAGGCATAATTTAAAATAGAAGTTGAATTATATACTTCCATCTTAAAAATATTAATATATTAATAGACATTGTGACCAGTTTCTTTTTCTTATTAGGGTGTTTGTATCTTCCAATTTACAGCCTTTCCTCTCACTTGATTGGCTGCGTAGATTCATACAAAGCTGAGTAACCCAAAGAACTACAGATCAAACACCCTGGAGGACAGTCAGAATAGCATGAGATATCTTCACTCATCTGACAATTATAAAAATGCAATTCACATTTGTGGAATGTGTAAGTGACAAGTCTTACTCAAGTAGCACTAGTGGGGATTTTGCTGACTGAAACTCACTTCTAAAATTTACATACGACTTCCTTTTCGTGAGTCATTGTACAGAAGACAGTGAGGATATGCAAACAATTGAACACATGCAGTATGATCCATTATTAAAGCAGATTTTACAGCTTTTTTAAAAAGAAAGAGAAAACGTCTATCAGTATATATACAACCAATTATTGGAGGGCCAAGTTGAAACAGGCTTGATTTTAGCACTTTACAAATAAATTAAAACCAATGCAACATTTACAAATAGCACAGGAACAATACCCCCCCCCCCGGCCCTCGCAGGCCCGAATACAGTATCTGAGACCAAGCAAATGTGTAGTACGTCCTCCATCAACATATTAAGGCGCATCACATAGCATCAAAATGGAACCGATGGGCTTCTTGCCTTTTCTCTCTGTCATCTGCTTTCTGTGGGGGGGGGGGAGAGGGATGAAAGAGAGTATTTTGGTAAATGCATCTTGCATTTTGACTTCCGGAGTTACTGAATTGCATGGAGTAGCTGCTTTATCATGTGAAGAGGTAATGGAAAGCTCACTAAAAGCCTTAACGGTTAGTACTTAAATAGGTGTCATTTTAGAGAAGAAGAGAAATGGCCAGTGCAGTCAGTGATCAACTCTCTTTTGTGTTAATGGCCCAGTGCTTTGGGCTGGTTCATTAAATGCTTTTCTTTAAGAGCGATAATTGTCAAAGTAGAAATGACTCTTGGTACACAGGGATTTCCTGTTGTCTGGACTGTGCTTATATGCTGAGACGTGAGGGGAAGCTCTAAAATGACTAACATCTGGTGGGCTTGCTCCAGTTGTGTTTTAAAAAAGCATTTGCCTTCAACCACTATTCGAAATGCAAACTTATAAGCCACAATGTTTGGCTCAAATAATCATTACAGGTACAGTGGTACCTCGGGTTAAGTACTTAATTTGTTCCGGAGGTCTGTCCTTAACCTGAAACTGTTCTTAACCTGAAGCACCACTTTAATGGGGCCTCCTGCTGCCGCCGCGCCACCGGAGCACGATTTCTGAAGCAAAGTCCTTAACCTGAAGCACTATTTCTGGGTTAGCGGAGTGTGTAACCTGAAGCGTATGTAACCTGAAGAGTATGTAACCTGAGGTACCACTGTACTGCAATGCAGGAAAAGGAAATATTTGTAAGCATTGCACATGATGATTGACATGCCCGTTCTCTAAACAAAGGAAGGGGTATATATAACCTATGTTGGTCCAGGTATGTCTTCTGCAGTTTGCAATCTTCCATATGCCCTGGGCAACCTGTCCAGTAAAAACTGCCCATAAACCTGCCTTTCTACTGTTTAGTGGACTAAGCACAAACATCCACCTGTAATTGAGGAGAGGCCTGGTGCAGAAAGGGAAATGGCTGTTACATCTTAAGGTGGCTTGTGAAAAGTTTGCCCTCACCTACCTCATCCTTATCTGACAAGCTGTGCTTGCTCTCTAAGGGCACTCTGGGACTTCATGTTGAACTGACAGTACCCTTCTGGATTTTGCTGTCAGGCCTTTTATCTTTCAGGAAAAGAACTCCGGTTTTAAGGCGTTATCACTTCGGGCTTCTTGGCAGTGACATGCTCATGCCACTAAGGCTCTGACACATGTCAAATGTATAAAAGAAGCCTGCAACATGTTCCCTTCTATCCCACTCCCAGTCTTGGCAAATTCACAGAGCATAATGTGCTGGCTCCTCTCCTCTCCCATTCCTGCCGTTGCTCCCTTCAAACAGTAATTCCAAGCCAGCTGTATCCTCTTTCTCTCTCCCTTCCATGGCATTTTGAAAAGGTTACCTGTAAGACTCATTTAACACAAAAGTCTAAAAAAACCACCCCTCGGATACATTGTGGTTTATACAGAGATATTTCTCCGCTATATGCCAGTTCTCGCACACAGAATTAAAAGATGCATCTTGAACTGCTGGGTTTAGATTTGAATGATTTTTATTTATTTATTTATTTATTAATTACAAAAATAGTTGGTTTTTAAAAAGATTAGTAGAATTATAAAAAGTGAGGGGGCACCTTCGGATCCCAACCTGCTTGTCAACTTCCCCAAATAGCTGTTCTTCAGAATATGCATTCCCCCCCCCCTGTAACAGTGCAATGCCCTTCACGGTCTTCCTCCCAATTTCAGCTAATACCCCTGATAAAGCTGGAGGTGTGTGAGGAGTCAGCCAGCATTTCATACTTTAGAGGCGAGAGATATCCCTGCTCAGTAAAAGCACAGTTGTTGCTAACTTGGTTCTGTTTGCTGAGTTGAGTGCCACCCTGAATATCTAACTTCATGGTTGTTTCTGTACCTCCTTCCTTTGGCATTTGGTGTTAACGCTTTGGAAGGGTTTATGACAATAGGCTTACTAATTTCCAGGCGCCGTGCAAAACCTTTCTAAACATTTAGCTCTTGCTCTTTTGTTTCATGAATGCCAATGACAAGTCTAAAATGCGGTAATTTTGACAGTTATGATTACAGCTTGGCTAGGCGGCAGCACTTATTGGCTACCCTGCTGGCTCAACTGTTTGCTGTGAATGGAGAGCTATATGGGAAATTGGGACACAGTTTCCTTTTGTAGTATGAAAAGAAGCCTCCCAAATGGCTTCTCCGGATCAATGCATTTCTATAGAGAAAAACAGTCAGTTTTGCTCATGGTAAAATATCACGGTTTGAAGCATGTCAATAAAAAGTCAGCAAGGGTTTCTTAAACACAAGAGGGAAGAAATCCCTTTGTATTACAGCCTGACTGAAAATAATGAAAGCATGGGTTAAATTTCATTCATTGACAGAGTCACAACGTGCCTCAAGTATCTTTCAGTTAAACTACAGGCAGAGCAAGACATCCAAAGCCACAGCCACAGAAACAAAGCTTAACGAACGAAGGCACTTTTTGACTTGTGTACTGAGGCCACATATAGCAAAATGTGATGGGAGGAAGGGATAGTACCTCTTCAGAATGCAGAGGGCAGATACTTATGGAAAGTAAGGTAAAGGTAAAGGGCCCCCTGACCATTAGGTCCAGTCGTGACCGATTCTGGGGTTGCGGCGCTCATCTCACTTTATTGGCCGAGGGAGCTGGTGTACAGCTTCTGGGTCATGTGGCCAGCATGACTAAGCCGCTTCTGGCGAACCAGAGCAGCACACGGAAACGCCGTTTACCTTCCCGCTGGAGCGGTACCTATTTATCTACTTGCACTTTGACGTGCTTTTGAACTGCTAGGTTGGCAGGAGCAGGGACTGAACAATGGGAGCTCACCCTGTTGTGGGGATTCGAACCGCCAACCTTCTGATCGGCAAGTCCTAGGCTCTGTGGTTTAACCCACAGCGCCACCCGTGTCCCTTACTTATGGAAAGTAACTCCACTTAAAAAAACCTAGCTCATTGGGGAGGGAGTTTCTAGTCCAGCTGTGCTAGCTTTCTACTTACAGGGTTGTTTTTAATATTGATGAGAATTCAAAAATGTGACCCCCACCTGCAATTTCAAGTGACATATTGTATTGCAGAAAGAAAGAAAGAAAGAAAGAAAGAAAGAAAGAAAGAAAGAAAGAAAGAGGAAGACACGAATGCACGGGAATAAGTAGGCCACAACTTTATTAAAGGAACATGGCATTCATCCACCAGCTAAGGCCTGTATGGAGGGGCAGATCTAATCCTCCCCATATGACTTGCTCAGAAAGACTGGGATGGATAGCTAGCTGCAATACCTGCCCCCATCCCATCATTAAGGCCAAGCTTGATTTGGGGCCGGGGGTAACCCACTATCCATTCTGACTAGCAATGGCTTCTCAAGGTCTCAAGCAGACGTTTTTCTCAATCTTGTTACTCAATATATTTATAATAGGAGTCTAATTCTGGGACCTTCTGCATACTTTAACATGCATTATTTCCCCCATTGTTTATTGAAGAAATGACTCAAAATCATCATGCTGAAAATGGCAACTTTTCCCAAAGTGAAAGGCTTAATTAAAAAAAGGATGATGCGGAGTTTGGTTTGCAATGTTGTATTGTCTGAACCTTATGCGAGGAAGACAAACACTCGTAACAAATTAAGCTTACCTTCTCTTGCCAGTGAAGTATGCCGATTATTGCCAGGATGAAGACACAGACCCCAATTAGGGCAATAGCCGTCAGCAATACGATGTTACTTGGGGTTAGGTACAGCTTGGCACTCCAGCTGTGGGTATAAAGGAGAATCCAAGAAAACATCAGTTTACTTTCAGGACTGATGGCAAGATGTTCCACAGAGATTATGGAAAGCAGAATAATAAAAAGCTGCCTGACTTCGGGCCTATTTGATTTGGAGCTCTATGGGATGTAAAGCAATGAGTTAAGATCATCTCCCTGTCCCCAGCCAGGGCACGTTTGTCGTGTCAGAGTAACATTTTGACTTGTTGTTTGATGTGTTGACTCACTGCAAAGTTGATGTTCGCTTTTGGAAGCAGAGACAATGCGCAGAGAAAAGGAAGGATTTAGGAAGCAGGAGGCAGCAGCAGTGAGAGAAGATAATCTACTGCACATTAGTCTCTGAGTATGAAAGGCCACATGTTACACCCATGATATGAAGCAGTACAAATTGGGAAAAACTGGTAGGTGTATTTCTTCAGCTCCTGTTTTTAACGGGGTTCTATTAAATACAGGAAACTACACTGCAATAAAGCTTCCTTCAAAGGCTTTAGCAGAGAAGAATTATCGGCAAAATATACCAAAACAGAGCAAAGGCAACCCTTTCCATCATCTTTACCAAAGTCACTTTTCAGATGATATTGCTATGTTCTGAGTTTACAAGCTTACAAATGCATCACACTCAAAGTATGCTAACATCGAAAGGTTTTCCTTTCTCAGCTAGGACTAAAACGGCGTATGGAGTTTGGAAACCTGAAACCCTTATTTCAGGAAAATAATATACATAAGAATTCTTCAATTATCTTTGGGGTACCGAAACACAAAAGAACTTCAAGTGTTCTTGTGGCGTGCTTTGCAAATGGCTCCATTGATTATTGGAAGTTCATAAACAGGATGTCAATTCAAAGCCACAAGGCAGCATTTAGCCCATCATGTGTCATTTTGCTCTTTTCTCACAGCCCAGGCAACGGTTTCATATTGATCTGAGTTAATGTGTTTCAGCAAAATGAACTCTTAACTGTCCCATTTGTGGAGTGTGGTTCCAACTCAGGCATGCAGAAAACAACACAATCATAATACACCCGTCAGGAGATCATTTAAAATACATTCTCCAACCCCTGCTCCCGTTTTTGTAATTGATCCCTCTCTTGTTTTTGGATGGTGGGGGGGGGGGGGGGTTGCAAACTATGTGCTTCTGTAATCCTTAGGTCTGCTTGAAGAAAAGAAGTATTAGGATTGAAAAAAGTATGGCTCCAGAGTTAATTGCCAGCATACTCTTTAGGATAAGGTGAAACACTCCCCAGGGGTCCAAGCACAAGGCTTCTTCTAAAGCATTTTGCAAAATCCTGCATTCCATTCAATTCCATTCTAGGGGCTTATTTTATGGGAGGTATTTACTAGGGATGTGTGCCAGCCAAAATATTTAACTTGTATCTCTGGCTAAGGGAAGCCAACTCACCTGTTTTGAATCCGCTCTATGGCTTGCATCTACTGTTAGTTCTATGCAGAACAGACCCACTGAAATTAATTGGCATGACATAACTGAAGTCTACTAATACCCACGGGTCTCCTCTGAGTAGATTTTAATGGGCTACAACCCCATGTGTTTCTGAGTCAACCTGTTATTCGGGTCTGAAACACTGTTCCCTCCCCCTCACTGATTACAATGGGAAATCTAAAAATAGCTGCATTTTCCCCCTCCCCCCCCCCCCCGGAAGTGGACAAAATTTGCAGATAAAGGCGCTCCTCCAGGGTGGATTAAGCCTGCCAAATTGCAGACAGTTTCACTGAAGGATTTTGTGCAGCAAGCTTTTAAGGTTTTTTTTTTTTAAAAAAAGCAAAAAAGTCTTAGAATTCAGTATAATGGTTCTCCCTTCTCAGGGGATGAATACTTTCAGAATAATAGGTGCAATGGTTTTCCCACAAGGACAACTTTTTTTAAAAAAAATCAGTGATCACTTTTTTTTTTAAAAAAAAGCCAAAATGCAGCATTTGGGGGGGGGGATGCCTGTGTTTACAGAATGACTTGGGGCTTCCTTGATCTAACTTCAGATGCCTTGTAAATGGCGTAATCTGACTAATCTCCCTTGAAGCATTCCTGTTTCCTCCTACTTTGGGCTGAACACAGAGCCAATGCACACTGAGTGGCAAGCCACCAAAGGTTCAGTATCCATGACACCGCATAATATGCATGGGGTGAACAACCTGAAGTGCCTAGTAAGGATGCAGTGTAGTTCCAAGAAAAACTGGAGGACAATGACCCCCTCTGCACTCTCATTTGTGGGTGCACAGGGCAAAGTCTCACTATACACTTCTATTCCTCAGACAAAACTATATTCTAAGGATAAAATTCTGCTTTGAGATGCAAATTAACTCACCTACTATATAAAAATCCTACTGGGGCACAATGAATATTACGGTCTAAATCCAATATTTTACTACATCTGTTAGACTGGTGAAAATCAAAACAACAACAAAACCCCAACTGTCACAACTGAAAAAAATTAAAAACAAGAATACAACAACAACAACAAAAAAGCAAAGGCAAATTAGAATAACAAACCATTTTACTAAAATGGAAGATTTACAGAAGCTTTTCTAGACAAGCCATACGAAAAGGTCACAAGCTTGTCAAGTATAAATTATGATAGGAGATGGTTACATTAATTAAATCTAGCTTGAAAATGACTTTCCGGATCCCTTAGTACTGCATTTCAATGCTCACTGTTTTTTAAAACAACATATAATGAACTTTTCCCACAAAAATATTTTCTGATCTCTCCTCCCAAAGGCACACAGGCCATTTCAAAAACTAGAACACGAAGCTGAACCACATATCTGTGGAAAGATCGATTAGATTGCTTTGGAGTAAGCAGGTGGAAGAATACATTCTCCTTTGTTTAATATCTCTCAACTACCATGTGATTACATTAGTATAAAGCAAAACTGCATTCTCTTTTCACTTTTTCAAGTGCTGCTGCTTTATTTCAAAGATTAATAAAGCTGTGATCTCTCTAGCAAACAAGCATAGTTTTGTTTTAGGATTACAATAAAGATTTATTGGCCACTGAGGTCAGCCACTGCAATCAATAAATCTTGAAACTGACTGAAAACTAAAATCAATGTGCATTTTATAAGAGGCATAAATTTAAGAGAGCAATTCTTTCAGAAAACACAAGGAGCAAAATAAGAGATAAATGACTAAAACCACATTTGTAGGAAGTAGTAGTACTACACCAACAGCTCCTAAAATATCAGCACCAGAATTTACTCGATGCTGGTTGAAAGGAGCAATAGCACAGCCCACTGTGTTGCTTTGACTAAATGAGACATTATTGTAACAGTCGCTCTTGTGACATTTATTGCATCTGGATTCAATGGAGCTTGAACTGGATTACAGAGTTAACTGAACGCTTCGGGGTACTTCACATGGTGATCAATAGCATGATATCTATAATATTTCAACATATTTGGTAAGCATTTTGGGAAATGTATCTGAATATATCAGTCTTCCTACCTACAGTATGTTAGTTCTAGGCATTCTTTGCTTTTCTTCCCCCTGCAGTACATGACAAGGTGTTGACTGGGTGGAGAATGAACATTAAAATCTGCTCCAACCTTACCTTCCACCTTTTCGTAGTGATTGGTTACTGATGGACTCTAGCAGGGTTTGGGAACCTCAGGCCTGTGGGCCAAATGTGGCCATCCTGGTCTCTCTATCTGGCCCTTTGGGCTCTTCCCAGGACACACCAGACCTGCTTTGCAAGTGTCTTTTCTTGACCCGATTGTATCACTGAATTTGATAATCCTTCTTGCTTGCCTAGGTAGAAGGTGCATGGCAGGGGCTGGGACTAAATGACCCTTTGGGTTCCTTCCAACTCTGCAGTTCTATGATTTTATATATAGAGTGTGTCTACAGTGAGCTTACTGTACACCAAGACAGTCTCAACCCCCCCTAATCTGCACAGAAAGATAATTAAAGATCCAGTTCACAACTCCAGAGAAATCTGGTTGCCTGAACATCAGTGAAATGGCCATCACGCTTGACATGCAAATTAGGGGTAGGATATATCTCCATGAGGGGCAATCATTTCATTCTGCCTTCTTACAAGTGTGATGGCTGGTCAGTTTGTCTCGATCACCTGTACATCTGATGGCAGGAAGAATTTGTTCTATTAGGTAAGTTTCTTCCATCCTAGTGGGCACTGGGAAGAGGAATGAATCAGTGCTGCCAACAGGGCAATGAGTTAATATTTGCCAATGGATTTCAAGGCAAACACCTTTGGAAAAAACAATAACTGAACCAACACCCTGGTTTAGTTTTAGTAGTTTTCCGACTTTTTTCATAGTAGTGGTAGTTGGAAAGATTGGGGGAGGGGGGAACAGAGGGAGGTTGCATATGTATGGAAGAGCGTAATAAGTGATTTCCTCTCCAGAAATCCCTAGGGGGAAAGGGTGGCGGTTCCTTGTTTTATGCAAGCTGCTTCTGATTGCTTTTAATAGCACAATGTAGTCTCTTTTTATCTCAAATGGCCTGTGATGTCAAATGTGGATATATGGAATGGTATCCATTGCTGCACAAGCAAGTTCCCCTTTCTTCTCTCATCTCCCCATCCCTCAGCCACCCCAAATCTGATCAAGAGTCCTCCCCCAACACTTTGGAGTAGATATGGGGGGAACATGGGGGGCTGAAGGGGGAAGAGATTTTTGCAAAAGCAAAAATATGCTGTGGTGGACAGGCACATTTGCATATCACCCACGAGATTTAGAGAAAGTTTACAAACTGTTTAGTTTACAAACAGAGAAGATAATCACAAAATGTGATTCATTATTAAGGCAAGGGTAGGTCTCTATAGCTTTTGGTTTTAAAATGGTCCTATTCTAATATAGTTTTTCTCTGGGTCCCTGGATATATGAACCAATGGTATAAGTATATACACATATCACCATCATAAGAGAAGTAAAAAGAGTGTAGTAATTCAAGTGATTTTGCTTTTCTGAAAGGGAGAGATGGACACCAATTTATCAGCCTAGAAATTCAAGTTTATCAGCCTGTAAATAAGTGCCACAAGAGTTACTGACTTGTAAAATCTTTTGCTTGCCCTCCTGTCCCATATTTATCCATGCTGCCCAAGTGTGGATTAAAAGGAAATGGTCTTTTCCTGGGCATCTGGAAGCAATGGGTCTTTGTTACAGGTGAACAGGTGAGTTGCTGTTTACAGCCTGTTCGATACCTCAGGTTACAACCAATTGTTCGTGGTTAAAGAAAAATAGTTTCTATCCAAGCGTGGAGCTTTAATATCAACATAGTTACACAAATATATTGCATACATTCAATGAGATGTATTCTGCATATAAATTGCAATGGTTGGTGACTGATGCAAAAAAAAAAATCTTTCTTTTATTTTAAGGTAAACTGAAATTTCCTTGCACTGGTCATCACAATAAGAGCACAACTACAGAGATAAAATCACCAAATTATAAACCATACACATCTATCTATGTAGCTTTTAGTTATTTTATTGATTTGTTGATTGTAGTTTTATTTTTATTTTTTTGTTTTTCTGTGCAACTGTGGGAAGCCATGAGGAACACATTGGAAAAGCAGTGCATAAGTAAATAAATAAGTAAATAAACACTACCTACTGCACATTTTTAACTTTACTATATGTCAAGGGGGTTCCTAGTAGGCCAAATATAAGGGCAGCTGGGAAGGAAAGCCAATTACTTTCATACAAATGGGACTTTATTTCAAGGGGATTTCATTGTGGAAATCCTCTGCTAAGCAGGTTTCGTGCCCCTAATTACAACAGAATTCAAAGAGCCATGGCAACACACAGCATGTGCTGGAAATCTGAATAGAAATCTTTTTGCACTTCACTGGACACAGAGAATGTATATTTGATTAGAACCAAACTTCTCAGGAAGCCATTGTCTCCACAATTACATTTGCTACTTGACAAAGAAAACCAAAACCCCCAGACAGAACACATTTTATGAAGACACGTTTTATGGAATTATACATCTATGGTCAATTCTTTGGAATCTTTCTTTCTTTAAAAAAACAAACCCTGCCAGTTAACACAACCCACAGGGAACATCTTCTGAGAGGTTGCAATTGCACAACTTCCATCCAATAAGGCTTGCCTAAGTTTCCAGAAACCTGCAGTCAGCCAGTATGTGAAAGTGAGTACCTCATGTCCATAGCTCCTGATCACATGCCCACTTTCAGCTTTGCTCATTCTTTGGACAGGAATTATTTCTCTCTGTTGTCTTTGTCACCCATTTTCGCCCCTACAGCTTCAACCTGCCGATTCTCTATGCCAGTTTTGCTTCTCTGCATAATCCTCTCAGACTCACTCCATAAGCCTTCTGCTCTTTCCCTCATTTCTCAGGACCTTTTCCACACCAAACCTAATTTCCCAATAGCCGGGGGGCTTTCTTAGCCTGTCATTGCCTAAATCTCTTAAGAGTCCCAATCCCATGCTCATCGCTCTGTTCTTTCATTTCTAAGCAGCTCGAGCCAATGGCAACAACTCCCTGCTTCTTTGGCTCAGCCAATCACAGCCAGAGGCTTCACCATCATCACTACCAACACTCTTATTAAATTGCTCTAAAGACTTTGTCTCATTTTAGTCCAAGCAATATGGCCCTGTGTTTATAGAATTATACTCTGCTTCTGGGGCACAGCCAAAGCTTGGTATATTCTCTCTGCAACTCAGGACATAAGAGGTGCCTGCAGGATCAGGCCCATCTGGTCCAGCACCCTGTTCTCATGGTGCCTGTGCAGATGTCTGTGGGAAGCCTGCACACAAGTACAACATTTGCCTGTTTGCAGATCGCAGAAACTGGCATTCAGAGGTATGATGCCTCTGAGAGTGCAGGTAGGACATAGTCTTTGTGGCTAGTAGCCACCGATAGCCTCTGCCCCCCCCCCAATTTGGTGGCCATCACTGTCTCCTGTGTGAGTGAGTTCTATAGTTTAGCTATGTGCTGTGTGAACGAGGAAAGTAGTTAGATTTTTGAGTATACCAGGATTTATGTGAGAAAAGGAAACGGTCTGGCTCCAACCACAGCATAGGCTCAAAATCCTTAAAATCAACAGCCATTGCAACTCATATGACAGGATTTAAATCAGTGGCATTACCTTCGAGGGGAGTAGTGAGGATATGGAATGACGATCAGCTGGGAGTTTGGGATGATGGCTGTCCATTCCTGTTTCCTTATAGACTGGAAGAGGGGGGAAATGAAAGCACTCAGTGAATGTATTGCGAGCTCATTTCATTCTTAATTCTACTGTGCAGTCAAAGCAAAATCTCAACGTTCTCATTATCTTAGAAAACTGGCTGGAATGACATTTCCAAAAGACTGTTTGGTTCCTTCCCACTTTCAAAGACAAAACAATTTTGACTTGATACATTTTCAAAACTTAAGAGTAAATAAGTTTACAAAACTTAAGAGTAAATAAGTGCCATTTCAGTATGTATGTATGTATGTATGTATGTATGTATGTGTGTGTGTGTATAATAATGCTAGCGGGAACCCTGCCTTTTGCTATCATAAAAAAAATTAAGTAAACAGTGGATCAGGTTCGTAAAATGGCAGCCTGGGATAGACCCTGTCTGATCAGGATTCACAACTGTATGAATGTCCTGTGGGTGGAGGCCAAAATAGATGTAAACCCACGCCCTTTGGGTCCCAATCAGGCTTAGGTACAACCATAATGTTAAAGGTATTCCAGGTTGAGAATGCCTTTCCAAGGTCTCAAAGGACTTTAAACAACAAAAATGCCCATGCTGCAGGGAAAAGGTCGACTGGGATTCCACTGGGCCTGTTTACCTGGTCATTTTAACCTGTAGGTCAGCCATGGAAACCACAATTCTCTGGCTGAAGCCCACATCAACACATTCTCACCATCCCACCCTTTTAAGAAGAAGCCAACGTGATATTGAGCAAGGTATGAAACCAAATGCACATTGATATCAATACAATTATATGTGAACTGGGGTCCCAACATACCTTTTCACCTAATGGGCGAGGAATGCCCACATACAAGTGATCAAGAAAATTGGCGCTGCGTCCCAAGCCTAGGACATTATATGGGAGCTGGAGGGCAAAATGTGCTGATTGACTCAGTTGTCCCGCTGGAATGCAATTGAAAAGATGACACAATGAATACATTGCTTAAGGCCTTCTAAGCAAAACATTTTTGGTTTAGAGTCATAGGATTAGGTGCTCTTTATCCATATTTGAGCCCTAAAATCCATTAATACCTTTTAACAGCAGAAACATTTAGCATTGATATAATACTTTGGAGAGTTCCAAGCATCTCACATACATTACCTTGCAGATAGGTCTGGGAATCAGGAAGCTGCCTGTTGCTGAGTCAGACCATTGGTCTGTATGGCTCACTACTGTGAACAGTGACTAGCAGTGTAATGACAGATTGAGAGTATATGGGTAAAATTGTAGGAGAGGGAAACAACATTGACCATACTGTGCATGTCTGCTATAGATCTCCAAATCAGATGACTTGGATGATGCCTTCCTAGAGCAGAAAGCAAACCTTATGAGGAATGGTTGATAGAACTGGGTATATTTAGCCTGGCAAAGAGGAGACTGAGTGGAGATATCTTAAAATATCTAAAGAAATGTCACATGGAGGATGGAGCAAGCTTGTTTCTTCCTGCTTCAAAGGCTAGGACTCAAATTAATGGATTCAAGAGAGATGAAGTAGCAGGAAGAATGTCCTGACGGCAAGAGCTGTTTGAAAGTGGACACCCAGAAGAGATGGTAGACTCTCCTTCCTTGTATGTTTTTTAAACAGAGGTTGAATGGCAATCTGTCATGTATGATCTAGTTGAGAATCCTTCATTGCAGAAGGTTGGACTAGATGACCCTCAGCTCTTCCAACTCTACCATTTTATGATTCTAGGGTCTCTGAAGGACTGTATTCTTCTGTACAAACCTACCCGGGCTCTGAGATCTTCAGGGGAGGAGACCCTTCTCTCAGTCCCACCACACTCAGACATGCTTGGTGGGAATGTGGAAGAGGGACTTCTTGGTGGCTGCCCCCGGACTTTGGAACTCCCTTCCTAGAAGGGCTAGACGGGCTCTCCCCTTTTGTCCTTCCACTGGCAGGTGAAGATCTTTTTTATTCCAGCAGGATTTGGAAACTGGCCGCTTTTAAGGAAAGGGCTTTTAATAGTGTGCTGCACTTTTTTCCATTCTTTTTATTCTAGATGTCGTTGTTTTTTTACATAGTTTGAACTCCATAGATAGTTTTTAACCATAACTTTTTATATGTTTTTAGCTATGTTTGTTCTATTGGTATTTGTTTTAATTTTTGTGAGCCCATTTGAGTCTTGGCTCTGGCTAAAAGGTGGGATATAAATAATAGTAACTGCCATCAGCCAATGACCACCTGGGGTTGAAGTCCAACAAAATCAGGAGAGCTACAGATTACCCACCGCACCCACCTCTGGCACTTAGTCCTTAACTTTGTTTATAAAATAAATCTAGAGGCATGTTTGTGATGAATATACCACCTTGACCTATCATTTCATTTTGCTATAGTTATAATGATGGCATTCTTTCTATGTTTTGTGTGCTCCAAGACGTGCTCCAGCATTTAAATCAAGGGCCTTAAATGAAGCAGTAAGATACAGGAGATGTAAATTACAATACAATAAATCACACAGCTTTTGTGATAGATGGGAGCTTGAAGGCAGAGTTTTGTCACTGCAATTAGGCATGACTTATCACACCTTAATGCACCCTCTGCACTCCTTTCCTTAGTCAAAACCATCTTTGTATTCCTGTGAGGCAAGATACACTTTTGGACAGATAAGGTGGGAGCACATGTAACGGTAAAGTGGAATTGTCAGAACTTTTCACACATCTAATGGTTGACTTTTTGATCTTCCAGTGCTTAAAAGCTGCTGAGAATTTCCACTTTATTTTCAAGATGAACTAGAATAATGGTTCTCCTCTTCATCTTGGTCTGCAGCAGCAAACTTACTCAGCACAAAATTGTACACGTAACATGTTTGTATCCAATATTAGTCCTATTCAGAGCAGATCTATTTGAAAATGATGGCTGTGACTAATTAAATTCAGTGTGCTTACCCTGAGTTGATCTGACAACCCCAAGTATTCCAGTACTATTACTGCACTCGGTGACACTATTCACATGAATGAAACTGTGTGGTTGTTCCATAATAATAATAATAATAATAATAATAATAATAATAATAATAATTTATTTGTACCCTGCCCATCTGGCTGGGTTTCCCCAGCCACTCTGGGCGGCTTCCAACAAAGATTAAAAATACATTAAAATGTCACACATTAAAAACTTCCCTGAACAGGGCTGATGGTTTAACTTCAAGGGTAAGTTTATTTCCACATAGGACAGGCTTATATACAATAGCAGCTACTATAATTTCTATATGATGGTTCTAAAGAGTGTCACTGACAAACCAAAAATTGCATGCATAACAATCCCTGTGTTGGCTCTACAGCTTCCCCAAGTGATTATGGAGAGACCACCTCTGCATCATGCCAGCAGCGTTTTCACTTTCCATTGCCTCTAGGCCATTTATATTTAAATGAAACTCACACTGTAATATCTAAATATTCAACTCTCATATGCAGAACTATGTAAACATATTTCTTGAGAACAGAGTCAGCAGTAGTGAGCTGCCTGTTTGGAATGTATGTCTTCCTTCACTGTGTTGATCTGGGGATTAGGACTGATTGACAGAGTTGACAATTTATGCAAGTGTCGAAAGGAACAAGGGGCAATGAAGTTTGCCATCTTTAATTCATATTCTGAGACTTTGTTTTGTATCCTAGCATGGCCGTGTGCCCAGTTTTATTGACTTCAGATACTTGTGCCAGGTGAAGATTGCAATTATACCCACCACACTGACAATGAAACATTACTTCAACAAAAGAGAACCGTGTTACCAAGTGCTTGAAGAGGGAGTCTTATTGTAGCAGCAGCAACAGCAGCAGCAGCAGCAGCAGCAGCAGCAACAACAACAACAACAGTTTAAGCCTCAATTGCTGATGAAAGTGTTACAAAAAGAACTGGGAAATGTAAAACACTCACAGATCCAAGGAATCAGTCTCACTTAAACTCGTATGGTTTGAGCACAGTGCACAGGAGCAGCAGAGATCATGTCACTTGTCATGACTTCTCAGGGGAACATAGAATTTTCTGCCTTATGCCAGGTCAAATTATCTGTTCATCCAATGGTGGCTGGTGCCCATTGGGGCTGGTAGGGTGAAAGGCAGGGAGCCGAAATTGTAAGTGGAGCCAGATCCAATGACAGGCAGAGCCAACTGACTCTAGTTTTGCCCCCACCTTGCTCCCCACTGCCAAGCTCTACAAGGGCAACACTGAGACTAAGGAGAAGGAAGCTGACGGGCAGTGACACCCTCTCGACAGGATGTAAGTAAGAGGGCAGGCCAAGGCTCATGGGGCTGTGCCCCATATGCCCTATTGGACCAGCCTCCCCTGCATACAAATTGTCCACATAAGCAGCAGTTCGGGGATGGAGATCTTTCCTATCTGTTACTTTTTCCTTTTAATGGGAGATGCCGGACATGGAAATTGGGACCTTTGACCGAGCGATGGTCAGTCCACAAGGGCTTTTCCCACCACCTGCTATTCCACGTTCACTGGTACAACAGCTCATTCTTAACTCCTCAAAGAAGCAGTACAATGTTTAGCTAGGGAAGATGGAGGAATCTCAGCAATAATAGGAATTTCAATCAAAAGCATTCAGTGCACAATAGACGCATCAAACAATGCTGAAATATCTGAAATCGCCACCAGAACATGAGCAGTGAATCTTGGGTATAGGCAGCAGAATAAAGGCATCCCACGGAGTCATTCCGGTTTTTTAATATGATTTTCTGACATTCAGAGTGATTAAGAAAATGCAGTGGCAGAACAAAATCAATAATATTGACCACAGTAGTAGGAGGTAAACGTTAGGACAAAAATGTGAATTTTAAAGACACTGGAGTGCATTTTAACTGGGATGTTTCCCTCTTGGATCTGCACTATGGGGAAAGCAAGAGCTACAGACTTTAGGGTATGATAAATAATTTGGAAGGCTCAGAATCCTGTATCGGGGAAGGTAAGGCAGGCCACTTGGTCTCCAACTGGATCTCCATCTTTCCCATTAAGATTTCTACAGCTCACCCAAACTGTGGAGCAGGACTCATGTGTGGAGGTTTGGGGGATGCATGTTAGACTAGGTTATTCATCGTGGGGTAAACAAACCCAAACATGAATGGGAGAAGGTGGACACAGAAAAATGGCCTGGTACTAGGGTGCCACCTGTGCAAGAAAGGCTCCTAATTTACATTTCTATTAGAGGATTCAAATTCAGGTGTTAGAAGAAACTCTAGTTTCAATTTACAGCCCACCACACATTTCGTACCTTTATATTAGGAAAGAAATCAGTTGTTCCTTGCTCTATTTAATATGTGAACTTCTTGGGTTTTAGTGGCTGGAAATAGGAGTAATTTGTTTAGAATGACAAGCCTCTGTCACTGAAAAATCTGCATGCAGGAACAGCCAGCAACTGAGGCAAAATCTAAAAAATAAACAAATGGAGCAACTCAAGGAAAGCACTAATGTACTGAGCGCTTATCGATTTCTTTGTACTGCCAAGTCATTCATAGTTTGCTTGTCAAAAAGCTGAAGGATAATTAATAAATGGCAGAGTTCTAATTAGATTCAAAACCTAAACTAAGATCATGTTCAATTCTCCACTGGACACTACTTCTGCAGGCCTCCATCTTCTTTACAGAAATCCATCCCCTCATTTTCAAGCGTTGCACACTGTGGCATCAAATGCAGCAACAATTCATAGTAAATACTAGCAATTCACAGGCAGGATAATAGCCAGCATTTCAGAACTGCTGCTCTTAGCACCATTTTGTTCCTTTCTTTTCTCTGTTGTAGAAGCCCCAAGTTGCAGGTGGCTCAAGCCCCACACAGACTGCACGGCCAACATGCCTAATTCACCTCAGTGCTTTTGTTGACTTGATGATGAACCTGACAGGTGACACAAATGGGGAAGACTAATTTCCACACTATATTTTAAACTGATTTTTAAATACGGCGGCTTGACTTCATACTGTCATTATGAAACAAGCTGAGTTACTTGACCAGACAAACTGCTCATTTACCAGAGTTCTTTCCGACAAACACCCAATTCTTTCACAGGGGAGTTCCTTCACTCATACATGCCCCACCATGCATAAGTGATGCAGAAAGGTTGCTACATACAATTTAAGCAAAGAATGACAGAAAAACAAACAAACATGGCTGGACATCCAAACGGTAGTGTTATTGTTTGGAAAGAGGTGCGGATGAAGAATCAGGAAACGGTAATGCTTGACAAAACCAATACATAAAAACCCAAGAAGAAACTGCTGGATCAGGCCAATGTCCCATCTAGTCCAGCAGCCTGTTTTCACAGTGGCCAACCAGATGCCTGTAGGAAGCCCTCAAGGAGGATCTGAGCACAAGAGCCCTCTCTCCTTCTGTGGTTCCCAGCAACTGGTATTCAGAAGCATTGCTGCCTCCAACTGTGGAGGCAGATCATAGATAATTAGTCACTGATAGCCCACTCCAGCCAATGAGAAATCATTTGCAACTTCTCTCCTTTGTTCTACTGTTATCACCTTCTCCAGTCAAATATCCAAAAACCTGACTGGTCTAAAATAAAAGACCAAGTTGCACAGAGGTTGGAACACACTGAACAGCCACCCTTGTGGCTCAGCCAAGGGAAAGAAAATGCCTCTCATCTCCCGAGCACATTCAAATGAGCTCTTCCACCATGTTCTGCGATTTGCTTCTGCTCCACCACCTCCCACAGAGGTCACTGGAGTGGGCTGCCAAATATGCCAGGCTGGCTCTCATTGTTATGCAGATCGGAACGGCTGTGATTATGAAAAGGAAAACAGCTGTGCAAATGTTCACTTCCCCCTTTCAAGTCCCACAGTTCTGGCACTGTTGATCAAAGTGAAGTCACAGATGTAAAAATTGTCTAATTTATTGAGAAAACTGCAAACAAAAACAAGGGAGACCCTGGTTTATTTTATTTTAAAAGAAAAGAGCAGGTTCAGGAAAGGAAGCTAAGCGTGACTCAGTACCTTTGCAAAGATACCTGGAAAGGTGATTCCATCTGACAAGGGCGCAGGACCTGGGGCCACTGTGGTAATTACTTAAACTTACAAAGCCAAAGGCAAATGGAAGCAAGTGAGTTTGTGAGATGGGCTGACTGGAAGAGGAAACAAGAGGAAGGTGTCAGGAAGAGGAAGAGTTTCCATCTGCACAATCTCATTTGTGCAGATGTTTTGCAAATTGGACCTTTAAGCTTGAACGTTGTATACTGTGGCTGAACCAGATTTCTTCTGCATCCCTTTTAGAGGAATGATTTTTTATTAGAAGAAAAAAATGGAGGAGAGAAACCAGTCACATCCCCCCCTTTTTTTGTACCCCCATCTTCTGATGGTAGTACAAGGCTCCATTTTTCTTCTACAGAGGCACTCCTCCTTGAAAGGGGATGCAACTTGTTTCTTTTTTCAGTCATGAGTCTGCAGACTCATCATGTTATGCTTTCTTCACTCCCCCTCACTTTGGCCTTGCAACCTTCATCCTACTCTCTTTTCCGATTTACGAACATTTGCTGCTTTCCCAGTCAAGTATCCCTCCCTCCCCTGGCTGACAGTTGTCACTCCCCCCCCATCTCTCTAGCTTCGCCTTCCAGTATTAGCCTGTTATCCCTTCCACCCACCTACTATTCTCAAAACTCCATCACTATTCGCTTCCTAGAACTCCTCACACTTGGCAGCAGTTCGTAATAGAGATGCCATATTAATTCAAGCAAAAGTGCACATGGTTAAGATTATGCCTTTTATTTAATCAAGGGATGCTGGCACAACTACAAGCTTTTTTATGTTGGAAAGTATTATTCTTGCCTGAAAAATGTATTCCGGAAGTAGGAAACCTCAGGCCAAGGGGCCAGAAGCACCCCGCCGGGCCTTTCTCTGTGGTCCTTTCTCAAGGCCACACAGCCTCCCCAAGCTTGCTTCACACCCTTGTTGAGAGATTTTGGCAGGCTGTAATGCAGGGGTAGGCAACCTAAGGCCCAGGGGCCAGAAGCAGCCCAAGAGCCTTCTGAATCCGGCCCATGGACGGTCTGGGAATCAGCGTGTTTTTACATGAGTAGAATGTGTCCTTTTATTTAAAATGCATCTCTGGGTTATTTGTGGGGCCTGCCTGGTGTTTTTACATGAGTAGAATGTGTGCTTTTATTTAAAATGCATCTTTGGGTTATTTGTGAGGCACAGGAATTTGGTCATCCCCCCCCCAAAAAAAAATATAGTCCAGGCTACCACATGGTCTGAGGGACAGTGGACCGGCCCACGGCTGAAAAAGGTTGCTGACCCCTGCAGTGTAATGTGTCCTTGAAGTCAGTTAATGACTCTTGCTTTCCTGGATATAGGAGAGACAGGGAGAAGTGTGAGAGAGAGTGTGTGTGCAGAAGTCAGCCAGAGTGGTGTAGCAGTGGTTCTCAAAGGTTGTGGTACGCCACACTGGTGTGGGGGGGACAGGATGACGAACGTGCTCGGAAGATTCAAGGACATTTCAGCTCAGCACAGCACAGCTTTCCAAATTGTGTTGTCATGACACATTAGTGTGTCAGCTGCTGTATGTACCGTATTTTTCACCCTATATGACGCACTTTTTCCCCTCCAAAAATGAAGGGGAAATGTGTGTGCGTCCTAATGCAGGCTTTCGCTGAAGCCTGGAGAGTGAGAGGGGTCGGTGCGCACTGACCCCTCTCGCTCTCCAGGCTTCGCGCAGCTCTCCGCAAGCCACGCGAGCCCGGCGCTGGGCTCCCGCGGCTTGAGGAGAGTTGCCTGCATGCTGAAGCCTGCGCACGCAGTGCTCAGCGCGTCCAGGCTTCGCAGACCTCTCAGCAAGGAGCGGGAGCCGGCGCTGGGCTCCCGCTGCTTGCGGAGAGTTGCCTGCATGCTGAAGCCTGCGTGCACTGAGCTCAGCGCGTCCAGGCTTCGCGGACCTCTCAGCAAGCAGCGGGAGCCGGCGCTGGGCTCCCACAGCTTGCAGAGAGCTGCCTGTTTGGGAGCTGGGGTTGGGGGAAGCTCGGGCTGCCCCAGCCCTGCGCCTGGGGGACAAATAATTTCCCCCCATTTATTTCCCCCCCCAAAAAAACTAGGTGAGCCTTATGGGATGGCACGTCCTATAGGGCTAAAAAAAAGGTAGGTATGTTGCGCGAACGCTCTCCCTGCTTCTGCCAGGGCAGGAAAGGGGTTGGTTTCAACTTCTGGTTTGCTATTAAAACTGAATTACTGTGTTGTAAAATGATGCATGGCTTAAAAGTGTGTCACCAACATGGAAAGGTTGGAAAGCCCTGCACTACAGTATCTTATTTTTTTTGCGGGGGAGGGGGGGCGGAGATATACAACCAGAAACAGTATCCACACCTCTCTTCAAGAGAACTGGCTATTCTTCTACAGTTCTTTATGGCATATTGTTGTGAACAGAGATTTCCAACGCTGAGAAATATGAAAGATCAGAAAAGAGAAAGGCTTCTTTGCGATGATGGAAAGATTAGAGTTTGTTTGTCTCTAATTATACCTTGTAAAAATGAGATTATCTTGTAAAAGCAACCTCACACCTCTCATGGAGTTTGTAGTTAAGGTACATATGTAAGAGGCTTGTTTATAATTATATTTTGGGAATGATTCAAGCTCCTATGGAGCTGCATTGCTTTATATTTTCTGGATGTCCCATGATCGTATGATAAAATACTTGTGCTCTATGTTACAAATCAACCACTGCTAGGAGTAGTTTCTTTTTGTTTCCCAACATATTTCTTACCAATATAAAATTTGGTCTGGTGCAAGCAAAATTTTATTCTGATAGTGTGACCCAGAGAAAAAATGGTTTGAGGACCACTGGGTCCTCACTGGGTCCACTGGGACCACTGGGTGTTGGACCTGGGAGACCAAAGTTCAAATCCCCACACAGCCATGAAACGTTCCGGGTGACTCACATTCTCCCAACCTAACCTACACCACTGGGTTGCTGTGAGGACAAAATGGGGAGGAAGAGAACCGTGTACACCATCTTGGCCTCCTTGGAGGAAAAAGGTGGGATATAAACACAAGAAATAAATAATAGCAAAAACTAGCCTACTGTACAAGGGTAAAATTTGCATTCAGTGCTCCACTCACTTTTTCCTCTGGTCATGCTCACCCCCCCCCAGGAATGTGTGACTTTGGGCTGAAAAAGGTACCCACCCCTGATGCATTCTACGCAACTATTTTGGACCCTGTCTGAAAATGGATCCCTGGTCCTAGGGAATGTTCTCCCTTCCCTTTTCTAGGGAACATTCTGCCTCCTGTAAGCATTCCTTTCAAGAGCTGCCTCTCAAGTACAAAAGAGAGGGGACTCCCTAATGAGGATTAGCCTTCTGCTCCATGAAATGATTATATCTTACATGCTGCTGAAAATGTATTTATCATAACTATATTGGTAAAATTGCTGCAAACAACTTGTACGCAGCTCGCACTATTACTGCAGATCGTAAGTTCAAGGACCTAGAACGGCGCTAAATAATCATGGCATTACTAAACTGTGTAAGCCCAGAAGGTCTAACAAAGATGCTGGCTCAGCAGAAGGTGAAAGGCCAGACTGCCAAGGAGGGTTAAAAATTGCCAGCAAAGAACAAAAACTCCGTGATAAGGCATTGGTTGTGGAATCTAGTTTGAATCTGGACATAAAAAGCAATGAATCAAGAAGAAAAATGATCCCAGAGCGAAGGACAGAGATATGCTCTTGCGGCCCTTTCATGCTTGTCGGACAGAGCCACGGGGTTAATATGTTACAGAATTTAACAGTGATTAGTCATGTCTCTCTGAAACATTATAGACACAGCTTCCTAACTAGTTAGGAAAAGAAAGTCTGAAGAGAATTCTCCTAATAGTACAGGAAAACTGCAGCCAAAAATATAGTTTAGGAAACCTAATAATAATAATAATTCAAATCTTTTTCAGGTTTCTTTGCTGGTCCCCTGCTATTCAAGCACCAATGGGAGAATTCTAGCAATAGAGGAGAATGACAGATGCTTATAGAAGCTGCTCATTGTAGTCTTCTGTAATCTGAATTAAGCAGCACACTCCTTGGGGTGGTGGAATTTTATTCGACAGCAATTCGTTCTGCAAAGCGCTTTGAATGCAGTGATAGCACAGTATAGGCCGGAGGTCTAAAAGCTTGAATGGCAGCCCTGATGCCACAATAACACTGTGAAGGTGCCACAGGGCTTGTTTGTTGTTCTGCCTGTTGTTGTTTAAACTAGCAGTGTTACGTTTACTTTGGAATTTGTCCTGGATGATGGTATGCCTTCCTTGCTCAGGGGAACATCTGAATGAATCTCAGTTCTGCAAATAATTGATTTCCCTCAAATATTTAGTTTGACACTTAGGAAGTCTTTCCCAAACTGCAAGACGCTCTGTTTAAAAGCTGAAACTCTGCCTAATCCCCCTTCACTTCAGAAAATAAATCAAGTTTCAGCTGGGTGATTGATACTTGAATGTGATAATTTCTAGCCAAACAGACCCAAAACAAAAATGAGCGCTGATCTTCAGAGAGAGGGCTTAAACTACAAAAACTTTAAAAAGGAAACTGTCAAGCAAGTTCTTTAATCTGCACTAATATTCACAGGGGTTCTATCTGAATAAGACATACTCAGAGTAGACCTATTTAAATCAAGGGACTCTAACTTAAGTCCATTGATCTTGAAGAGTCTGCTCAGTGGGACTTAGTTGGACACAAGCCATCAGCATACCTATGTCCTGTGTTTAAGTTAGAAAAAAAATGCATTATTAGTATAACAAAATGCACAATGCATTGGGAATGAAAGAAAAACCCCAGTTCATTTGCTACCAATTCAGCAGGCTGCCTCAGGACAGCCCACCTTTTATGAGGCTCAGCTTCACACCTACAAAACAGGGATGAAAATATAGACATGCCTCGCAGGGCTGTTGAAAGGATTATGGGAACAACATATGCGAAACACTTTGAACACCCTGAATGCTAGATATAAATGTCAGGAATTATTTTAATTATAATTTATTAATGGATAGCTTGGGGTAAGATGATGAACTAAATTCATATCTGTGTTTGTTTCGAAACAAAATTTCCTTTCCTTGTAAGCCATAGGAATAGTCTATTACCCTAGGTTTTATTGCTCGGCGCTTAGTAAATGCTAGGCGCTAATAAGTTAATCATCATCTGTTTGATGGCAAGGTTGAAGAGCAACACCGAAGCCTGACACTCAAGAAGCTGACTATAATATTGCTTGCAAACAACGGGCCATTAATATTTAAAAACTAATCTCACAAATTCATCAATATTTATACATCATAAGGCTTTAATTCTGGGCTGAGCTCTATTGCAACTTGAAGTTATCACTCCTCCACCTACATACCTTTGCAATTCACACACTATTAACTCCCCCAGCTCCTGAGAAGATCTGCTTCACAAAGCATAAGAACTTTAGATACTAGAAGACACTGCAGTGGGGTCAAGCTAACTATGACCGTAAGCCAGTGGTAGTGAATCTATGGCATGCGTGCCAGAGAGGGCACTCAGAGCCCTCTCTGTGGGCATGCACATAGTCACCAAAACAGGACCGTTGCTGGGTGGCTTCTCTCCCCCCCCCCATGCCATTATGGGTGGTAAACGCTCCGTAGAGCATGGAAGGGGGGGATTGGAGCATGGAAGCAACAGGTCTATGGGCGAGAGAGCGAGAGAGAGCACACACACACAAAGGGACTAGGCCAGGGGTCAGCAAACATCTTCAGCAGGGGGCCGGTCCACTGTCCCTCAGACCTTGTGGGGGGGGGCAGACTATTTTTTGGGGGGGAAATAAACGAATTCCTATTCCCCACAAATAACTCAGAGACGCCTTTTAAATAAAAGCATACATTCTACTCATGTAAAAACAAGCTGATTCCCAAAAGGTCCGCAGGCCGGATTTAGAAGGCGATTTGGCCAGATCCGGCCCCCGGGCCTTAGTTTGCCTACCCATGGACTAGGCGGATGGTGCTCTCCGGCTCCTCTGGGCTCCTGAAGGACACAAGCAGGAGATTCCCTGCGTCGCTAGTGCATGTGATTGGTGGCTGTGTCAAGTGCTGTTTTCGACTGGCTGCCGTTGTGGTGGAGACAATTGGTGTAAGTCTGTGATGGTGTTGAACCAAAGCTCAACTCAGGATAATTCCCCCCTCCCCCCCCCAAGAAGCTCTTAGTGGCTCTTAGTACAAGCCCTCCAGTGCACCTTCTGGAAAAAGTGTATTTCCAAGGTTTGATGGCTCATAATACTACTTTTTTGGGGACTAATACCAGTGCTTTTTTTCTGTGAGGACACAGTGGGATGCAAACCCCTAAACATTTTGTGAATTTAATGGGAGAAGAAATTCACTGTATTTAATTTCCCCAGTTAGAACTGTATTTATTTCCCCCGATGGTGATTTTCTTGAGTCAAAATGAGAGTATCCCTTAACATTTTAAATAGAAAAAAGCACTGAGTTATACCATAAAATTATATATCAATGGAAAGGGTTACACTAACCCTAATGTATGAGTTGTTTTTTTCTAAACTAAAACCTCAGTATTCAGGTTAAATTGCCGTGTTGGCACTTTGCAATAAATAAGTGGGTTTTAGGTTGCAGTTTGGGCACTCGGTCTCTAAAAGGTTTGCCACCACTTCCCTAAGCCATCAAGAGCACAGGGTTCATCTGGTTGGGCTGGACTCCATCTCTCATCAGCATCGCCCGGCATGGCCAATGGTTAGGGATGATGGGAGCCGTAGTCCAACAATGGCTACAGGTTCTCAGGGTTGGGGCAAGCAGTTCCTCTGGTTCCTTATGCTAACCACAGTAATATATCTACAAATATTTATCTAGGCAGCCATCACAGCGACATCAGAATAATACGAAGCGGCACTAGTTTTTCTAAAGGTGGCTGTGACTATGAATAGTCATATGCCATGGGGCTAATTTTTGAATTACTGTGCTTCTGGGATTGCTGGTTGGAGGTAGGTCAAACATCTATCGCCACACAACTTAACAAGTCCACCGTTATCCCCAACTACTGTCTTTTGCTGTCGGACAAGGAAAATTGTGTTACCTTCCTTATTTCTCTATTTGTGTTGGCAACCAGGAAATTAGGAGTCAAATTTGTGGCTCAGCTCTGAGTATCTTTAATCTTTGTTATGGCTTATAGCCAAACAAATAAAACCGTTACTATTCTATTCTGTAAAATAGTTCTGAAAGGACTCCACAGCTGCACCTTTCAAGTCTAACAAGACATGATTTTTTTAATGGAAAGGACAGAAAATTTTGAAGGTAATTATACATGACTGTGTAAAAGAGGGCTGCAAAAGATTGACCTGCTGCAATCTTTAAAAAACAAAGTTAATTATACTATGAACCGTACATTGGAAAATTTAGGATACACAATATTAATTGTTTTTCTTTTATAATGTAAGAAACCACAAGGCTTTCTATTTAGGCCCTGATATGAAAAATGTCACTTTTTTGCACCTTGTGCTTCACATCTCTATAGGAACTGATCTCCTAGAGGATGGGCTTTCTTGGTGTCTTTGGTGAAGTGCCCAAGGAGGTTAACAGCATTAAAAATGTGTTTGATATGAATGTCTCCACAGTGTAGGTTGACAGAAATTGAGAAGGCATAACTAAGCTACAGCAAAAAGTTCACTTTCCCCCCTAGACTATGCTGTATGGAAGATGTTGGTCACAGATTGAGTCTTTAATATGTTTAACATATAGAACACAAACATCATTTTATTGACATACAACAAAAAAAATGCTCTGACCAGACATATATTTTGCAAGCAAGTTGGTAGCATTTCTTTTCTGAAATGACAGACCATCTTACAAGAAAACTATTATACCAGAACCCTGTTCGTCGAGCCCTTTTTCAGAAAGAAATATTTTTTATTATCTACGGCTACAATTTTTGGTTCAAATGAAAGTTCATCGTTCATGAACATTTCATGTTAGCGAGCAGCATTCTGACTGGAAAAGACCTCAATAATAACTTTCACAGACCTCTTCTCCTCCAAGTTAATATAGTTGCCAAACCAGCTCCTAACAATTATTGCTTAAGGATAATGACTTTCCTTGCACTGACTGCAGGCTAGCTGCAGTGCTAGACTAACATCCCACATTACTTTATTGACATCTAGGTCACCAGCTTCTCTTTCTTGAGAATTCACTACATTACACATGGTATCTGGAATTATATATATATCTGACATGTTTATATCATGTATTAAAAGGCCTCAGATGGTTTGAAGCTACATAGTGCCTTGCTAGTGTCATTTGCTAATTGCAATTAGACCCGCTCCAAAACAAATAATTCCTTATTTTAAGAGTTTCTTTGTAGAAGGGCTCCTTTGACTCTCAGGTCAGAGTTAAGAACTGCTCAGCCAGCTTTGAATTAAGTTGTTTCTGAACCACCTGTGATTTGGGAAAGAGCCTAGTAAAGTTTAACTGTTTACAGGTTATCTGTTAAGGAGCATTTTAAATACCTAGAATTCTCAGTACATGCTCCAAACCAGCAGTGATGAACCTTTGACCTGTGAGTCTAATTAGGCCCAGCAGTTAGGCCCACGTGGCTGTTTCCTTCTAAGGCAGACCCACCTCTGACATCATATACAATAGTGTTTTCCAAACTTTTCATGTTGGTGACACGCTTTTTAGACATGCATCGTTTCACAACACAGTAATTCAGTTTTACTAGCAAATCGAACGTTAAACTAACCCTTTTCCAGCCCTGGGAGGAGTGTGGGGAGTGACACACAGATTGAAAAGCTCTTATATACAACATCAGGTGTATTGTAGATAAAGATATGACTGCAAGCGAACAATTGGGAGCCTGAAAATATGATCCTGATTGCTCTTTGGCAAGTGGGGCTTGTGTTTATTATTCCTAAAATTTGGTGCTAAACAACGCAATCCCTGCTGGGACTGGTCCCAAGTGGAGTTTGGGAAAGTGGAGAAGGAAGTCAGTATTCATCAGCGGTGACTTCAAGTCCTATGTGGACTGGCTGGGAATTTCCTTTGCAGTGCACAAGCCACATCACAAAGGAAAAAGTGAGCCACATTGATGACATGAGACTGACAGGTGACCGAAGTGACCTCCTGCGAGTGGGGGGGGTGAAGGATCTGTCTCGCCACGTTTAAAAGGTTCCTCACCTCCACTGCAATCATTAGTTAAACATTCATATTCTGCTCTGACGAATTAAGTGTCAACTACTTTCAAAACAGACAGAATATAGATTAGAACCTGGGTTTCTGCTAACACTGAGGAAGCAGGGGATAGATTTATAAGATGTATGGATTTTTAAACTACCAAGATGGCAACATTTTACCGTTTTCACTATGGAAAGAAATGATGTATGATTCATCACCTCACCCATACTAACACTCGCTGTCTGGGGTTTGATCCATTTGAATAAACCATGCTTCTTTGCCATCTAAGCTGTGCTGGAGTCATCGTATCTCTTATCATGAGGCTTGAGCCCTTTAGCAGCCAGCCACAAGCCTTCCCTTCTAGATGTGACAGTGCCATTTCAGACGGCACTGACCCCAGAAGGCAGCAGCTGTGAATGGTCATTAGCTGTTGGTATTTCAGAAGCACAAACGGCTCGTACTTGTGATTTCATACTGAAATCCTGAAGGAAATTGGAGTGAGAGAGATTCTGGATGACCCCTGGGCAAAATCCACAAGTCACATGTCTGATGGCATGTCACAAGCTGCACAGGCCTTTGAAATAACTGGAACTAATGAACATCCAAATTGGATCCATGTAAAAAGGCTGGGTCCTCAAAAGATCCCTGTTATTGATCATTGTGGCCTGCCCTACTTAGTCTATGTATGTCAGTCTGCTGGAAGTTTAGACAAACTTGGCTCCCAGGGAGCTGAATTCTCTGCTGGTACAACCTCCAGGCTGGTTTTCTACCTCTCCCTCTGTCCTCATATCAGAGGGACAGGTTTTCCTTACCATCTGTGTGCTAAAAATGTTTTCATTTATTAAAAGCCAACATGGTTATAAAACCACCCAGACTGACAGTTTTCATGCAGAGATCCGGTCTGCTGCCAGTTCTGAATAGTTAAAATATGACCACCCTGTCTGTATATGAGATGCTTATTATAATCTGCTTAATTATATGGGTACCTGCAGCCAGCTGTTCCACAACCCTGTGTGCGTTTACAAGGCATCAGCTCCCTTGAAATATTGAGGATTGCAAGCCTGAGATTGCACCGACCCCATTATCATTCATGACCAGCAGAGTGAAAAAGTAAACAGAAAAAGAAGTCATGACTGCATAAACAGACCCAATGAGTGCAATTAAGAGTAAATAAAGGTCATGATACATCCATTCAAAGCTGCATTAACTGTGCACATCCTTGCCCTAATAATGAGGTTAACAGCATTTTTAATATAGAAAAAAACTTCATCCATTCTCCTATTCCTAAAAAAAAAAGGGCACATAACTTTTCTGACGAGAAAAGGGGACCCATTTGCCTAAAGTCACAACTCTTGGAGAATACAATTATAGCACAGTCATGTATATTCATGGGTCATCATTACCTTTGGCTCTTAGTAAAGAAGTGGGCTCCTATCAGCAAATTACAGTAACTATCAAGGGGACTCAAGTCTGAAACAAGCAGGCTGTGTAAAAGACAGGACAGGGCCTTTAAACAACAACATACCCCCTAGGAAAACAAATGTAGATAAAAATTGAAAATGATTTAGAAATTGATAGTGTTAACCCCAGGGTAACATCTTTCGAAGTAATTTGCTAAAAACATGCCCAAAGCTATTGATGTTAGATTGTTACATTTCTATCTCTTCCATCATTCAATGCTCTCCCTTGACAACAACCATCACAATAACTCTGCTAGGCAGTCAAAGCTGTTTTCCTCTACACCCAGGACCATTTTTCTAGCCATGGCGGCTCTCCAAGCAAAAACTCACAACTCTGGGAGACACTTTAATGTGTTTCCACACTAACACTCCAGCTAGCTACAAGTCTAGCTAGCTACAAGTGTGTGTGTCTGTGGGGCAGGGGGCAGGATAACAGCAAATATGACATTTTATTTTTTACTCTCTTTTTTTCTATAGAAATTTGGCTACTATTTGTTCCTTACACTGGCAACAACAAAAGCACGGCACCCACAACAGAAAAACTGAAATATGCCTATTTGTTATAAATCCATCTTTTGTCACTGTTTTCTCGTTTAACGATCCAGGTTCTTAAAATATGTTTGCTGAATACGATGCTGATGGGACAAAACTTAAGAGAAGTACAAATTGTGGGTAACTAAGTTAACTGAATTTGAACCCACTGAAATTAGTGAGACACACTTAAGTTCTGACTTGTGTGCCCCACTGATTTCAATGGAATCTAAGTTCAAGTATCTTAGTTTTGATCCATAATAGGTCTTAAGCCAAGATTATTTTGTTGTTTTCTTCCTTTGCTTCTGCTGTCTAATATCTGAACCACTATTTTAAGAATGCCAGCTCTCTCAAGAACACATCAAATTTGCATAGACAGGATATCCTGTCCATATTCTCTTGCCTGCAGAGCCAGCAGCTCCTCACCCCTTTTTGAGCACCCTCCCTTGCGGAGTGTTCCTTCAGCCTCCTCCCTCTCCCCTCTCCTAGTGAGTCCTCTGAGCAGCCACCGCCACTGCCGCCCTTGGTCCTCATGCCACCCCCCAGAGGCCAGATGGAGACTGGCCAAAGGTGAACATGAGGTAAATAGTCACACAAGCCTTTGGAAGGCAGACATGCGAGAGGGCATCAGAGGCAGAAAGGAAGGAAAGAGGGATAGAGGCCAGTGTTGTCCTTGGCACCCCTGACTCTCATTCAAGGCACCCCAGGGTGCTATGGCACACTGGTCGAAAACCACTGGTTTATGGGATTATCATTGCCTGTCATGCTCTTGTGTTTACATGGAGGGTTTGGTGAATCCAGGCAATTGCCACTTTCTTCAACTGGTTCCTTTTCTCTGGAGACATCCCCCCACAACCAATGCTGGTGTGCCCCACATTGGGAAACTCACATTGAAAGCAGTCAACAGAAAGAAGTCTTACCTGAACCGTTTTTCAAGTATCCATTGGCATCCACTGTGGTATACATAATGTAAGGTCCAGGCTGATTCACACCGAAGGGCTGGAATGAAAGATAATGACTTGGATTATTTCCCCTTTTCTTTTCAAAGCTTAAAAATCAGCAAAGGAAAAAAAAAACACCCCACCATGAAATGACTGCAGACTCATTTTGATGTGCGCAATATTGGGAACTCTACAATGATTTATTGTTGATATTCTGAGACTAGAATACAATTTTGTTTTCATGTGGCAAATAACCACGAGGGGTGCCAACCCTTCCCTACCCAACTAACAATACGGCTGTCAATTTGCTCCTATACGTGCTCTTCTGAATGTACTGTGATTGCAAAGGGAAGACAGCAGTTCCAAAGCAACCCAGCACTAACCTAGTCATTGTGTTCTGATGTCGATTTGAACGAGCATAACAGCATTTAAAGTTGCAAGTCCAATCTGGCGTGGGAAAAGGAATGTTTGGAGTTCTTTTTAGCCAGTGATGCAGAAAACAGCAAATGTTTCCAGGGAAGATACTTATTCTCATCAGCTAATGCAAGTCTAAAAGATGAGTGACTGCAGGCTGACAGTTGATAAGAAGAGCAGATGCCAGGAAAAGGGCTTATGCAAGTTGAAAAACACAATGGTTGTGCAACCATTTCCCAGGCTTTTTATTAGTGGGCCCCTCTCTTTTAGCACTGGAAGGGGTACCATGGAGTCCGCTTTTGCCTTATTCAAGTCTGCCACTCCATTCGTCTTCTGAGCATTACTTTGGTTACACAATTTCACCTTGTTGTGACTTGTTCAATCATGTTCAGCTCAAGCTTCTCCTACATATCTTTTAAATGTGTCCATTTCTCTCACTCCTTTCTGTCTGTTTTATCTTCTTTCACCTTTTTGGTCTTCTCAGTCTTTCTACCTGGCCACCACCTATCTTGTTTCTGAGTCCAGAATTTCAATCACTGTCCTCTCCCGGGACATATATTTCATAGCTGCCCCTTGCCAGAGAAATACTCTCTAGCTCAGGTGTAGGGAACCTGTGGCCCCTTCAGTTGCTGCTGGGCTGCCATCATCCCTGACCATTGGCTATGCAAGGTGGGAATAATGGGGCCTGGAATCTAGTAGCATCTGGAGGGCCACAGTTTTCCTACCCCTGCACTGCCTGATAACATCTGCTTTGCTCCATCCACAACCATCCTTAAATACTGTTCTTGGCCCAGGCCTTCCTTCCCATGATTTGCTTCATTTACCTCTTCCCTTTCCTACCTCCTTTCTTTATATAGATAATATCTTTTCTTTAAACTGTGAACCTGTGGACAAGAAGTTGCCCATATTAAGATGCCAAATCTGTCTTTGGTGCTTAACAATATGCAGTATTAGATGGTATCTGTCTGTGGGTCTGATATTTTAGCTCCCCAGGTGGAACTTTGCAGTCTACATATGGCCATGCAGTACATACCAATTTATTGAATATCAATACAGCTCTAATGCTCCAAATGATCTGTTTACAGGGTGAACATTTCTAGGGCTTGCCGTCCCACCTCCCCCAACCCAAGAGCTTTGTAGGCATGGGGATTCTGGTGCATTTATCGTATTCACTTAAGGCAGCGTTGCTTGGTACTATAAATAAATTATTCTGAAGTCAAAATCATTATGAACTTCACATATGCCTCCTAGGGAGATTAATACAAACGTGGATACAAGTCAGAAGGACAAAGCATATGGGAAAGAGAACATTGCTCATTCCCCCCCGCCCCAAGTGTCAAGATTCGGTACCTTTGGGAAGGGAGAATAAAGAACAAGGCAAACCGTTCAAGAAGATTTGGATCCTCAAACAAAGTCCAAAGGAGATAAGTGAGAGGCAAATGTTTCAACTACAGCGTGCCTTGGGGAACCCAGCTGTCAAGCGAGTCAGTCTGAAAGGAGCGCTCACAAATTGGGCCTTGCTGACATGCCTTTCAAAATTATTGCTTTAAATTTTTTGCTCAAGGCTTATTATTCAGAGGCTTCATTGCACACGATAGAACATGGTCAATGAAAAAGGCAGAGCAAACTTTGCAAAGTTTCATGCTGGATAACCAGTGCTGTGATTTAGCAAACACTTTTACATGTGCACAGGTGCTCAGTGGAGCCGGCATGTGCACTGGGGCTTTCTCTCCATCTCCCATGGTGGAAAAGGCAGCCCACTCACTGCCCACCTTGCACTGTGGGATGCTTTTAAAATCTGGGTGCCTTTTAAGTGTCATTGTGTGACAAAGTGAGTAGGGGGGGGGAAATAGGATGCTGAAGGGGAGCGGGGAGTTCAGAATGCATAAGGAAACAAAGGATCAAGAAAGCAAAGCACAACTTTACGAAAACCAAGCCTTATGAGGAAAGGTTGAGGGAGCTGGGTATGTTTAGCCTGGAGAAGAGAAGACTTTGAGGTGGTATGATCGCCTTCTTCAAATATCCGAAGGGCTGTAATGTGGAAGATGGAGCAATCTTGTTTTCTGCTGCTCCAAAGGGCAGGACCTAAACCAATGGATTTGAATGACAAGAAAGGAGATTCCAACTAAAGATTAGGAAGAGCTTTCTGAGGGTAAGAGCTGTCTGACGGTTAATGGACTACCTTGGAAGTTGGTGGACTCTCATTTGTTGAGCGTTATTAAATAGAGGTTGGGCGGCTTTATTGGTCAGGGATTTTTTAGCTGTGATTCCTAAACTGCTAGGGTTGGACTAGATGACCCTCATGGTCCCTTCTAACTCTATCATTCTATTAACATTTTGGAGCCTTGCTTCTAATCTCTTGGCAGAAGTCTTGAAGCCTTCCTTCACTTTTTCCATATGGGCAAGATCTCGCAGACTGCCTGAGGAATGGAGATAGTGGACTCTGAACTCTACATACAACTGAATTAAAAGTTAAGCTTCTCTCATCCAGGAAGAAACACACTGGGTTATCATAATATCACTTAGCATGCAAGATATGGGGGTTAAACTATCCTCCCCTATCTCTGTCCGTTGCCTTTTAGATTAAGGACACCAAATCATTTCAGTAACAACAACCTTTAGCAGCATACTTACCGTTATCTTTCGCGGACAGTCATTGGAACAAAGACCGCTGAGCACTGTGAATAAACAATGGGGAGGAGTCCAATGGTTATCTATGCTGTTAACAGGTTTGTTCTGTACACATCTCCCCACAATCTTATAATTGTCACTGCTTCATGCTCAATTTGCACATCCAAGTCAAGTTGCCTTTTCTTTATAAAGGCTCCTAAAAATTTTAATTACTGTTGTTTATCTCACAGTAACATTTTTTAAAAAACATTATTGATTTGTCCAAATTATGCTGCTTCACATAATGAAGGCATTAATTAGGTAATCACTGTTCTATCACACCTATTTCTTGTCTGGGTGACGTGATGCCAAATATAGACTCAATATTCATGTAAGAACGAAAACAAATTAAATGCATGCTAAAAATAGAGGTTCCTCAGGCTTATTTTTTTCAACTCTTGATTCAATATTCCATTTATTGTTTCTCATCGTTTAGCCAGCCTTCCGCCAAACAGCTCAAAGAGTGACATACAAGGAAATCTCCTGTTTTATTTTCACAACCATCCTGCATGGCTGTGGGTTGTAAAAAAGGCGATTCATTAATTTAAGAGAACTATCATCAATTCTTGGATAGGTCAAGGATTTATTTGAACTTCATTCTTATCTTAAATAAGAAGTATATTTGCTCATGTTTAATGTAACATTAACAGCCATTTTATATGTATTATTTGCAATGGCCTCTGAGCATGAAAAAATACTATCCTACATTATCCTTACAACCACTCTGCAAAGCAGAGTAGGCTGAGAGATAGACGGAGACAGAGACACACAGTCACTATTCCAAGGTCATCAACCGAGCTTCGTGCCTAAGTGAAAATTTGAACCCAGGTTTCTTCTGATCAAAGTCCAACAACCTGCAATACAGCAATATTATGTTAAAACACTGGAACACATCAGTGTTTTTGTGCCACACAGCAACATTTTATAAATGGGTTTGTGTGCTTCATCATTTGGAAGGAAAAGCCCCAACTAAAAAGAAAAAACTGAGCAAACTTATGGAGAAACGAAGCAGCCTCTGTTTAAGAAGCCTATCTATGCATCCAGGAAGCAGGTCACGGGAGACTGAGTAGAAAATGCTGATGGAAAAATGCTTGGAAGATCTGGGTTAAATACTGGCTCAACCACAGACTGCCTCTCTGATTTAGCCTCACCACCTGTAATATGAAAAGGTGTCCATTTACTTTTGAAGAGCGCAGTAAAGGATGAGCATGGTGCTGACTTTATCATATAGACCATAAAGCACTTAAAAATAAAGCTTTATAAAAGCGTATTTGTCTCCTGCTTCCAAGCTCGTAATAGACACAACCTTAGGTCTCATCTGCAATAGAAGAGTGCCATTTTATCACTCCTAAACACAGATGTTAAAAAATTCTATCAGTTTGGGGGCGGGGAAGAGCAGAGAGGTAATGAATGCCTGAGAAAACAGCTTACTGATCATGGAAAATGAAGAAAGGGCTTGTTGTCAGCAGGCTACCAACTCACATCTCTTTCACTTTTTCCTTCCTTTCCTGCCCCTTAATACCTCCAAGAACATCTGCTCCTGAAAGCACTTCATCCTTCTGCCAAGATTTAAAGCTAGTTCAACCATGTAGCACGCTGTGATTAAGCAGCCAATTCCTTAATAACTTAGTGCCAAAGCTGGGCATTTCTGGAAGAAAAAAGTTTGCCCTCTACAAAACTGTTCTTTTAAAAGTAATTGGTGGGTTTGCAATTTTAGTTGCAAAAATACCCACAAAAAACCATGAACGCCGCTTCAGAAGGAAACAATGGAAAATAGAAACGGAAACCAGCAAGTGCATACACCATTATTCTGGACTTTTTATAATTTCCAACTTTGCACAGCATCTTAAATAGGATATTTAGGTCACATTTTTTTTGCTCAGCAGGTACCCAGAAGAGGAGAAAGCTGTATTTAGCTGAACAATTTCATTACATACTCTGCTGAATTAAGCGATCTTGCATACATAGAACCATGTGAATTCTTTTGCTTTCCCTGTTAAGTGATGTAAGCTAAAGTGATGGCAAAATGGGCTCTTGTGAATGAGGCAAGGAGCTCTCACCATTGTATGCACTGATAAAGTTGAGCAGGTGCTTAGCCTGGATGGGAGACTTCTGAGGGCTCCATGTAAGCTATGCAGCAGCATATAAATGAAGAGCCCAGGACTGATTTAGCTATTTATCTATTTAACCCATTAGTGCATCACTTGTCACACAATTTGATTCTGGGGTGGTGTTTTTTTTAATAAAAAACAAAACGCAGTACACAAAACAATGCAATAAAAATAATCTAGCAAAGAAAAGTAGGAAGTGAAATGCTAAGAAATTCAAACACCTAGGTCAGGCATGTCCAACTCCCAGTATAAAAAACTGGCAGTGATCTACCCATTGTCATTGGAGGGAGGAGGAGTGTGTGTGTGGGAGTGCTGGATTGCCCAGAGTTGTTGAGTTTTTTATAGGAGGGAAGTGCCCAGAGGAGTTGAGCTTTTTTTTTGGGGGGGGGGAGGATTGCACAGTTTTTAAGCTCCCACCCCCGTAACTTTTTGTACACGATAAGGATCCCGTGATCTACCAGGATCAGCCGGGGATCTACTGGTAGATCGCGATCTACAGGTTGGACATCCCAGGCCTAGGTGAATAAGGTAGTATTTAAAAGGTAAAGGGACCCCTGACCATTAGGTCCAGTCATGGCCTCACTTTATTGGCCGAGGGAACTGGCGAACAGCTTCTGGGTCATGTGGCCAGCATGACTAAGCCACTTCTGGCGAACCAGAGCAGTGCACGGAAACGCCGTTTACCTTCCCGCCGGAGCGGTACCTATTTATCTACTTGCACTTTGACATGCTTTCAAACTGCTAGGTTGGCAGGAGCAGGGACCGAGCAATGGGAGCTCACCCTGTCGCGGGCATTCAAACCACGACCTTCTGATCGGCAAGTCTTAGGCTCTGTAGTTTAACCCACAGCGCCACCCGTGTCCCTAAGGTAGTATTTACCTAGCACCTAAAAAAGCAATGTTGGTGCCAGGCAAGTCTAATGGGAGATGGCATTCTATAACTGGGGTGCTGCTGCTGAAAAAGCCCTCAGCCTTCAGATTGTCACTCGCCTCACTTCTGATAGTGAAGGTACACAAAGACAGGAATCAACACAGTAGTCAACATAGTGCCTTGAAGTCCTTGTTGGACTCCAACTTCCATCAGTCCCAGCCAGGGGTCAGGAATGACGGCAGCTGAAGTCCAACAACATTTGGAGGACACCACATTGGCTACCCTGACCGGAGAGCATGGGCAGGTGGATAGCATGCACTCCTGTAGGTACCCCAGTTCCAATCTGTTTAGGACTTAAAAGCATTAGAACATTTGTTGGGTTTGGAAGTAGAGAGGAAGCCACTAAAACTCTTAAAAGACCACCAAGATATCATCGGAACGAGCTGTTCACATTCAAATTTCAGCAGTTGTATTCTACACTAGCGTGCAATTTCCGAACAGTCTTCAAAGGCAGCTCCATGTAAAACACATTGCAGTCATCTAATTGGGAGGTTACCAATGCATAGGTAACTGCGGCCTGGGTCCCTTTATCTAGAAGGGGTTGAGGCTGGCAATCCAGCTGTACTTGGCAAATGACAGCCTGGGCAATTGAAGCTACTTGACAAGCTGGATCTAAGAGAAATGTTTGTGAGTAATTTATAGGGAACACCTTCCCCCTTATGAACCGCCCCATCTTTTTTGCTTCAGGTGATGGTATACACCCAAAATACATCCGATTTCATCTGCGAAAAACTGAAGGGTAAACTTCTGAAATGTCCCAATGTTTTTTGTTTAATACAATGTTCCTAATGCTTTGGGCTTATCATCTGCTTAAAAATGTTAACTTTATTTCAGTTTAACCTTTAAGTAGCCTAAACGCACCATGAATTATGTTCTCCAGAGGCTGAGGATCAATAGTCCTCATCAGAGTGCCTGGTGATCCAGAGTGTGCCTCTTATTTTATTGAACCAGCTGTGTACTGGAATCACTGCTGCCTACGTACTCTGAAGCAGCAAGCGGTAGATTGTATTGAAATTAATTCTCCGTAGCCCAGATTAAAAGCAACCCAACTCCTGGGCTTTGGACAAAAGCTGCTGAAAGCAGTATTTTACTTTCGTTTACCTTGCATATTTTCCCTTTCTGATTAAAAAGTTTCTGGTGCTCATAAAAAAAAGACCCTCTAAACTTTTGGCATAGCTCAGTACCTTTTAAAATGCAGAATGAAATGAAATGAGAGTGTGCACACACACACACACAAATGTAATGAAGGCTAAATGGCCTCATTTTTACATACAACCTGACCACTTGCACGAGAGCTGGTTTATGCTGCTGTGAACACTTCTGGTCCCATATTTTGAAAACAGAGTGGTCTTCATTAATATAGACATTTTGCTTCCTCTCCTTCCCTCTTGTGCAAGGCTGACTGTGAATCAGTAGCTTCAGGGTTTAAAACCAAATCCTTGAGTCTAATAATAATAATAATAATAATTTATACCCCGCCCATCTGGCTGGGTTTCCCCAGCCACTCTGGGCGGCTTCCAACAAAACACTAAAATACAATAACTTAAGAATTATTACTCAGAAGTATAGGTTACAGAGATCTCAAATAAGCCGTGAAGACTGATAAAAGAAACAAAGGGACAGGTTCACAGCACGATGCAAAGCCACAGCCAGTTTTTAAACAAATTGTGGGTTTTTAAACAAACTGTGGATTACAAAGCTTGGTCATTTAACTGGTTTATTTGAAACCACCATCTTTGGTTTATATGTGGCAAGAAGCCATGATTTTGTGGAAAGGGAAACTAAAGTTTGTTGAAGTCCTCCTCCAAGAGGCTGGTCCACCAAGCGCACTCTGTGCTCAGCTAGTCCTCATCTGCCTGCCTCCCTTCTTACAAGCCTGGTGGGGGATGTTGGCTGCCAGCTTCCTCCTCCTCTTCCTTAGCCTAAGTGTTGTCTTTTATAGAACTCAACAGGGAGCAGGATGCAGGTAGAACAAGAATTTGTTGGCTCTGCCTAATATGGACTCTGCCTGTCCTGGGCTCTGGCTCCATCCACTATCAGCCTCCTTGCCTTCCACCTTAACAGTTCCAATGGACATCAGCCTTCACTGTCCTCCTCCCAGAAGGGCAGGAAGAGGCAAGGGGAGACCAGAAATCCAAGGCTTGTGGAGGTTCCTTCCTGCTCAAGTACAGATCAAGTCCAATAACATTTAAGGGGCAAGAGCAAGCATAATGAAGGAGCCTTCTTAACCATGCTTAAGGGATTGGGAGGGTGTAGCAGGCTTCCCCAACCTGGTGTCTTCCAGATGCTTTGGACTACAACTCCCATCAACCCCAGGCTTTGTTGGCTGGGGATGATGGGAGCTGTAGTTCAAAAATATCTGGACAGCTGCACATTGGGAAAACTGGCTGATGGGATCACTAATCTCAACCCCCCCCCCTTAATCACAATGAATAAGCATCACCCTTTAACCAGTGCTGAAATCCAGGACGATGTGGTGTTTTATTGCATACAAAGTATATCACCTTGATACTTTACATTAGTTGGTGGTATACAAACTTTCAAAAAGAATTAAAACAAATAAATTTTAAATATTGTATAAATGGAAACACATAACAGAACAAGCATGAGCAAGTTCTGTACTGGAGTAATACACTACAGAGATCTAAATATACAAAACTGGCTAACATATGAGTGGGAGCACTAAAATAAGCAAATAACTTGAATCATATGTAATCAATTAGGTTTTCTTTAACCCAGTTCTCCCACACATAGCATTTCCCTTCTTACATTATTACTATAATACAATCATTTTTCTATTGTTCTTGGTGGGCAACGAGAAACAGAATCAAATTTCCCCTCTAACAGCATTTTGATGTTTTCGTAGCAATCCACTTACCAATGACTTTAACAAAATAGGCATCAGCTTCAAAGTTATTTTTTAATGTGTGGATGGCAAGCTCTGTCTTTGTGCTATCCTTGCTGAGGACAATAATATCCAAGATTCCCTAAAGAAACAACAAAATATCAGAATCCTTTTTTAAAAAAAAAGATCAGAAACCTGAACATCACTAAAATGCAGTCAATACAATGAAGCAAAAAAATACAATAACTGCTGGCAAAAACCATGAGATCACAAAATTAGTTTTCGCTTGAAACAGAGCTTCCAGAATCAGAGCTGTGGGTCAGATCACAGTTGCGAAGAGTTTAATCTATCTATCAAAACACCCACTGAAAATGGTAAATGAGGCTGCAATAAAAGCTTAGCAACAATTTCACTTGTAAAGAATAGAAAATTGTTTTCAGGCGTTCGGGGAAAGAGATATTTTTCATTTTAACACTGAATTTCCCTTTTGGTTTTGAGTACATTGCCCTGGCTGAAGTCACACACGTTTTCTCCATACCTTTAAGACAGAGCCTCACAACCTGCAAGGAAGTTGCTTTATGCAGCTGTGCAACTTTCTGGCTCCTGGGCTGTATTTTGAGAATGAGTGGCCATCACCAATATAGTAGCTAGAGCCGCACCAGTTTTGAATTATGAGAATTGCATGTAATAAAGGAAACATATTTCAAAAACTCTGAATATTTCCATTTAATGAAATGGAAAGGGAAACAATTATTTTATAGTTTTACAGATATAAAATGTTGATCTCTTTAAATTCACCAAAATGTTGGGCTTAGGCTAGGGGAGAAAAATGAAACAAAAACTGGGTCCCTTTCACCTCTGTCAATGGCACACTATCCAAAAGACACAGGATAGCACACTCTTGAGTGAAAAACAACAGCGCAGTTCTATGGAATGCATGTCTTCCAAATCCAAGGATAAAGCTATAAAACATATGCCAAAGCTATAAACATATGCCAATTTCAGGCCGGTTTAAAGGAGATGTTGGAACTTCCATTAAACAACTTCAAGTCTCGGGTAATACACAATGAAGCATGTCACGCTGGTGTTATGGGCACCATAGGGTTGAGATGTCCATCCTCATTCTAAAAGCTAAAGGGAAATATAGGAGACACATGGCCAAATGATACGTTTCCTCTGTGTGTGTTCCTTTTCTGCTCAGTTTTGCACAGATCTAGGCTGCAAGCACCTGCTTTAAGCACAACTTGGTGCATTCCAGGCAATGGCATTCCATCCTTCATTATGTTTAACGGGAAACATGTCAGTTTTATGACTTCTCCACAACAGGAAACACTGCTGTGCTAAGCAGATATCAGGCCTGCATTTAACAATGTTTCAAAAGTGTCAAGCCTCACCTCCAGATATTACGGAACATGAAAACGTTTTGAATGACTTATTTGGCAGAAATATGCAGGAAAAATATGGAGATGTACTTTTCACCCTTGGAGTTTTCAAAGAAACCTGTGGCCGGGGGGGGGGGGGAAATAAGAAATTGTATCTAAAAGAAGGGACTCAGAGTGCCTTTGCGATTTGGAGTGAATGGATGTACAGAGGTGGACAAAAGTTTAAAAGTGAGAAATAAAGCTGAGGCCAGGAGAAATTTGGCACTGAATGCAGGGAGCCAGATGCAGTGTCTGTTCATGTACTGTGCAGAAATAAATTATTGTGAATATTTGGCAGTCAGTAGGGGAGAAACTAAGCTGGAACCTTATGATTTATGTTAGCTTAGCTTAGTATACAAATGTCCCCAAATTGCATGGGAGGGTCAAGTCGCTAGGGTTTGAGCAGATCAGCTGTGGTGTGTCCAGCTTAATAGTGCAGTAAACACCCCTACCTTAACAACTTGGGAATATCAGTTTGAAATATTTAAAGGCAGCATGGTTTCTGGACTAGAAAGATGGACTTGGTCTAGGAAGTAAGAATGCAAGAGCAGCCCTGCTGGATCAAGACCAAAAGACCATCTAGTTCAGAAATGTAAAACCTCTGGATGTTGTTTGACCCCAATTTCCATCAGCCTTAACCAGCATGACCAATGGGCAGGCTTAATGTGAGTTGCCTTCCAATGATGTCTGGAGGGCCATAGGATCCCCATCCATGAAGCAGATAATTAGCTGGTTTCCAACAGTAGCCAATCATAGGCAGTTAGGAAGGTAACACACAAGGCATGAAGGCAACAATGCCTCTTCCTTTCCCGTGTTGTTTGTTCTGGTATTCATCATATGCTCTGGGCAACTTGTCTTTTTTGAGCCTGAGGTTCTCACCAACAGAAGAACGGGCTACTAGCTGGGAGGAAAGACACAAGGATTGTGATAAAGCAAACCCCTTGTATTTGCTGCACACACACATATGCAGTTCTGGAAGTATATTTTTAATGCCACTTTGGCCTGTAAGTAAAAACTGGACATGAAGAGGCTTTTAGAGAGCAACCATTGTTTTTATTTATATTAACTCCCCGAATTCCTGTTTTTAGGAGCACAGGAAACCGTGTTCCACTTAGTCAGACCATTCCTCTATCTAGCTCAGCTTGGTTTACACTGGCAGAGGCTTTCCAGGATTTGGGCAGAGGACATTCCCAGACGTTCCTGGAGAGGGAGTTTTTAGGGCAGGAACAATACTCAGTGGTTGTGGCTCTCCATAGTTTCAGGACAGGTAGTCTTGCCCTGCCTGGAGATTCTGAAGCTCAAACCTGGGACCTTCTGCATGCAAAGCAGATGCTCTTCTACTTAGCTTTGGTCCTTCCCCAATATTAGTTTGCATATCCTTTAACATGCCTGCATACTACCCTGTATTTTTGTTTTGATGATATTGCTTACTGGGTTTTCTTTAAAGAGTAAGTTTATAAATTGTTTTAAATAAACAAAATAAAGCAATGCATAAAAATAAGCCTGAGAACTTCATCAAAACAGATTTTAGCAGATACAAGTGATGGTATACACTGGTGTCTTAGGAAAGTGCCACTCCCTTCCTTTAAAAATAAATAAAAATCAAATGTAAAAAGTGAAGCCCATTACTAACAAAGATCTATTCAAAAGAGCTGAAATGAAGGGTGACTGTTCATATAATCTCAGCGGCTCTCTCTTCAGCTTTAAATGACTTCTCTTCAAACAACTCGTTTGTTTTCATTATGTGCCGTGGATTTGCCCAGTCAAAATATTCCAAGATGCCAGTTTGGAACAAAAGCTCAAATCAGAACGGGCAGATGGCAATTAAGCAGGCAGGAAAACAAGAAAGAGCGCTCAACTCACGTCTTCATAAATGTCAAAGAAGGTTGCCACCACAGCGTCTTTGATCTGATTCAGATCCGAGAGCTCCCAGTAGACCTTAAACATACGCCGTGCACCCGCGCAGCTTGCCTCATTGCACTCAACATTCTCCAGCAGGAAAGCTTGCTGGTTGCTGCAAAGGAAGGAGAGAAACATGGGGTGGGTGCAGTTTTGAGCTGGGCCCATTTAGGGAATTATTATTATTATTATTATTATTATTATTATTATTATTATTATTATTATTATTATTATTATTATTTTATTATTTATATCCTGCCCATCTGGCTGGGTTTCTCCAACCGCTCTCGGCAGCTTAAAGCATATATAAAAACATAATATACAAACTCCTGCAACCCTAACACTACATATCTGGGAGTAAGACCCACTGAATTCAAAAGGGCCTAGTTGTGAATAGACATAATTAGGATTGTGCTACTAGTCAGTTAATTATTTTTACTCAGAAGGGAAAGAGCTATTTAGTTCCTCTATCTATCCCCTTTGGGAAGTGCAAAGTGGGAGTGAGTAACCTTTCATTTTTCTTCAAAAAACCTAGAACTCCAGGGAGCCTTATTTGTAATCAACATTAAATTGTAAGCAACTTGAAGCAGGGACTAGCCTCCATCCTCCTCACTTGATTATCTTATTCTGTAAAGCAGTATATTTATTTATATGATTTGTCTTGTTATGAGTTTGGGTGGTCAATCTGCATGATATCCTGGGTCCCTTCAAAACCTGTATCTGTGGGGAGAAGAAGCCTGCCAAACCAGGGGATTTTTTTTGCTTTCGCTGGCTTGTTAAGTACCACAGTTTAACATAACCAAAGAAATCACTCTGCTGCTATAGACAACTGGGTACATCATTTACTTACTTGCTTGCTTACCACCCTTCATCTAGAGATCACAGGGAAGTTTACATTATAACAACAAAAATTAAATGTTTCCATTGCCCTCTTATTTCCAAGAGGTGTCTGTTGGTTGGGGACCAGGGGAAGAATCTGATTGGAGCAGGCCATGATCTTGTATTTGCCTCCCTGCCTCCCATGCTTCTTTCTTTTGATAAATGCATTATATTTTGAACTTGACTGCAAGCCACCTAGAGACTATCCTGATTCATTTAATATTGAGGCTTTTGCTGTTCTGCTGATGATTGCTCTCTTTTCACCACATTTCAGGCACGGGGCCCGCCATACGGCTGTCAGACATGACAATCTACACACACTTAACATTTTTTACATGGAAGAGAAAAAAGAGCTCAGTTTGCAGTAAAGTCACCCTTTTGCCCCTAAATCAAAGGAATGGAGCGACAGGTTAAGCAGATTCCCACTTTTACTTTTAGATTCCGAAGCAAAAGGCACTAGAGGGTGCTGGGAAAGAGATCCTTTGGGCAGAACTAGACATTCCTGAATTCTGTGTTGCTGCCAGAAATAGTACCCACCAGTCTGTAGACCTATGCCAGGGTTGGCTAACATGTGGCTTTCTAGCTATTGCTGGACTACACATCAACCCTGACCATTAGTAGCTGGGGCAGATGGGACTTGGAATTAGTAATATATGGAGGGCCACAGATTCCTCATCCCCAACCTATGTCCTGTAATGTGAAACTCACCACACAATATTATGCCATCACACAATGACTTTCCCCTTTCCCCACTCTAAGGATGGATTGCTCCTGGGGTAGAGATCTTAATGAGGTCATCATGTTGATTCACAACTTGACCTAGACACAGAGATACTGTTTTGGGCAGCATGGCCTCACTGTTCATAGAATCATTGACTTTTAGAGTTCGAAGGGACCCTGAGGCTCATCTAGCCCCAACCCTCTGCAATGCAGGACTCTCCCCGCCCCCAATGTAACACTTAGTTCCCTCTTAAAGTGGATTTTACTAGAGCTTATAAAAATTCTGTCAAGTCTCTGGGAAAGACATACCGGTAAATCTCAATGCTATTTTGTCAACATTTCTTGGGTATCTCCCTATGAGTATGTGTTGACAAAGTTTTTTGAAAAGGGAAAACTTAACACACACACATAGGATGATTTCATCAGCCAAGTCATTTATTCTGTACTGTTAGCTTTGGTTCCTTACTGTGCAAAGTCTTCAAAATGCATGAATCAGACTTCCCCACCCCCACAACTCAATGTTCTAATGAAGCTTTTCATTACCACAGCAATTTTATTCTCAACACCTTTCATGAATATTTACATATTTACTTCCAGTATGAGTCACAACTATCATTACATTGCATCTCCATTATTTCCCTTTGTGTCTCAGCCAAATATCAAAACACACCATTATACAATTTACAAGGTTATTTCAATTTCTTCATTACATATCCTATAAATGTTCCAATTCAGGTGTGACAAAAGGGGACATGCTGTGTGTTGATTTTTTAAAAAATCCTTTTGATGTATTCCTGGTTGAAATTTTGCAGATTAAAATGACTGAAAATGCTTTTCTTATCCATTTGGTATGGCACTACATGCCCCCTTAACACCAGGGTATAAATTATTAACGTTTCTGGAGCTGTGTAAAATGTCCAACTGTAAATTGTAGGAAAGGCAAACTTGTATGTATCAAAGACAAACCTATAAGACAAATTCTGAAGATGTATTTGTGTTAAAGCACTTCTTCATTACAGCATAGTTAAATTATGGAACTTGCACTCAGAGGAGGCAGTGAAGACCAGCAAGCTGGGTGGCTTTAAAAGAGGATTAGACAAATTCATGGGGGAGAGGGCTATCAAAGACTACTAGCCATGGTGGCTAGGCTCTGCCTCTATACGAGGAGGCAATAACACTTCTGAATACCATTAGGTATAAACCACAGAAGGAGATAGTACTCTTATGCTTCCAATCCTACTTGGAGGTCTCCTACAGGCATCTGGATGGCCAATGTGAGAACAGGACACTGGGCCTGATGGGCCATCGGCCTGATCCAGCAATGCTCTTCTTATGTGCTTACATTCTTAATCTGTCGCAGTAAAAAATGAGTCTTAAGCTCACTTAAAAGAATAAACACTTTCATTGTAACAAGCTTTCATGGATGCCTTATGAAGCGCACAGTGTGTTACTTAGCAGTTATGTAGATATATGAGAGTTCAGAGCAGAAGAAAACAGGCAAACGATGGGATCAGGCAACACACACAAAAAGGTTCTCCAGGCCTACTGCATTTGTATAGCATTGCACTGATATTGTACTCAGACGCACGTGCCTGCATAACTGTATCTCTCAACCAACTGAACGTTAAGATTTCATGCATCGTGAAGTAGGCCTACAAAAACCTGGACCTCAATACAGTGGTACCTCGGGTTACAAACGCTTCAGGTTACAGATTCCGCTAACCCGGAAGTAGTACCTTGGGTTAAGAACTTTACTTCAGGATGAGAACAGAAATTGTGTGGCAGTGGCGCGGCAGCAGCGGGAGGCCCAATTAGCTAAAATGGTACCTCAGGTTAAGAACAGTTTCAGGTTAAGAATGGACCTCTGGAACAAATTAAGTTCTTAACCAGGTATCAGTGTAAACACATTAGACTTTAGAGCACTGCAAGAATCCTTGGTTGTATTTCCTGTAAAGCAGATTGCACAGAGAGCCCGTGATTGGCCCAAGATCACCCAATAATCTTAACAGATGAGAAGTGATTTGAACGCATGATATTCCTTTCACCAAGGCTCAAACACACCTTTCTCACTATTCCTCAGTGCATGTCAATTTTGAAAAAGGCAGTCACTCAGTGGCAGAACTAGCTTGCCCATAAAGCTGGGTCTCCTCCTTCTTTGGTGATCACTCGTAGCCAAGTAAAATTGCCTTCCATAAACACGGTTTTAACAATTGAGTCTGTAAGTGACTGTGGAGGCCAATTCTGGACCCACACGTGAGGTGGCCACCTCAAGCGTCACCCGTTTTGCCGCCCAACTTTGCTGCTGGTCTCCCTGGCCTCTAAGGGCAGAGAGGGACTAGGCACCAACACCCAGCTTTCCCACAGCAGGGGGGAGGGATCTCCCACCCCCACCTGGTGGTGTGTGTGTGGGGCTTTGCACTGGCTTCTCTCCTTACAGAGTTTGCGCCCCCATCACAAGTTCAGCAGCTGAGTGTTTCACCTCAGGTGATGAAATGCCTTGGGCCGCACCTGGTAATGGTACAGGGAAAATAACCATTCCATTGCAGAACAATGAAAATAGGTAAAATAAGATATTCCGCCCGATAGAAAGGAAAGAGTGCTTCAAAGGTCAGTTGCCCTGGGGCTGCCAATGTCTGTACAGTATTATTCCAATCTGTTGTAAATTGCCTTGAGGGTCACACATTTGAATGTGGAGGATAAAGTATTCCAAAATAGATGCATATTGCAACTAATGCAATCTCCATTTGTCAGCCCATTACCCCTATAGCTTTGCATGCTATTGTCCACAATTTATGGGGACATAGGTATGAAAACCATGCATTTATTACTCTGTTAGAAAGATTGTGTGATTGTTTTATTGGTCTCGGAATTAATCTTGGGATATTTGCATTCCCCTTCCTTCCATCTCATAAACAGCCCAGTAAAACCTATACAATTATGCATCCAAGCACTTTTGTTTCTGGGGAGACCAAAACGAGACACTCAGGTTGAATTCAAATATTACAGCTCCCACAGGAAGACTGATGAAAAGTGCTTTTGGATGTGGCTGTAACATTTGAAAAGCAGCTCTCAATAGTCTGTTGGCATATTTCGGGGGTGGGGGTGGGGGAATAACGTTCCATGGGACCATTTGTGGTACAAACATGGGAGTGGTATCAGTCTTTTTCATTAGATCATGCAGATTACATTTTTTTCTGATGGGAGACTTGGCTCTTTGGGAAGCACGAGTTACAAATGATGAAAAGTTTTCTCTTTTACTGTTGACAGACGAGATCACACTTTTCAGTCTGTTCTTTATATAAATGTTTGATTAATTTTAATTATTACTTAATGTTAAAGTGGCGGAGACAATGATTTCTGCGACAACTTAAAACATTCAGATGCAGGGATTACCTGGATTCTGATATTAGTGATGGCATGGACGCAGCATAAGCTACATTGCCATCTCATGTTCAACTGCAGTATTTACTGTTTATGCACTGCATTTATAGCATAAATACTATGCACTTGATAGATTTTTCACAATTATTGGCTCAAAAATAATTTCTGACACAACACTACTTTTTAGCAGAAGAACCCATCATTTCAGATTTTAGTAAAATAAAATATGACCCTTAGTTTTATCAGGAGCAACATGTCACTCCAGAGGACAGTGGGAGATTAAAATGGCAGCTCCTAGTGGGGGCCTGGGAACTGGTGTTTTAATTTCCCACAATGCCCCACATTGTTCTGTGGCATTGTGGGAAATAAACATGGCAGCTCCCAGACTCTTTCTGGGTGTTGTCTGTCTGCTGGGTAGGCACTGATGATGATGATGATGATGATGATGGGAGGAGCCAATTTGTCAGAGACCCACCTCAAAGCTGGACCTGGACCTGAAGGGTCATAATTAATTGTAGGAACCTCCATCAGAGAGGAAATTCTGAACAGCATCCCATAATACAGACATTATTTCAAAATAGTGGGCTTGAGTCTTCAAGCGAGCCATAAGAACCCTACTGGAAAGGCTGAGTAAAGCAAGTCTGTCATGAACGGGTGACTGCTGGTGACAAACTCAGACCTGCAGATGGGTCTGGAAGACAGGCAAGATTCGAGCTGTGAATCTCTTTAGGAAACAGTTTGGGAATTACTGTTTGAAAAGAGTAGTGCTCATCTGCCACTCTTTTAAAATATAGGATGTTGGACAAATATAGAATGTCTACTTCTGCAAAAAGAAAAAGTACATCCACAGATATAATAGCAAGATGCAGGAATAAATCCAAGACCAGTGTCAAGCCTGAAAAGCACACTACCATGATAAAATGCTGAGTTATGCTAATGTTTTCAGTCAATTTCTAAACAATTAACATGAAATACTGAGATACAGTTGAGCAAGAGTGAAGGTGTTTTGATTTAAGGCTGATGGGGAGCCCCCTTCCCTTTCTCTTCCGAGCTTCTTGGGAAAAGGAAGGAACAAACAGCAACCTCACTGGCACATTTCTGCCTGTCCTTTCCAGGCAAGAAGCAGCAGCAGCAAAAACAACACAACACAGGAACTGCCAGAGAGGGAGAGAGACAGAAGGAGCAGGCACAAGAGAGATCTTTATTTCTTTGGACCAATCCAGTGGGACACAGGAGGAGACTCCAAATTTCACTGCATACTACTCTAGCCTTCTTGCTGTAGGAACATGGGGCGCTGCCTTAAAATGAATCAGACCACAGACCCATCTAGCTCTGTGACTGGTAGGCATTCAGAAAGGTAACGTTCCCAGCCCTACCTGGAGCTGCCCAGAGACTGAATTTCTGCATGCAAGGTGCTTGCTCTGCCACTGAGCTACAGCTCCTCCCTGTAAACTATACCAGATTCTTGGTCTACGCTTGCAGAAGATGCTAGAAGGGAGTGTACCATTTCATGCTGCAGGGTGGAGTGTACCATTTCATGGGGGAGGCTGAGCATTTCTCAATGCTTCCTTGTGTTAAAAGAAAATCAGCACAGCGGGCTCAGCTAAGCCTTTCTTCCTGATGTACCAGTTTTCCATGTAGTGTGTGTGTGTGTGTGTGTGTGTGTGTGTGTATTCCTACCTGCAGTCTGTGGTACAGTCCATTCTACCACTTAATCCTACTTCAGGTGTTGACCCATACTAAGGCTCAGCAGTAGTTCCCTAGTTAACTGGACTGCATCAAATCAAATGTGGTCAGTAAAAGATACGCTTCTTTGAATTTCTCACGAGTTTGAAATAAAGGTACAACCTGCCCTCCAACACTGAATTTAAATAGATTTTTCCTTTAAGAAAAGCCTCAAAGCAAACTCATCAAAAGCCCTTAATAAAATCACTTAAGTTCTCTGTTTGGGATATTCAGAGAATAAATTCTAAAACTCAGGCCTGATGTGATCACAACTATGGCCAACATTTGGAAATATGCACTCTGCCCCCTCTCACACTTTCCCTCTATGGTGTGTCTATCCCCTTCTTTTCTCTGCTTGGCGCTAACCACAGTTTTGCAATACATAAGCACCAACTGCAAACCATCGTTAACACAAAACAGTTTCCAATGTAACCTTGGCCTGAAAGCCTACTTCAAACTCTGATTTACCAGGAAACCATAGGCTGTGCTTAATTCTGGAAAGGGGATAAGAGACGGGAAATTGCTAAAGAGATGGGAGTGGGGGGACACACTCTGAGCTTGGCTCTCAGTCTGCAAACTATGGTTTGCAGAGAGCCAGCATTAAATCTGCATGGACCTAAGAGTGGAAACTAAACAACCTTATTCCAGCCACTTATTGGATTCTCCCTGCCCCCTTATTAGCTCACCTAGGAAATATATCCAAATCACCCCAACATTCTTGTACTGTATTATAAGCACCCTCCCACACATTGCCAGAGCTTTCTTTTTGAGAGCGAGAACCACCACCAAACTATTTTGAATCCATTTTTGAGAATGATGGTAAGAGCATATAATTAAGTCACTTCTGTGTCATGAGGCCATTATATACATCAGTGTGGCCTTGGATGAATAAAAAGAGGCATGCCCCCTTTTAATTTTACTTTGCTACAGATCCTAGCAATTAAGAACAAGGCTTCCTGGACTAGTAGCACAGCCTCAAGCCAAAGGTTTGCAAAAAAAAAGCTCTTATCACTTAATCACAGTAATCAATCATCAAAATTAGATCCGTGGTTACTAGTATTAAAAGCTGGAAGGGAAAGAATTAAAAGGTTTGCTTCAATTCATGATGTATCCTTAGCAACTAGCTTAAGATTTTTCTCTCTCGGTCTCTCTCCCTCTCCACCCCTTAACTTAATTGTTGAGATTTCTTGGTGAGTCACCTAATACGGCTCATGGAAGTGAATCTTGTGCACAATCTGAAATAAAGGGGGAATTTGTTTCAGTATACTGAATGTTCCTTGTAATGTTAAGAGAAAAGAAAATCTTTTTCTCCATCCCTTAGATGAGAAGCAGATGCACCGTTCTGCATTTTCTCCTTCATTCAAGGGAGGTTTGGCAAGGACACAGGGCAGAAGCTCTCTCAGTTGTGCCACTCACTTTGTTGCAGTTTAATCGGCTCTTTTGACTTCTTAGGGTTACTTGTTGACTTTAATGTTTTATTAATTGTGTAGCATTGTTTGCTATACATTTTTAAACTGTACATTAGGTTGAGCGTCATCTGGAAGCCAAAGCTGGCTTATAAATGTTTGCACTCAATATTTCTTTTATTACCAGGACATCCATACAGTTTGAAAAGAAAAACACATTGAAAAATGTGGTTTCTCTGAGGAAACATGATGTTTTATCAGTTATCAGTTCAATTTTTGCAGCTCTCTCTCAGACACAAAGATGACATGTGTTACCATCAGGGACTGAGCAGAGGAGGAATGGTGGAGACCGCCTCCCCACCCTGACCCTTCCAGGGAGGAGGAAGAGGAAGACAGTAGAGATTTACAACAGTGGTTTGAGGAAGGTGACAGCTCAGAGCAGATGAGGGGAAAAGTTGGGAAATAATGGCGGAGGAGGAGGAGGAAGCAGAACCGGAGCAGCAGCTGGCTGACACAGTGTCATTAGAAAGCATCCCAGACGCTCCATCTCCCAGAACCCAGCAAGCCTTGAAAGTAGGAGAGCAAAGAGCTCAAAGACAGAAGGCATGTGGCTGTGCCCACAGAAGTGACAAATGAGGATGTGGGAGAAACAGGGGGTGGAGATTCACTCGGGACAACATCATTATCCAAGAGGCTGGGTAGACTCTCTCTGTAAATATTGAAATGAAAAAGGACGGTAAGAAACTTTTCTTTTTCTTTATACTTTCCTCGGCAACCAGCCAGGAGCCACTAACAGCATCCTGACAGTTACATTATTATTATGTCTCCTCCTCCTAGTGAACTCATGGGGTAAGTACCAACAGGACTGTAACCAAAACAGAGCACCTGAAAACCAGCATGCCCGAAGTTTGCAGCAGTAGAACATATCTTCAGGAAAAGAACCACAAGAATTTGAGGAGGACATGGCTGGCTATGAAAAACCCCATTTGAAACTTCTGCTGCAACATTGCTGCAGATTCTACTCATGATTTATTCTAGATCACTTGATCCTTTGAGAAGCTACAAGTTTGCAGGATCTGACTTAATGGTCTTCTTGAGTGCGTGGTGATTGGACCTAGCCATGCTTAGCAAACAGAACAGAGGAAATTGTGACTAAGATACTGTGCACACTCCACTAGCTCTCTGCCTTTTCTTTAATTTTCTGACCTAACCCACATTTAACATGGCACCAGATATTTTTGCTAGCCATGATTAGCTTGCGCCAGTTTGCAAACCAACTCCTCAAAATCATGGTGGAAAGGATTGGTTTCAACCGTGCCATGTTAGTAGACGTGGCGATGTGAAATACAAACCGTAGTTTACTCCCGAAATAAAGCAACTTAAAGATGGGGGATTCACACACAACAGGGGGAAGAGATGTCATCAGGATACTCCCAGTCTTCTAACCATGGTTAGATAATTATGCAAAATTATATCTGCACCAGTATGGTGATGCCTGTGTCTGGAAGCAGGAAATGGCAGGGTGGAAAAGAATCATCTGTGGGCAGAGTAGCAGGCTATTACATTGGTATTTTGCTGCCAACGTCAAAATCGCCCATTTGGGGATTATCAACTTGGAGTCAACAAATAAGCCAGCTGGCTGCTGCTGAAAATTTAAGACCAAAATACAGGTCAGGCTGCTGCAAACAAGAATGAAGGGAAAGCTCAGCTGAGCAGAATAGCAATGTCTAACCTCACAGGACCATCTGCTTGATCTCAAGGCTGAGTATTTGACTCGTATGAAGAGACAACCTCAACTAATTGTACCATTGCAGTTCTTTTATAGTAACACTTACTGGGCAAAGGAACTTGTTTCCCAAGTCCACTAATGTATCTGATGGATGCTGCCTTGCCATCTGCCAAACCACCAAATGGTTTTCTTCTTCCCGATACATCCCTCCCTCTTTTAAAAACAAAAAACTGCTACTGTGAACAAATTATGTCTTTTGTAACTAGTTCAGTAACTTCACAACATTTTTAATAGCAAGAGCAAGGAATTGTTTGAGTCCCTAGATAGTACTACACACATCAGAACTAAAGTGTATCCTTAGAATATATCAAAATGATGTTCCAAATGTGCCTCCAAAAGGTTCATACATATATTTAAAGGACACTTGGCGCTGAAAACTTTAAAAATTCAGAGATAACTCGCTTTCCTTGTGCATAAGCACTTGGGTTCTGGAAGACATGAAAACGATCTAATCAATTGTTAATCCAATCTAGGCCACCTGTACGAAGACCAGTTCCACGAGAACCACAATAACCTTGGTTTTATATTGCAGCTGTTAACTACTGTCAATATATTTCCTCTCCAAAATGGCATGCTAAGTGTTTCATGTTAAGAGTCTCCCCTGCCAATTATCAGCTCAGATTTTACAAGAATTTATAAATATTTATAACCACCTTTGGCAGTTCATTTGCCATTGGGGAAAATCTGATTTTATTTTTAAACGACCAGTTTTTTCTTTTCTTTTTTTGAAAGAAGCATATATCCTTACAGTTCTTTACTCCAGTTGAAGAAGCGTGGGTAAATGTGTTAAAATTCAAGTTCTAATCAATTAATTTATAGGCCGTAACAATATATTAAAGTGTTTAAACATAAAGGGGGAAGAAGAACCATGGCAGAATGCTGGAACAGAGGAGACTCCTCCTGTTTGAACGCCTGCCAGTTTGAACCAGATGTGCGCTGTCTCAATCTGGGGGAATAAAAACATTTGCCAGCATACATTAAATGGGTATTTCTCAGGCATTACTCATATAATTATTTCTTTTGCTTCACTGCCTCATTCTTTCTTTTCTTTTTTAAGCTGTTTTGTTTTCCATCCCACCCACCCCCGCCCCGCAAACACACCAAGCAACACATCTTCATTCTATACCCTTCCTGTTATCTTTCTTCTGCTCTTCCTGCATTTGAAAATGGGCTGACATCTCAGCGAAATTATCTTCAATTAAGCAGCTGTGTACAATTACTCCTTAAAAGTCAGGACGATTTGTCTCCTTGAAAAATCACTTGCTTTCTTAAAAGCTTTTAACTGGAACTGAAAGTGGGGCATTCATTAATAAGCGGTTCTTAACTGAACCTTGAAATGGTCCAGAATTAAGGGGGGAAATGCCCCTTGTTTCACCGTCACATGCTGTGGAAACGCTTCTTTATTTTAGGAAGTATGTCTTTCCCCTCAATGACAGCAATCAGCAACTGCTTTCATCACTTGCTTTCGAAACAGAAAAGGGATGGTATTATAGATGCAACACTAACGCAAGCATCACACCGTGTATTTGAGAAGCCCTCAGTTGTGAGACACAGTTATAAATGTTATGCACATTCACACATCTAGGCTCTATCATGAAAAGTTGCTAATCAAAGGCTGCTAATCAAAGCCCAACATCTTTGCATCACAAACCATGTTTTGGCCTTTGGACAGGATGCACAAGCTCATTTTGCTCCTGTTTCAGAAGCATAAGCCTGCAGTTGGGCAGTGTGCGAGAGCTGAACTGCATTTTGGGGAACATGTTCCACACATTTTTATTTTGTAGCATTAAGAACATACGTTCACTAGGAGCACATGCCAAACATCAGTCACATGTTGTCCATATTGCACCACCTGTATGTAGCCACTATAGGTCACTGTGTCTTCCCTAGCCCTAGGCCTAAATGGTAAGGGACCATCCTTCATCCAGTAAGATGGCAACCCTCTTACTAGATTTCTCCCCTCCTGTGGTTTCCAGTAACTGGAATTACTGACTCTGACCCTGGAGGCAAAGCATAGTCATTGTGGCTTGCCAAGGTGGGGGCCTGGGTGGGAAAAGAGAGTGTGTGTCATCTTATGAGCGCACCTAAGTATCTTCTTTGGATCACTCCTTACTACTCTTCTCCAAAGGTTTTCTACAGCACCTAAGACCCAGAATCTGTGTGACTGTTGATAACAGATGTATTATGAATTCTTCCTACAAAGCTTCACTTAATCAGAGCCTTGGCATGTAGAAATTTTAATACTACTATGAAAATCACCTTTTGACACTGTCAGCAAGATTTTCTTTGCATTTTATACAGCAATTCCATACATCAGGCTGAAAACGGTTCTTCGGATTCAGTTTTCATTTTCTAAAATGCTTTAGGTGACCATTAGTTCCAAACACTTTTTTAAAAAAAGGGAAAGGAAAAGGAACTCAAAAAGCTGAAAAGGACTCACTTGAAGCATATCTAGAGTTATGAACAAGAGCTTATGTTTATACTTCGAATAGGTCAAGAAGTTCCACTGCTGAGCAATTTCTTATCTAGCATTCTGTGCTTGCTGAAGTAAATCGTGGCCGAGGCAGCAAGGTAAATATAATATGCTTTATAGATGTATGGCAAGAAGTCAAGAATTTGTAACAGAAGGACATTATTCTCAGTCTCGTTGTAAAAGAACATTATGCTTGGTCTTTTGTATTTCACCTACAGAATATGGTTCCTTTCTGAGAAGATGCTGTAACCTGCACTTGGAGCCATGCAGTATGAATGCTTTGATTTATGTAATTGGTAGATTAATCAACTTAGATTAAGGAGTAAAGTGCTAAGTCAGCTATGAAGGCAGATGGTTTCCTCCTACTCATGCGAAACCTGATGGAAAAGAAGGAAGCTCTTTCCTCTTTGCAACCAAAGCTAGTAGGTATTTTTCACTTCAAAACAAAACCCACAAGGATCAAGGATTTAAAACCACAAACAACTTAATCCGGAAATGTTCAAGTGCAATCTTTCTCCATGCAGGTTTTAAACTTGAATCTTCTGCAGCACTGATCAGATTTGAGCTTCTGCATTTTTAGAGGCATTTTGACTAATACAGTGCGCAAGAAGGAACAGGAGAAAATACGGCCAATTTTGGTTTCCGGGAGAGATATTTTTCCAAAGGGTGTTTGGCCGTATCTGGAATTCCTCGAAGATTAACACATTAATAAATAGCTGTTTGAACCCCTTCCTCCCACAACACAATTTTTCATATTAGTGCCATTTTATGATGCATGGGTGAAAGTAATACAAATAACTACTACAACATAGAACAGATTCCACTACCAATTTCCCTCCAATTTCTGTATAAGAGATCCTCCAACACATTATTAGAAATAATGAGATGACATTTACTTATACGAAGTCTAACTGAGACTGAACCTTTCCTTACATAGTAACAGGTCACAGCTAAGAGCTGAGCACAGATAAATTAAATCACTTTCAATAGCAGCCTTCTAATCAGCAAGACGTGTTCCTTCCAATAACTACTTACAAAGACAACAAGGAGAGTCAAGAAAGTCCACCAATTTATTGCGGGGGGGGGGGGGGGGGTTCCTGCTGAAACAGCTTCAGTGAATTAAAAGCCGGCTGAATGAATCAACAATTAGAACAGCAAAAGACATCATACTTGCTGCTGCAAAGCGGCTGTCCCTGTTATTAGTGTAGTACAGTGAGCCTTGAAAAATTAACATTCAAAGAAAATTCTACCTACCGTATTTTTCGCCCTATAGGACGCACAGTCCCATAAGGTGCACCTAGTTTTTTGGGGGGAAATAAAGGAAAAAAATTATTTGCCCCCCAGGCCCGGGCTTCCCCCGACCCCAGCCCCCAGAACAGGCAACTCTCCGCAAGCAGCGGGAGCCCAGCGCAGGGCTCCCGCGCCTTGCGGAGAGCTGCGCGAAGCCTGGAGAGTGAGGGGGGTTGGTGCGCACTGACGCCTCTCACTCTCCAGGCTTCAGCGAAAGCCTGCATTCGCCCCATAGGATGCACACACATTTTCCCTTCATATGGGGCGAAAAATACGGTATTTTGTAGGCACTGGGCCTTCCTGGATTCTGTAACACTGCCTTTGCAGCATAAAAATTCACAACCCAGAAACATTGTAGAATGGGTTTGGGGATTTAGGATTACAGAGGGCGGCAAGGATTAAATCATGCAAGTTGGGGGGGGGGGAACACAGTTAAAAGGCTGGGAGAGGGAACAACTGAGGCATGTGGTATGTGTGCAATTGCTTCCTTCAGAAACCACACCTCTGGAGTAGCAACTCTGGTATGGGAGAATGATGGCAGATATAGCTGGAAGTGCTGGCAAAATCCATCCTCACCTAAACGGATTACTTTTCCTACTTTGCCCGAGCTCCCAAATATATTAAGTTTCACCAGTAGCACAAGAAGAGGATGCCTACCTGTTCTGTTCAATTATGAAATACAGGAAAGAGAGCGTAAGAAATTGGGAAGTCCACTTGGCCAACACTGTTTCTCTTGAATTATTTTGTTACAGTAATCTCATAATATATATCTAATAACATGCTAAATCCTGGGTATCACGAAAGGACTGATGTCTCCCATATGAACCTGTCTGCCTGTTAAGGTCTGTCTTAGATTGCCTGCTCCAGGGGCCCACAGCTCAGATCTTCACTGCTCCTAGAGGTGACCAGGCCCCACAACAATATGGAACACTCAGTTAGCACTATAGTTTTGAAAATGGTAAAACACCAGAACCACGGCAGGGAAGCTTCTTCCCCACGTTGCAGCCCTACCATTTTAGGAACCTTTCATTAACACCTTGAATTTTTTCTCCTTGCTGGCTTGATGCTTCCAGCAGGGCAAGCCAGAAATTTTCCTTACTCCCAATTTTCAGAAGAGAGAGAGAGAGAGGAAAAAACCCACACAGTTTAAGTAGTAGGGCTATTTTCCCTGCAGTGAAGTTACTTCAGTCCAACCCATTATGAGCGTACAGGATATATCACATTTACTGGCTCCTGGGTGCTATATTTGAGCTAGCTCAGAAAAACTGTTTTTTTGTTTTGGTTTGTTTTTAAAACATTCTAGAAAAACTGCACTGATATAAACTAATGGATCTGACTTAAGAAACACACGAATAATGCTTTGAGCTTATTCATAATATATCTGTTGGTCTCATTCTCAACTCCAGAATTTATGCTGTCCTTTATTAATTTTTAAATAAAAGTATTTATATATTGCTGTCTCACAAAATATCTGGGTAGTGCACAGCAACATGGAAACATAAAAAAAATCCATTAAAAGCGGTACAGTTTGCTTATTAATCAACTGCATTTATATTTTGCTTTCTTCTGCAAGGAGGCAACCATGTTTAGGGAAGTTTTTAATGTTTGATGTTTTATCGTGCTTTTAATATTCTGTTGGGAACCGCCCAGAGTAGCTGGGGAAACCCAGTCAGATGGGTGGGGTATAAATAATAAATAATACTAATAGTAATTTGTTGTTGTTGTTGTTGTTGTTGAGTACATGGTTCTCCAACTCCTCATTTAATCCCTACAATAACCCTGTGAGGGAGGTTAGGCTCAGGGGCAGGGACTGGCACAAGGTCAGTGGGTATTTGAACCCTGGTCTCTCAGGTCCTAGTCTGACACTAACTACTACAGCACACTGGATTTCACTGGCATTAGCAGTGCTCCCAACACTGTTTGAATCCATGTTAGTTATCAGCTCCTATGTGGACACTATACCACTAGCTGGGAATCAATAATCAATTGTTCCTTAGATTAGGGAAAATTGGAAGACTGCTACTAATGACCCAGCAGTAACAATGTGGTTGGCATCTGGCTAAGAGATACCTAGCAGACCTGCTGAAATCAACAGACCAGCTTGTCCACCTTTGGACTTAGTCAGATACCACCTTGCAATTAGATACTCAGTACAGTATTTAGAAATTAAAAATATTAACTTGCTGAATCATAGAAATATACAGTTGGAAGGGACCCTGAGGGTCATCTAGTCCAACCCCTTGCAATGCAGGAATCTCAACTAAAGCATCAATGGCAGATGGTCATACAACCTCTGCTTAAAAGCCTCCAAATTAAGGAGAGTCCACCACCATCCAAGGGAGTTCGCTACGCTGTCAAACAGAAAGTTCTTCCTGGTGTTTACTCAAAATCTTCTTTAATCTATTTGCTTTGGGTCTTACCCTCTGGAGCAGGAGAAAACAAGCTTGTCCCATCGTCCATGTGACAGCCCTTTAGATATCTGAAGGCAGCTATCAAATAGATTCCTTGATGAGCATCAAATAAATGCTTCCTCGGATTTGATACCTTTACTCTCAGTCTATCCTTGAGCCTTTGCAACACCGTTTGCTCCCTCTAGAATTTGGATTAGGTCATCCATTACCAGGAACCAAAAATGACTATCAGAAATACCTCCACTTGGCCCTAATATATTGTACCACTTTTGTGGGTTTTAATTATAAGCTGCTTGGAAGACGATATTGGCTGAAAACACAGGGCACAAATAAAATAAATTTAAAAATTAACTTAAGAAAGTGAATTGGTTCCTTGGAGGTTGCCCATATTAAAGCATCTCCTTCTGCCATTGTTTTTTAATGCTCAGCACAGAAACACTATTTCACTGTTAGCTGTTAGACGTCACTAAAACCTTAAAGTTACTGAACAAAAGTCTTTGCCGAAAACACACACATTTTAAATTCCCCCTTTATTATGGATTACATTTCATGTCTGCTGCTGTAATCTGCATTTATACAGCTCTTAAAATGGGGATTTTAAAGGATTTCCAAAGTATTAACAAGGTCTTTGAGGATTCCCCACCCCGCTCCAAACTAAACAGCAGTGTGATGTTAGAGTGCTAGTTTGGCTGGCCACTGAAATATGACAAAAGCTGTTTGGGGGGAAAAAGAAGATTTTGTCTTGATGAGCTATGAAGCCCTGGATTATTGGGAGGGATTGAAAAAGCAGATGGGCGATATATGTGCAGGAACTGCACCCTGCTACTTGAACTGTGTGTACTTGATTTAAATAGCTAAAGCGAATATGCTTGTGCTCAGCATCAAGTTACAGTGTGCTTTTGGGGCATAGATAGTCAAGATGTTAAGCTGAATCCATCAAGCTCTACAGATTCTTGGGATATGGCTATTTGAAAAGACTCATCATACCATAATAATTAGGTGATTAGAAAGGCTCTGCAAGGGCCTAATGCTTTTGCATATGATCTCAAGGAAGTTTGTACATACCCTGCAACCCAAGCCTGCACTCAAGCAATATTACAGATCTGGGGCTACGCAATGATATAAATACAATCATAGAATCAACACAGAATCACAGAATAGGAAGTAACCATGTGGGTCATCTGGTCCAGGTCCCCTGCAAGGCAGGGATCTTTCACCCAACATATATTATGTTGTTTTAAAGTGTTGAATCCCAACTTGGGGGAAAAGCAGGATGTAAATACAATAATAAATAAATAAAACACAGGTTCATTCAGCTCAGAGGTACTGGTAAACTGTTGCACTTCTGCATATGCACTCTCGCGGAGGAATGGAAGTGCCCTGTTATGGCCTGGTTTCGATATTATGTTAAAACTTTTTAAAAACCAACCAACCAACCAACCATGGTTTAAAGGTGACAGACCAGTGCACTGGTGGCATATGCTGCTCATAAGTCCCTGCCTCGCTCCTCCTCTTGCCACACGAGGAAAGAATCAAACCAGGGGCTTATGTTATGGTCCATATGAACCGGTGGATGTAGTTTATATCTCTTCAAACAAGCCATGAATGGAAGCCAAGCTTTGTTCTTGGCTTACTGCTTGCTGTTTGCTTGGAGGGAAACAAACTGTGAATGCCAGTTTGCATCTAATGCAATGCCAGCCTCTGGTCTGTTTCCTGCTTGGGAACAAAGCGGGCAGTAATGAGCAGCACACACCAGCATGGTGCTTGTGCACAATAAACCATACATTATTTTTAAACATTGGTTTAACATGATGTCTTTACTTGAAAGAATCCTGGGAGTCCTAGAAGAACTGGTGGACTGCAATCTACTGCCTGCCCACCCGATTCAGGAATCAGTCTAACCTTCTCTTATCCCTTATTCTTGTTAAAAATCAACTTTGTATTTTAATCGTATCTTTTGATTCTTTACAAGAGCAATGTAAATTTATACATTGCTATCAGCTCTGCTACTTTAAACCTTTGTCTTAAGCTAGCTTTCAAGAACAGGGTTAAGATCACCAACTCTGATTTAAACACCTGGCGATAAATGAAATATGTACCCTGCAAATATTTTGCAGGCATTCATAGAAATGTTCCCATTTCCAACGTGCATCCTTGGTATTGCACAGCAGCTCCAGGCAATGCATTACCACAATGTAATTCATCCAGATGTTTGCACATGACAATGTAAAGGGGCAGAGGTAGGAAGCAGTTGAGGGTCATGACAGCGGCGGTCTTCCAGTGGTGGGAGAGCTGGTGACTGAGCAAAAGCGTGTGTGACAGCTACCAGAAAATGCATCTGCAGTGTATCCATCAAAATAAAATGGGTCAACAACTGCTTGAGGGAAGAGAAGCTGCCTCAGGCAAAAATGGAACTGACAATGCACTCGCAACCACGGCCATGAACCAAGATCCTCCAGGGTATAAAGACTGCCTCCATTTGCCAGCCATAATGTCAAAATAAAAGGAGACAATGCCCTAGAAGCAGAACCAAAATTCTTCCTATCTAGCCGGCCAAGAGGAAGGGTTGGCAGGGGGAGGGGAGGAATAGCATCTTTGAAAGATCAGCAGAAATGTCTTTAGAGAAGCTTCAGCTGGTGTGAATTATTATTGAAGGGACTTGATGCTGACGAAGGGACTGAGATGTTGACGCTTGCTTTAACAGGAAAATGGCATCTCTGGGTATGCACGCACGGTTGGAGCCTGTTGGCTATGCCTCTCATCAGGCAGCGAGTGACGAATCTGCTGTTATGTCACAAAGTGGCTGGGCATCAGAACATAAAAAGAGCCTGCTGGATTAGCCCCAGCATCCTGTTCTCACAGTGGGTCTATAAGAAGGCCATAAGCAGGAGCTGAGTGCAGCAGCACTCTTTCCTCCTCTGGACTCCAGCAATGGCTTGTGCATGACCAGTTGCCTTTCTAACTTTAGCTCCCATTCAACAGCAGAGCTGTTCATGACCTATCACAGACTGCCTTTGAAAGTCCTGTTGCAAACGTGAAGGAGGGAATCAGCACATGTCAGGGAAGGAGGGATTGGTGGGAAGAGAGCATGTGAGCCCACAGCATATTTCTAATCATAGAACCATAGAATTGTGGAGGAGGAAGGGACTGCAAGAGTCATCTAGTCGAACCCCCAGCAATACAAGCATCCTGCCCATACGATTCCCTCGGTGGGCTCAAGGATGAAGTTCTCCTGCCTCCTTCAAATGAGTGGGAGGATGACAATCCCACATACTGGTGTCCTGATGTCCACTTGAGTGTAGTGATCAGATGGAGGCCTCAGAATGCAACATTTGAGGACATCTGGAGGACACTAGTTTAGGGAAGGCTGCTCCAAGTCAGCGTAGAAATTTAGGAATTACACATCTTTAAGTACAATTTCTGCTACAGAAATATTTACAGAATCTACACAACAGCTTTCAAACAAACAAAACTACACAATAAAACCAGTTCAATGAAACAAAGTTAAAATACCAATCACAACAAAATAACATTAAAATATCAGTCACGGTAAACAGGAATGATGGGTCAAGAAAATGCCTGGGTAGGTAAGTTTTCAACTGCTGGCAGGAATAACCACAGCTGGAGCTTGCTTGATCTCCATGGGGAGATCATTCCACAAGGAACCATGATGAGTATGTGCTTTTCAGACAATTGGAACTTAATAAGGGGGGGGGGAGAGCTCCCCATGCTCCTTCCACATATTTTTCCAATGGGAAAGGGTGAAACAGGCAGCATTTCTTCACAATGCACTCTTCTTCCTAGATGGCATTTGTAACATCCTGCTAAGCAGCAGAAAAGAATAAAAGGGCTGCTTGATGCAGATAAATAGATCCATTCTCATACCATTCAGGCACTTCTTTTTTAGAAGAAGCGATTCAGCTTCTCCATGGGCCTACGGTATTTGAAGGTGAGAATAATTTCATGCACCATTATGCCAAGTAGAAGAAACACTTGAAAACACTATTTACTGAATATACTGTACCTTCCTGATGTATTCTTCAGTATGGCAAGTGCGTCTGGATAGCCATCCATGTTATAATCTCCAATGTGAAGGGTGATTGGGAAGGGAAAGTTGGTTTGAGCGGAATCATACGGAACAAAGCCCCAGAGGGTGCCTTTGTATGTGAAGTTTTGCAACACTGGAAACCACTGAGAACCAGAAAACAACAACACAAATTGTCAGGATTTATTGAACACATATTGCTTTATTTTCCTTAGATTAAACCCCACCTTTCTTCCATCATGGAACCCTAGACTGCATACATGAGATTCCTGGGTGGTCACCCATCAAGGCACTGACCTGACCCACACATACATTGTACTGGTGGCAATGTAGCTTCTGATGTGACAGTAAGGATTTTTCACAAGCCCTCCAATTGTGCAGGGGAGAATGCTGTCTGCCCAGCTTCTATATGGGTAGATTGTCAGAAGTGGCTACTGAGAGGGAGACTCTGAAGAAATTTCGTAGTGCTTAGAGTCAGAAGGGTATGTGTGTAGGTGGGGGAGGAAAGGCAGGAGTATTAGGGAGACTGACCAAGAGGCAAGGGGGCCTAAGGAAATTAGGCAAAGTAGGCTGTGCACTGTAAAACAGTGGCTGGAGGAGCCAGTGGATGGCAGAAAAAATGAGCGGATGAAGAAAGGAGCCAAGTATTTAGCTGCAGGCATCTGGTAGATAGTGTTCCTTTTCTTAAAAGGGAGAGATGGTTAATCTCTTTTTAAAGAACACCTCTCTACTGAAATTGTCTTATGTGGATTACAACTAACCAATAACTTGATTATAAAATCAGTACATAAGCCAAATACTAATGACTGCACATACTTTTTCAGAGCAGAGATTAAATCACTGCAATATCTGATTCAAAAGGACAGGGAGAGAAAGGCCTTGGTGAACAGGAATCTCCTTAGCCAACCAGGTGCATATGGAAAGCCCATTGAAGACTTCCACCCTGGTGACACCAAGGCTGCTCAATCTCTCTCTCTCTCTCCCCCTCTGATTTTCTGTTCTGGAGTGCTCTAAATCCTATAGGACTGTTCCATCCATGAAACTGAGCTGCATATTAAAGAATTAAAAAGCAACAGGAATAAGACAGTATCTCTCTGTTTCTGACACACATATACACCATTCCTGCTATTCCTGGCTTTTGTAAACTTTGTGCGTTATGCATCTGGGTGTTTTAGTGGGCTGCCAGGTTTTTGAAAAGTCTATGGCAAGATGCGAAAGAGAGACAGTTGTCTTTGGGGAACTGTGCGAAACAAAGCAATGATAGATTCGTTAACGCTGGTTTTTGCTCAACAGAAAACAGTCAAACGCTCTTGTTGCCTGAGACAAATCATTTGTACAATCCCTCCCACTGGTTTAAGACAGAACAATCAAGTTCAAATAGCAGTTTTACTTCACTCAGAAGAAGAATTTACACTGCAAAAAACCCATTACTAGAAACAAAAGGGAATCAGAAATGGGGAGATCATTCATACACCATTCCTAAATATCTTCTAGATGGAGCTATAAACACTAAAAATAGGGGTTCAGTTGTATCCACTACAATACTAAAGGCATAAAGGAGCTGCTTGATAGAAATCTACTGGGTTTTCACTCCCCCCCTCCCACCCCCTTCCTCAGGAAGATTAGTTTGTAAACAGAAGCCTCAAATACAGCTTGTGCTGATACTTGGAATACAAATAAGATTCCAACAATGGCTGAACAGAATGAGGATTTCTCAGGCTTTCAAAGAGAATGTCGTGATCTGGAGATACATGAGCTTTACTGTTCTGGGTATATACAGCTGTTGGAAGTGTTTCGGCAACAACCCTGCTTAAGTAGGGTTGTAACATTTTGTTGATTACCCAGGTTGATTGATTAACACCATTTTGAGTGACTCAAGAAGGTGCCCCTATTAATTTCCATAGATGCCCAGGGCAGCCTTGTTCCACTGCTGAACTGCTCTTGCGGTTAGAAATGTGTTCCGAAAGTTGCCTCTCCTGAGCTTGAAGCCATTGCCTCTTTCTAGTCTATGGGAGACAATCTGAATTATAAAGTTGTCACATGTGACAAGGAGTGCTTGGGTGTTCGCCTGCAGTAAAGTACACAAGGGGTTAAAGGGAGACACAAGCCTGTGAACATTTAGGGCAGGTATCTTCAGCCTTCTCAGCAGCAAAGCTTTTAACCCAAACATGCATTATTAATCTTTTATCATATATTTGCTCCTGTTGTGACCCACCTTGGATCCGGCCATGACCCACTTGTGGGTTTCGACCGTCCGGCTAAAGACTAATGAATGATTTAGGGAGCTGGCTCACATCTCTCTAATGAGCATCTGACACATCTCCAAATATACAGATGTTAATGTAAAAAGTTTGAGGGGCTTAATTAAGCTTATGTCAAAGACTATCCGACTATCCAGGGGTTAGAATCTAAGGAAGCGTAGTATGTATTCTAAGCATCAGTGATTAGCTTAGCATGTAAAAGCTAATTAGGTTAGGCACATTTCCTGGGTTGTGCATTGGACATGGTAATCCTAGCCAAATCAGCAAGTGTTAATTGAAGTCAGGCAAACTTCTTTGTGAGGTGACTGTCTGGGGGGGGGGGGATAAGGAGTTCAAAGCATAAAAAGAAAAAGGTGTTAGAATGCAAATTAATGGAGGCCTTCCTCCCTCTGTCAATAAACAGGGCTTAGTTTAGGGAGGGTGGAGTGCCATAATCAGGTAGCAGAGAGAAGCAATTAAGCTGGGCTGTGCCCTGCAGAACAAGAGAGGCTGCAGAGAAAGAATGTTGATGCTGTTACTATGGAGGAAGTTGGCATGTTTGGGGCTGCTACTGCTGTGAGCCCCTCCACTGAAGGCTTCAGGTTGTATATAGGTGTAAAGAAACCTATAGACACCACAGTCTCCACCAGGCATAGGCAAACTCCAGCCCTCCAGATGTATGGGACTACAATTCTCATCATCCCTGACCACTGGTCCTGTTAGCTAGGGATGATGGGAACTGTAGTCCCAAACATATGGAGGGCCGGAGTTTGCCTGGTCTCCACTGTGTCTCATTTTCCAAAGAAAACACAAACCCTAGGTGAGTGCATGGAAAACTTCCAAGTCTCACACACCGCTCAGCGGAGATCGGGGTGGAATGAAATAATAACAGTAATAATAAAGCATTAGTTGTAATTTGTATCCCATCTTTTTCTCCAAGGAGCTCTAGGTGGTCTATGTGGCTCTCTTCCTCCTCACTGAATGTCCACAACAACCCTGTGAAATAGGTTAGGATGCACATTCCTCATTTGCACATTTATGGTTTTATTTCTTATTATTCATGTATTTCATAAAATTCATACAATGCTTGACTGCCCAAAACCTCAAAGTGGTTTACAAAGAAGATAAAACAATAAAATTATCATTAAGAAAAACAACGGAAGATGCACAAATGTTAAAATAACAATAGACTAAAAACAAATTAAAACTCACACCAACTTTCTACTGCAGCATATGTGGCTGCTGCTGACATCTGGCATGGCCCTAATTGTTGTCCCTTTGGGGCTAGATTTGGATCTTTGTCATTTCATCTGATGTACAAAATATAAACACGGTTCAATTTAATCTGCGCAAAGAGAAGCTCAACATACCGCATCCAATCCTGGTTTAGATAGGTAGATGACACTCTTCTGACAAGCTGAATCAGCACAGGCTGGCAGCAAATGCTCCGTCTGTCCGTCACCATCTGGCAAAAGAAGAGGGAGATAAAAATAATTCCGCAAAGCAGAATAAAAAAGGTGTTCTTTTTATTGTCAGGGAAGAACAGCGCACTCACACAGGAAGACAATGTATTTTGATAACATGTAAACAATAGAGGCGTCAAGATAATTAACCAGATAGCTGTAATGCTAAACTCTGTCAGCCTGTTATCTAGTCTTTCCGTTAATCTTGAAACGCACAAGATTCTCCCTTGTCAAATGCGGAAGCTGATTTATATTACTAATATGACACTGACTTGCAACCCAAGAGGAGTGAGGTGAGCCTGACTGCTCCATTTCATTCCCAGGGTAGTACAGAATATTTAATCACTTTATGACTGAAAAAATCCAACACATGGGCCTTGGATACAGGGACCATTCTTGAGATCCAAACTCTGGTTAGGATTTAACACCAATGCAAACTGAATACTGCACCACAGCTACTCCTGAAAAGGGCAAAGCAACTGGGGGGGGGGGCACATCCTGCAATCTAAATAAGCTCCTAGGCTTATAAAGTTTGGGACAGCAGATCTACATTTGGTCTTAGGCCTATGCACAAAATTTTATTGATGATGTGATAATTTCATTCACGCCTCCTTTTCTTCATTGAGAAGTTGGGTAATAATACCCCTAAGAAAAAGGAAAATACATAACCCAGCACGATCGCCATGGCCTTATTCTCACAAAGAGCCTTTGACAAGATCAAGGCCAAACCATTTCAATCTACCAAGGTGGGAGACTCACATTACTACAGACTTTTTGTTTGTAAAAACAAAAATTGAAGGTTTGTGATTACGTGTGTATATGTGGTGGTGGTGGGGACTTGCTACACACAGCAAACTAGATGTCAGGGAAAAGGCTTGCAGTTTGGGCTCTTTGCCAGCATGAACAGTGGGCCGTGTGAAACTGCTTCTATATTCCTGCTATTAAGATAACCTTTAATTAAATGGAAACTGCCAGGAACTTATAAACACCCCAAAGTATACATTTCCTTTACTACGTGATTAACTGATTTCCATTATGAGTAGTTATGAGAATTATTCATCTATCGGAGAGACTTTTAATACAGCAATTAAAGCCTCCCCCCAATACTACAGATGCCTCATTACCTGTAAATGCACACTAAAATGGTGTTTTGAGCCTGCACTTTTGTTACATAAGTGTTATGAGTTTATGGGTGCCATACTCCTCTAATTCCTGGATCCAGCAAGTGTTTAAAAGCTAGGCTAGTTTCCTCATCAGGTGATCGCCCAGGGGATGGGCCATTAAGAGAACAAAGGGTTAGAAGCTTGGTGCAATACGGCACATGGATAGGGCTCCCTCCCTCAATAATTAAAGCCAGAGTTTATTGTAGGGCGGTGTGTGATGTCACCAAGAAGGAAAGCAGCAAGGAGCAGAGTTTGCTGTCATGTGATCTAGAAGCTCGAGAAAAAGCTGCAGACTGGACAGGCAGAGAGAGCGCCATGGCCAATGGCTGTGGCTATGGGAGAAACAAGACCCTTTTGGGGCATGGGTGTTGTGAACCCCTCCTTCGTAGGCTCAGGTTATATATACAGTGGTACCTCGGGTTAAGAACTTAATTCGTTCTGGAGGTCTGTTCTTAACCTGAGGTACCACTTTAGCTAATAGCGCCTCCCACTGCCACCATGTGATTTCTGTTCTCATCCTGAAGCAAAGTTCTTAACCCGAGGTACTATTTCTGGGTTAGCAGAGTCTGTAACCTGAAGCGTCTGTAACCCGAGGTACCACTGTATGTTTAAATAAACCATATGCCATAAAGTCACCACAGTCTCTGTTGTGCCTCATTTCCAGGAGAAAACGCGAACCCTGGGCAAGTGCCTGGAACCTCTGGAATCTCACACTGCTTGGAGACTGGGGTGGTGTGCAGAAATAATTTGAGAATCAACTTCACAAGGAGGTCAGTAGTGTGCTCTCAAGACAGGCAAAACTTGTGTTGTGGGCATTAGCCAGCATTCTGTTTCTGTTCCGCCACCCACTGAGATAACTTTTGTGTCACTGTTCAGATTAATTTTCAATTTAAATAAAACCCTCCCAAGGCTTTGTCCTTTTTAATTAGGGATGTAAATACCTCAGCAGGAGGTGACAGGGATGGGAAAGGAATTACAGTAACACAATCTCTCCACCTTGGCCAACTTATTAAAATAGGACGAGGCAGCCCCTGCCGAGCTTCCTAATGAAAATATTACTTTAGCAGATGCTAAAACAATTTAAAGATTTGGCCAGCTAAAAGATGCGATAACCACAAATAATTTTAGGAGAAAAATTTGAGGCAGAGAGTCTAGGGTGTCTACTGACATATTGCCAAAAAAGAGGAAATACAAGAAAAGGACACCAATTTACATAAAATGTATATAAGTTTTATGTGCACATTTCAAAATATGATTATTTAAGTAGAAATACATCTTGTCATAGTGATGAAGACTATGACTGGGTCAATGTTTTTCTTGGCTTTCCAGGACTGATAGCTAGGCAGTTGTACACATGAACCTCACAATAACAACAAGTCAGTGGTACTTCGGTTTTTGAACATCTCCGTTGATGAACATTTCGGTTTTCAAATGCCGTAAACCTGGAAGTAAATGCTTCAGTTTTTGAGCACACCTCAGAAGTCGAACATGTCACACAGCTTCCGCTGAGTGCAAGATCCTGAGGCCTAGCTGTTGGCTATTGAGTTTTCAGTTTTCGAACGTTTCAGAACTCAAATGGTCTTCCAGAATGGATCACGTTCAAAAACCAAGGTACCACTGTATATTTTACATCCTGCAGAAAGCATTTCTAAATTATATAGCCTTAAACTCTGACTCATGTAAACATTCTGGGCATTCTTAAAATGGTGTTTCATATACTTGCTTCCACTTTTAAAACAACGATTTAAATCAAATTATGCAGATTAAAAGCATATTAAAAGCCAACTGTGCCTTTCTCACAGACCTAAATGTTACCTTGAATATTCAAAAGGAGAGTTACATTTTCTGCTTTTATTCATGAATCAAGAAAAAACACTGGCATCATGCACCCACTCCAGCTATTTGTAACCTCAACTAGATGTTTCAGTGTTTTCCCCTGCAGGAAACCTATGGAGCAGATCCTAGTTTTACCCACTGTCTAGTCATCTTTAGTGATTATTTAGTTTTTAAATGAATTGTTATGGCTAAAAATAAGCAAACAGAAATGAGCAAAACCTATTTGTAGTGGGAACATAAAGGCACGTAGAGATCCTTTATTACAAGTTTTGTCCCTTCAGTAAGAGTCTGAATCAGTGGAAATGAAAAGGGATTGTTTTAATGCAGAGTTAGTTGCGAGTATATATTCACTTCCAAAACCTCACCAAAGAGGGAGGAAACTGAAGATTTTTTTTTAAAGACTGAAACAAGGGATGGGATATACCCAACATCAGTGTTCCAAATTGAGCTTCCAAATCCATTTCCAGGAGATGAATGCTTCCAAAATTGCAGCCATCTCTAGAGATTACTGGCAACTATATTAAATGATTTTAATCAATCCCAGTGCTAACCACTTTGCATGTAAATATATTTTAGACATTCGCATGCGCTGGAGAGAATGCAATTCAATGAAAATGACTCATAGATGAAGATTTCTAATTTACCCATTATTAATCCTCATTGTTGAACTGAAGTGGCTGAAATAATATTTTCCAGTTTTCTTAATGCTGTAGTGCTGCTTCAAAACCAATTTTTACAAGAAAATTAAACTGATTAAGAGGAATATTGTAGGAGATGAACAATACAGATATTAAAGATGAATTTTATTTGAAGAGGAGCTCACAACACATCACAAAGGGAGCAGCTTTTTGCAGAGGGGGTTGTGGGTAGTGGAAAGGAAGACCTGACATATTGAGGCTTTAATCCCACTGTCATTTCCTGGGGAGCAAATACGTCTTTTGGGGCTTTCGTGAAACTTAAATTGCTCCAAACAATTTAAGAAATGGGCAACTTTAGTTTCACCAAGTCCCAAAAAAGAGCCACAAGTGCAGCAGGCGTAGTGTTTAGAGATAATGACATAAGATCATCCCTGGGGCAGGGGGATCAGATTAAAGGTCCATCTATTCCAATATCCTGCTACCCACAGCAACCAACAAGCCACCATTGGTAATTCCACAAGCAATGCAAGATTCCTCTGCTGTGGTTGCACCACAACAACTTCAAGGTCACTGCCTGCGAACATGCAAATTCTCTCCAAGAGTAAACTGAGATGGTCAGTGCTAGCAGACGTAGACCCTAAATAAAACATAAAGGGCAACTCACCCCCCCATTCAATCTGATTGAGAATCAAGAACACTCAGTAGCCACTGAATGTTGGGTATCAGTTGGAAAAGGGGAAGAAACATAATGGAACATACTGAAGAAAGTCATGTCTAGAGGTGAGGTCCCAGTTTTTGTAACTGATGTCCACTGAAATACTTATCCCCATGAATGTTATGAATTCCCTTTCAGTCACCTAAACTATCCGTGACCATCAATTATTTCTGCTATGTGAAGTTGTCTCTTTTGTCTCTCCTGAGTCTCCAGCCAACAAGTTTCATAGAATGATGTTCTAGTATGACTACTAAGTTGAACACAGTCCTCCAACCACTTGGCGGCCTAGTGGGGCCCACTTCCTTGCCTAAGATTGCAGAAATGGAGCAGTAGTGGCTTCATGTGGCTTAGAGGACGCTGAGGTGGGTAGGTCTGGTCTAAATTGCCTTCCCTACAAACTCCACCTTTTCTTTGTCCACTCTGGTTGGCCATGAGCCTACAGCTGCTCTGAAGACCCTTTGGTATAAACCACGGCTGGAATCTAAAGCATCATGTAAAATATAGGGGTATTTCGGTTCTCTGAATTTCTAATAACAATCACACCAAAATTGTTATGCTTACAAAGCCTTAGGATGAGAGCGAGAATGCATGTGCCCCCACTTCTGAATGAATCATAAATTTGTTTCCCCTTGCCACAACTCCTCACAGAAGTTGGATTTGGAGATGTTCACAACAAGAGAAACAATGCTTTGCTTTCAACCTAGGACTTTGTGAGGGTAATGTAGACAGAAAAGCCGACCTTACGTTTTAAGGTGCCTCTGCAAATAATGCCACCAGCAATGGGGCCCATCTAGCAGGGACTTTCCTTTTTAAAAAAGAATACTCTTGACGAATATTCCACATTAAAGGAGTCTCTTCTTATAAAGATGGAACTATGCACGTTAAGTAGCCCCACTGACCTCAGTGCATCCTATCTGGGCTCTGTGTGTTCTCTTGAGTGCTTTGCAACTGGTAGCGGGAAATGTATACACAGTAACAGACCATGCTACTAAGGGGCAGAGTAGATGGACTGGCATCAGATCTGTGAGTTTCTATGTGATTTTGTTGCAACTGCTGGAAAAGAATGGGTTGGAAGTCTGGTATTTAAAAAGCAAAGGGAATGCACAGGGAAGGAACAAAAAAGATCTCCCTTGCTTGAAGTTTATCCTCCTCCCCACACACAGTATGCTCCCTCTTCACCACCCAATGCTTTTCTCCACAGCTGAGCTCAGATATGGAAAGGACTGGTGATTTCTGCAATCGCTGTCTTTGTGCCTCTTTTGCTGCCAAAAAGCAGCCCCCTCCATCCACTTTTCTGGTGATTGTGGCAGATCCACGTGACAAACAAAAAACCGCCACTGCTGCTGCTTCCCGTTTAGCCCTAAGAGCAGCCCTCACTCCTTAGGGAAAACGCATCTCGGCAAAATTATATCCCATTATGGAGGTGCAGCGCTGTCAGGTGAATGATAATTGTGGCACTGTGACCTATCCAGTTTTATCTGTGGCAACTTAGGCCTTTTTTTCTGCAGCAAGCTGATTAATTTTACCCCTTCAAAGCTGACACAAATATAAGATATCAGATGCTGAAATATATCAATGAATGTTTTGCATCCACCTCTAACATGTTATAAATGCTTTTATGATGTATGCAAGGAAGCGTAAGAGTTATTTATTTAGGACATCTCTTCCCCTGCTTCTACAGCACTCGAGGCAGCTTTGTTAAGGCATCACCAACACAAACCTGTACATATTTACTCTGAAAAGTCCCACTGAGCAAAATGGGAAGTGGGTATGGGGTAAAAGCCTCAGCAACTATATTTGAACGACATTTGCATATTTGTCATCAGTTGAGATACCAGAATATTTTACTGCTACTATGCCTTTAGGGATGTGGGTGGCGCTGTGGTCTAAACCACAGATCCTAGGGCTTGCCGATCAGAAGGTCGGCGGTTTGAATCTCCGTGACGGGGTGAACTCCTGTTGCTGGGTCCCTGCTCCTGCCAACCTAGCAGTTCAAGCGCATGTCAGAGTGCAAGTAGATAAATAGGTACTGCTTCGGCGGGAAGGTAAACGGCATTTCCATGCACTGCTCTGCTTTGCCAGAAGCGGCTTAGTCATGCTGGCTACATGACCCGGAAGCTGTACGCCGGCTCCCTCGGCCAAAAAAGCGAGATGAATGCTGCAAACCGAGAGTCGGTCACGACTGGACCTAACGGTCAGGGGTCCCTTTACCTTTTACTATGCCTTTGGCAGGATAAAGCTAAACTAAATTGAAGGACCATACCTGGATATAACCTTGTGGTGCTTTCTGCCCCCTATGCTACAGACTTGATTTACCTCATAAGAGAATTCCTTCTACCCATCAACACTACACAGATTCCTGTTAGAACTTCACGGGGATAACTTATATTGACTTGCTGCATGAATAATATGCCTGTGATCCAAAGGACCACCCACATATTGGGGATTTGCAGGGCTTCCAGTCATAGCTATGTGCTGCCTAACAAGTCACCCGTGAAGGTCAGGGGACTGTCTGGTGGGACACTCAATTTGGTGAAGGGACTGCAGCCAGAAGGGGAAATTGCCAGAGCCTCAGATGCAGAGCTTTAGAAACAGTCAGGCTTATGTGGAGAAATATATTCCCATCGTCAACCTGGTCCCAAGTTGTCAAAGTCGTGATGGGAGGCAGGGTCAAGACGGGCACTCAGCTATAGCATTACACCAGCTCCCGTGGCATTTGCCCAATTCAGACCCATGCAGACTGACTCCCATATGATTCCAGGCTTTTCAATTTCATGGTTACGGAGGACTCATGTGTTGGACAAAAGCAGATCAGGACTGGGTGAGGCTTCACATGCATCCTGCACAGCTCTCTGTTATCTATTAATGAAGCTTTCCTAGCTTTCCTTTCATGAAACTTGTGTGTTAGCTCCATTCTCTCTAAATGCATTTGTCTCACCTTTTGTCCTAACCAGTCCTTTGAATGCACAAATGCAGTACTGCCACCTGGACCATGCAAACCAAGCAAGCTAAACTGAAGGCTTCAATCTGACAGAGAGAAAAACTGGGTTTCCTGGGTACAGAGCAATCAGCTTTGATAACGGTGTATTTCAAAGGCCATAAATGTATGCTCTTTGAAAGCACCTTTGACCACTCAAATGTCTTACATGCTGGCTTCAGTACCAAAGAAGCTTTTCATGTTGTAGCTCAAGCAAAAATGGCTATGGGCCAGCTTTTGTGAATGTGCTTGACATCCAGAATGAATATGAATATGACTCTACTGCTGCATAGAGAAACACTATGCAGATAGTGAACATGGGTGGGAAAAGGGACCCAAGCTTAGGTGGTGTCTGGTTCAACTACCCTCAACTACCCACTCAACAGCTGCGAAAAACAGTTCAGTATCTGCCCATGCTACACCATTTATGGATCCTGGCATGCAAATAAATCCTGTATTTTATTCAAATTCAAAATCAAGCATGAAACAAAATCAACACAGAAAACAGGCAGGGAATATCGAAGCAGAGATGCTGCCTGAATTATCAGTCTAAATATTTTGCATCGAATTTACTTTATTTTTAACTGCATGTAATTTAGTTCAGTCAAGGGAAAAACATTGTTTCATGGTAGTAGAAAAACTGCTGCTTTAAAATGGCATTAATGTACATTTACTCAATTGGCTACGAGACGTAAGCTGCAAATGTATATGTCTCTCTCTTCAAAATACAATTACAAATTTTATATTGAATTCATTTTGAAGAAGACAGTAGAAAAATGTATGTTCTGTTGCTTCTAAAGAATTTATTAAAAACGTTTTCTATTCCATTCTCCATTTCATTACATTCCACAGAATAAAATAAAAGAAGAGCAGGATGATTTATTGCTCCATAAATATTATTTGGACATACGCTGAAGAAAAGGTTTTTATCTTCCATTTGTAAAGTTAAGAATGTTTGTAAATTCTCCTTGTCTCCCTGCTAGATTATAGTATAGCATCCAAACAAACAAAAAAAGTACCAAAACTTCTTTTTATAATAATTCCCTCCATCCGAGCCAAAGTGTCTTGGTTGCTATATCTTGTTAGATTCATTCAGATACAACTGAACATATGGAGGTAACTCATCAGGATTCCACTCCCACATATTCCAAAGGTGATATTTGCAAGGTGCCTAGGCAGGCGTATCTGAATGCATGTAGACTTATCTACATGTGATCTAGCATCTTGGAAAACAGTCTGGGATAGCGAGTACAGAGGCCTACATGCAGTTGGGTGTGCATGCACAAAATCATTGCAGACGGCATCTTTAAACATGTGGGGGCTGAGGGCAGGGCCACCAAGGTACAAATACAATGTTGGTTTGAATATAAGCTGCACCCGGATATAAGCCGCACCTTTAAAATTGGAGGGGTGAAAAGAAAACAAAGAAAATATATCCGAATATATGCCGCTCCCTTCCTCGCTGCTCCTGGCAGCATACTGGGGGCGGGGAGCCACGGTGCATTGCTAACGGCCTTCCGCCTTCCTCGCTCTCTCCCTTCCTGGTTCCTGGCCATGGGGGAGAGTGCGGGGAAGTATGTGCTGTGCTATGCTCCTGGCACTGTTTGCCCCACGTTCCTGGCTGCATATGGTAAGGTCGCAAATATAAGCCACACTTTAACTTTTTTGGGGAAAGTGAGGCTTATATTCAGACCAATACAGTAAATGTATGAACAGGGTTTGAGTGAGGACCGGATACATCCTTTCATCAGTTAGAAAGTTAGCAAGGCTGGGGTATGCAAGTCTAACAGAGAAAAGGAAAAGCAGAAAGGCACTGAAAGAATAGGAGATCTCTGCTTTATTAAACCCAACCTGTTTTGAACTGAATTCGTATCCACAGGCACTCTTAGGCATAAGAAATTTTCAGTCTTTAGTCTCCAGACTCTCTTGCCCCTGGCAATCTCTACACATCTTTCAATGCATTCCAAGTAACAAAACTCTTCAAAGCTATAAGTGCTTTCAGGAGAAGGAAGTTTTGCACTTCTTTTTCAGTATTTTATTTATTCGCAACACTGAAACTGTTAAATTTTTGTTAGGATTCTTACTTTAAAATGATTACAAGAAGTAGAACTCCAAATGGCACATTGTATATAGAAAGTATATGTTGCAAAAGGTTTGTTTCTACACTTCCTGAAATCCAAGTTAATTCATACTTCCTTGAAATATGGCAGATTTCTAAAATTACAGTGCAGCCTTTGGTGATATTATCCACTGCTGTTAGCTATAACACTTGGAGAGATGAAATTCGATTCCAGATTACTTCTCTTTCTTACATCTTTCAAAATAAATGTATCTGACATATACTTTATGCTTATTAGTATTCATGGCATTTTTTTAGCACCATCTGCTTTTGGGGGAATCATTAACAGCTTTCAGTACCAGGACAATGTAAAACTGAAGCAGCATGGACAAAAGAGAGTTTAGATCTTTCCCCCCTTCCCCCCAAATCAAATCTCATGGGTATTCTTTCTTTCAAAAAAAAAAGACAAGGGGGGAGGAATTGCATGCAGATACTTATTTGAGTTTTAATGAGCATTCTAAGTTAGCACTATGGCAGAAAAGGGGAAAAAAACACAAATTGGATCCTATGGCCCTGTGCTTTGTCTGTTGTAGTTAACACAGTTAAATGTCTTCAGCAACCCCACCAGAGGCAAACCACAGTTATATGAGTGAAAGGTATTTGCTTGGTTCCTCATTCTAGTCAATGAAGGAAACCTTGGATGTTCTGAAGCAAGAGTTTTTGACTTGGACCTGAGTTGAGGTGGGTTTCCTCCAAAACGATCTTGAGCTGAAACAGCCTTCCCCCCACAAATAGGATCTGAACCTAATCCTGACTTTGGCGCACACCCTTAGTGATTATAAATTTAACTGAAACAAACAAACAAACATGCCAACCCCAACCCCCCCAAAACCACCCCTAAGTTATGCATAAAAAGAGCAAAATTTTGTGAAGCTCTCTTTGTGGCCAACTGGAGGTTCTGACTTGCCACAAGAGACTATACGAATGGCTACTGACAATTTGCTAACTATTATAAAAGTTAACTCTCAGAGGATGTAAAAGCTCTACCCAAGAAGCCCCTACTTAAAAAGAAATATAGAATATTTATATTAACCTCTGTGTTTAGGAATGATGGAATAAAAAAATAGCATTATCTGTCATCAATAAAATTAGAGTTAAAGAAAAAGACCTTTTGGATTAACGAATTAGTAACAACTATATTTTAGGCTTTTAAAATATACACAATGATTCCCAAAAGCTAAGCTACTGCTTAAAAAGTACATTTTGCTGGTCAAAGACTGTTCTAAACTAGATTTACATATAAATTACGTATTCCCTTTGTTCTAAAGCTTAGTGAAACAACTGGCAATTATAACTATTAAGAATGTTAACACATTTCATCAATCTTTTTATAAGCTACTTTAATTAATTTAAATGTTTCTCATGCATGACAGAATTTTATAGGCAGTTTATCTGTTAAAGTCTTGTAAATGAATGCCTTAGGTTTGTAGAAAAGGTGTTTTTTTAAAAATAATAATAATAGCAGCACTATAAATCCATTTGTTAAGTCAACAAAAGAGTTTATTGTGTATGTGCTTTGTCGTGCCACCCCTCTGCACTGGCAAATGTCAAGTATTTTGGAAAAGGAGAAAAGAACCTCACCAAAATCAGCGAACACTGATTGCCCAACAACTTTTACATCTTTGGGTTTCCTCTTCATATGTGTAGCTTTGGAAAAATTCCCATCCTGTCAAGAGATAAATAAAAAAGTCAAAATATTACCCAAAGTAATCTATAAACAAGGGACGCGGGTGGCGCTGTGGGTTAAACCACAGAGCCTAGGACTTGCCAATCAGAAGGTTGGCGGTTCGAATCCCTGTGACAGGGTGAGCTCCCGTTGCTCGGTCCCTGCTCCTGCCAACCTAGCAGTTCGAAAGCACCTCAAATGCAAGTAGATAAATAGGTACCGCTCCGGCAGGAAGGTAAAGGGCATTTCCGTGCACTGCTCTGGTTCGCCAGAAGTGGCTTAGTCATGCTGGCCACATGACCCGGAAGCTGTCTGCAAACAAACGCCGGCTCCCTCGGTCAATAAAGCGCCGCAACCCCAGAGTCGGCCACGACTGGACCTAATGGTCAGGGGTCCCTTTACCTTTACCTTAATCTATAAACAACTCTGTGAGTGTAGGGAATACCCCAGCATAAACACATGGGGAAAAGTAGAACTTGATACTTTCTGGAACCAACATAATTCTGTCTTACTTTGGTTTTTTTAATGGATCTTTATGCCACCCTTCAGCACAATGGCCATGCAAGCATTTACTTGGATTTTCACACCTGATAGTTTGCAAATCATTTTTAATGACTTTGATTTGGGGAAAACCTGTGTAAAAAAATGGCCCCAGTGCTAATTAACAATGCACTTTCCCAACTTCTTTGTAGTGGATGCAATCAGTGGAGAAGGATTACGTTACCTATATCCATTTTCTCAACTACTAGAACAATTTGGTCACCACCCAAAAGGGTAGTGGCAGGAGAACACCACATACACTATACCAGAATAGCCACCTCCTGAATACTCATTCACATTTCCTTCCAAATAATCACTGCAATAAGAGGAGGAAACCCTGAGTAGATGGCTTCTGAAAAAAAACCATCACTAGTAGTGTGGATGCTCAGATGAGCTACCTGAGACTATATAACAGGCATCTCCAAACTTGGTCCTCCAGCTGTTTTGGGACTACAACTCCCATCATCCCTAGCTAACAGGACCAGTGGTCAGGGATGATGGGAATTGTAGTCCCAAAAAAATAGCTGGAGGGCCGAGTTTGGGGATGCCTGCTATATAACATACCCTGCTGCACCCCTGGGAATGGGACGGGACACAATGCAGTGTTCTTAGATGCAAACAAGGACGTTTTTTCTGGGTCAGAGGTGGTTCCTTAAAGCACAACATGAAAGTTAAGAGTTATGCTACTTGCCTCTGGACCAAAATTTTGACCCCTGGTTATGGCAAATAGAAGTTTATTGCTGAATAGGAAATCAGCACATGACAATTAGCAAATAAAACTTTTGACTGTATTGTCACTGGAACATGTCCCGCACAAGTCACATTTCAGGGAGCCTTGCACAATTCCTATTCATTGCAGCAGGGTCTTCCAAGCAGATGAGGTTTCTGGTAAGCTGTAATCATTGATGAGGCGTTGATGATCCTGTTTCTCTTGTACATATAGCCACTTCACAATGAGCTGTGATAAAACTAGGAAGTCTCCAATTACATAGTTTTTCATTTCGTCTGAACAAAGGAAACTAAGCATTTGTGTAGGATCTTGGCTTGATCCAAAGTTCCTAATCATAGTTTTCAAGTTCAGACAAAATGGCTAATGAGACACTTCCTGGTTTAATTGTGGCCCCCAGGAAAGAAGAAGCAAAGAGGCTCTGTGCACTGGCAAGAGGCTAGCACATATTCATGGCATAATAAACCAAGATAATCTGAACTGGGTCATTGTGCATCAAAGCTGGTTCCAATTTTGAACAACTTTATTTCAACACACCTGAATCATTAATGTGAATAATCCATTATAATAATGTTTGAGTGGCTCTGAAAACAATTTGGATTTTAAACTGCAATCTCCCATTAACTCAGAGTGTGTTTTCATGTACTTTAGTCATGTGGAAATTATTAGAACTGAAAAATTGAATTGTCTTCTAAACACTGTTGAACTCCTAGAACACTTCAAGTTCACTGAGGACACATTTATGTTAGATCTTCAAAAAACTGAAAAACAATATGCCAATGTTTGCAGAGAACTAGGAAATGTGAAGCAGATTATTCTGCAGAATAACCACAAAGTCAGTATAATTCTTACAATTCCTTCTGATCATGAAACAAAAATCTCTCTGAAACAAAAAGGCGTGGGGGGTGTCAGGTGACCCCCCCTCCACCCTTTCTAAATGGCAAACTCAGAAATAACCTGAAGTGCCACTCCTTTAAAATGATGTTCAAGTATCTGGGCATTTTTTAAAAAAGAGATTGTCATCAGAGTTGACTTTCTTCCTCTTGATATTTAATTTCTTTCATGATCAGCAGGAATTGTAAGAATTATACTGACTTTGTGGTTAGCCACTTGTCCTAAGATGGGTGATTCCTATTTTGCAACACACCAAATTGCACTGGGATGTCTTCCTTGGGAATTAAACAGGTGGGAAGAAGCCTGGATAAATAACCAAACTATCTTTTGCCATTTCTCCAAGGAAGAAATTTCAGCCATGTTTAAACCTAGACAAATGCCTACAGGCAACAAAGAATGAGCACTGTGTTGAAATCTTTTTCTTTGTAAGCCATCATGCTGACAAATTAAATGACAGTAATCTCATACAACAGATGACATCACTACAGGAGCCCTGTTAACGCACACATTAGGGCAGACTGATTGGTTTAATTGGCAGTCATGCTAAAATCCTGCAGAGGCAGGGATGCTGAGTAAAACATTGCCTCCAAGCAATCTTCGAAGTTTGAATGCGCTGAAGTTATATTTACTATAATGACAACTATTTATTCTTGAAATCAGTATGATCAGACAACCTCTTCATTTAACAGGCCCTAAGCATGCTTTTATTTTTATCTATTTCTTCTGTGCATCCTTTTATACATTTTAAAAAAAAAATATCTATCCTAAAACATTTACATATAAACTTCTTTACCTGATTAACCCAGATTTCAAACTGGATTTCATCGGACGGTGCTAATGTAGTAAGAAACAAATCTGTAAAGATAAAATAAAGGACAAGGTCAACAGGAGACCGAGAAATGTATCGTTTACATTTTGCTTGAGTATTTAATTCAGCCTAGGTACAATTAATCCTAAATATAAAATAATACATGTATGTATATCTTGCAGAAAGGTTCCCAGAATATACGTATTCTCTAGATTGGGGCAGGGAATGTGTGGCCCTTCAGATATTGTTGGGGTGTAACTCTCATCATCCCTGACCATTGGCTATGATGGCTGGGGCTGACAGGTAGCAGAAACCAACATTGGTAGGGCCACAGGTTTGTCATCCCTGCTGTATAACATTTTCGATTAGCACACTCATTCCTGTTAGGAGTACTATGGCTCCCAGCTTTCAATGAAACAAATGAAAACACTTCAAGTCAGTTCACATGCAACTCCAGATCACCCTTCAGCTTGTGCTCTGCAACTTCCTCCCCACTTATGGTTTCAAGAAGTGGTCTGCCACGACATCCAAAATAGGAAATGATGGCTTTCTCTTGCCCTCGCCCCACCAGGATTTGCATCAGCATCAAATTCTGATCTGAAAGCTGAAGACCATCCAGTTTGCCAATTCAGATAGAACAGCAAACTATAGTTGGTTCAAAATCAGAAGTCAGGGAACGAATTATAGTACCCAGAAAAAGGAGAGGGAAGGGAAAAGGGAGCATGCAAGCTAAAGGCTTAGAGTTGATGGCCAGACAACAGTTTTGCTATTACATCCAAATCATCCATTGTCTAGTTACAAAAAAAAAACCTTGCTAGAGGTTCATCTAGCTCTGGGAAGGTTATAAGCAGGGATAAATGGGATAGACCACTGTTTTTTTTCTTCCCAGCATCTGGCATCCAGAGCTGTATTGGTTCTGAACAGGGCACTTCCTAGCTATCTTGGCTAATAGCTGTAGGGCTCTATCCTCCACTAATTCATCTAATTCTTTTCTCAAAGCCACCTAAGCTATCCAGACCCATACGCAGAATCAAACCTGCAACCTTGGCATTATCAGCACCACAGTCTAACCAATTGAGCTAATGGCCATCACACTACTCTTGGTAGTACATTTTATTCAGTGGTTATTTTGTGGTTGTGCAACTAAATGGCTGGAAATACAACTTTTGCCCCAACCCAAAGCAAACTCTCTTAGCTAAACTCTACAGAAATTAAATCTGAATTGTCCAATGAGCAAAAAATCCTGCTTATTTCAAGGTGTCCGGCGCTGAAGCATTCAGAACAGGAATTTAAAAGCCAGCCACATTTTATTTTACAGGCTGTAGTTTGTGAGCTAAATTGAATTCTGAGATTTCTTTCTGTCTGAACAGTAACAAAAACACACTCAAGAACTAAAACAGTTTTTTGCAAGAATTGCATATTTACAATTAAAAACTTCTACCAATTTTGTACCAGGTGACTAATGCTTACAAATTTCATAGCTGATTCAGATTCTAAAACTAAAGAGAGAGAAAACAACTTTAGAACAAACAACAAATGTTGACAAGATGATCTACAAATTAAATGAAATTAAGATTAAAATAAGGTGTTGTTTGGCCAGAACACTGTTCCAGGGCCTGGGACAGGGGGACCTTGACTGACTCCAGTTACAAAAGCTGAGGCTGCCGAACAGACTCTTGGGTTGGGGACTTGTTGAAGGAAGTTGTTGCTGTTATTATTATTATTATCTTAGATCTTATTATGATTTATGTGGAAATTGCTTCAGCTTGTTGGTTTACTTTTCGATGTCTCATTTATTGTTTATCACAACTTTTGTTATGCTCGTAATTATGTAATATTTTTCACGGTGTAAGCTGCCATGAGCATGGTTTTGACTACGGAAAGGAGGCATACAAATAAAAAGATGTATGATGCAAAGAACCACTTAGAGATTTCAAAATATGAAATGATTTATAAATAAACTTTTATATAAATAAATACAAACACACGGAGGGAAGGGGAAGTTGAAAACACACGCACCACTTACACCTAGAGCAGCTCTCTGATTCTTTGCAAGCAAGTCCAGAATTTATTTTCATTTATTACATTTATATCCTGCCTATTGCCCCAAGAACTCGAGGCAGCATACATCCCCTCTCCTATTTCATGCTCACAACAACGCTGTGAGGTAGGCTAAGCTGAGAGACAGAGTGACTAAGTAACCGTCATGGCTGAGGGGTAATCTGAAGGTGTGTCTCCCCAGGGACTGAGGTTGAAACCTTTGTCCATTCTTTGCAAACATGATGCTTTCCATGTGTTGTTGTACCTATCAGCCACAACCAGCACAACGTGGCATACTGCTTAGGGACAACTGTAGTCAAGCGGTATATAAATTGTTTGAATAAAATAAATTATTTAGAAATCTTTTATTTCAACTTTCTAAAGAGAAATTCCCAAAGCAGCTTACCATATTTTGAATAAAAAATATACACATTAACAAAACCATGCAAGTTGGTATCTGTACTGGATCTGAACTCATTAAAACTGTGTTTAAAATTATTTTTATACAGTGGTACCTCGGGTTACATACGCTTCAGGTTACAGACTCCGCTAACCCAGAAATAGTGCTTCAGGTTAAGAACTTTGCTTCAGGATAAGAACAGAAATTGTGCTCTGGCGGCATGGCGGTAGCAGGAGGCCCCATTAGCTAAAGTGGTGCTTCAGGTTAAGAACAGTTTCAGGTTAAGAACTGACCTCCGGAACGAATTAAGTACTTAACCCAAGGTACCACTGTATAAGCAATTGTTTTCAGTGTTTTTATACAGGTAACCATTTTATTTGCTACAACACTAAACAGCTGGATTCAAACACCTACTGTAGCAACAAGCCCTAAACTAGGATAAGCTGCATGTACAAATGTGCACAAAGATCAGTGAACATCTATTTTAAAACTGCTCAGTGGAGCTGCACAGATGCCTGCCTGGGCCAAAGCAAACAAGTCGATACTATTATTCTAAAGGTGGGGTTCACAGATTGAGAGGTAAGTGATTAGCACAAGGCCAGAAATGAGAAAGATTCTGCCATTGCTACTAAGGAACTAGACGGGCTTGATGATCAACTGCAAATCATCCAGAGATTTCTTAGTTGGATCCTGATCTACCTTTTGCCTGCTGCTGCACTAGGTGCAAAGGGCTATAAGGTTCAATTGCGCTGGAAGGACCCAGCATGATATTGAAATTGAGGAAATGTGTTCCATACAGCTGGTTGCTACCAATACACTAGCTGCCTTATTTTGTGCCAAAGAGGTTTTAAGAGTTAGTCTTGGAAAGGTTCAGACACATTTCCCCTTATTTCTATTTCTATGTGTGGTATAGAGACACTTACAAATCATTTTTCTGCACCGTGTCAGAGGTGAGGTTCTCTACTCCCTAGTACTTTAAAAAAACACGGATGTCAGGAAGCAGCACAATAGTAGAAACCAACAGAAGCTCAACCGTGTATGAACAGAAAGTAGGTGGCTTCGCTGTACACGGTTGAATCCAAAGAAGCCATCCAATTAGGACATTTGCTTATGCGTCTCCAGCCTCTCCTCCTCCTGTGCCCTCCTCTAATCTATTATTAGGGTTTGTCTAACCCTCTGGAGCAGATTTGGGGTGGGAGGAATAGGAAGAGGAGAAGGAGAAGGAGAAGGAGAAGGAGGGGAAGCTATGCCGGGCAAGAAGAGGTCCTTGTACAAATATATTGGTCTTCAACTGGTGGGTCACCTGTGGGGGTCTGCATCCTGATCCAAGGTGGGTCGTAACAAGAGCACCATCACCATTGCAAATATTTAGTAAAATATTAATAAATGGGTTCTCAAATGCACGTTTGGGTTAAAAGTGGGTTCAAAAAAGTTGAAGTTACCTGCACTAATAAAATAAATAAAGTCCTTTCTTTAATAAAGATTTTCTTGAGTAACAAAAGTACATACACACAGAAGTACAACTGTTTTCGGTTCATAGAGTCCTTTCTACAGATCAGTTACATCTGATGGAGACACTAATGTTATAGACAGTATGATGTTGGGGGAAAAGTGCGGTGGGAAGAGAATGCGGAGGAGAAAGTTCATTGTTTTTGAAGCTTGCTAAAAGCTTTTATGATTAGGCAAGCATGCCCTGACATGTAATTTTACTATGTATAATTGTTCTTACAAACTATAGATTGCAAATTCTGTTGATTTTACTAAGAATTTCTTATGAATGTTTTAAATGATTTTAAGGAAATTGCTTAGAGAGTTTACCTTGGTTAAGTAACATACCATCAACCTTCTACGTTAAAATAAATTTGTTTTAAGGAAAGTGTACACACACAAAAAGCCACAAAGCAATAGGACTGGAATAATAACCATCTCAAAAACAAAATGGAGATTGGGTTTGTTTTTCTTAAAACCAGCCAACAACACAATGGCTCTGATGTTGGGCAGCTTAGCAATAAAACAAAACATGTGTTTAGCTATTTGCTGTGTGGGAGGAATAAATGTGAGGATTTGTTAAAAAAGACAAAAGCACAAGTCAAGCTACAAAGAGCTAACACAAAGATGATAATTTAAATGTCTACAAGGTTTGGTGAGTTTTTTTAAAAGGTGTTTATAGAGAGAGAAGCATGCTCTGTCTACTGTAATGCATGTTGCCTTTTCCTCATTTTTAGGATGAGATTGGTTTGTTCTGTTTGTTTTCTGAAAAAGGGGGAGAGGAGAAAGAAGAAAGGATATTGCCCCCCCAGGTAAGTGGCTGCCTAAAGCATCTAGCACAAATCACACAACTGGTACCAGCTTTGGGAAAAACTATGACAGCAACCCAGAAATGTACTTGTATTGCACAGCAGCCTTGAAGTAGGTGGTATCCATCTTGGATTTCAGCTCCACCTTGGGTCACAAGGAGAGAGATACAAAAAGACTATAGCAACACACTACTGGTGTTTCTGCTATTAAACTAAGAGCCGCCAACTGCAATGCTTCTTTGTTGATGGAGAAATGGGTGTTGCACACTCTCTCTCTCTCTCTCTCTCTCTCTCTCTCTCTCTCTCTCTCTCTCAACCCATCTCTACTGTGAGAGCCCAGTCTGTCTTGCAGAAAGGCAATCAGGTCAGTTTAGAAAAATAGGAAGCTGCCTTACACTGAGTAAGACCCATCTAGCTCCGTACTGTCTACTTTGACTGGCAGTGACTCTCGAGAATGACAAACCAGGTTTGCTCCCATCCTTATACAGTGGTTGTTGTTGTTGTTTAGTCGTTTAGTCGTGTCCGACTCTTCGTGACCCCATGGACCAGAGCACGCCAGGCACTCCTGTCTTCCACTGCCTCCCGCAGTTTGGTCAGGCTCACGTTTATAGCTTCGAGAACACTGTCCAACCATCTCATCCTCTGTCGTACAGTGGTACCTCGGGTTAAGTACTTAATTCGTTCTGGAGGTAAGTTCTTAACCTGAAACTGTTCTTAATCTGAAGCACCACTTTAGCTAATGGGGCCTCCTGTTGCTGTTGCGCCGCCGCACGATTTCTGTTCTCATCCTGAAGCAAAGTTCTTAACCCAAGGTACTATTTCTGGGTTAGCGGAGTATGTAACCTGAAGCGTATGTAACCCGAGGTACCACTGTACTGGTGGTGATGCTGGGGACTGAACCTGGGACATTCCACATGCAAAGGAGATAGTCTACCACTCGGCTTCTTCAAACTGAATTCCAGGTTAATGCATTACTCCCTCGGGGTCCCTTCCAACTTCACAATTGTATGATTCCCTTGGCCAATCCCAGCTCCATGCTGGTGTTTAAATTGGATATGGTTACGTCTTTGGGTTTTTTTGTGCATTTATTTTTGTACTGTCTTTATTTTAACTTTGTTAGGAACCCTGAGGGTCTCTATGGATTGAAACAGTAAGGTATGAGCGCCGAACAGACCCACAGCAAATAAGATCTGCAGCCTTGTTAGCCCACGGTTCAATGTGGAGGGCTGCTTTTAATATAGAGCCAATCTGGAATTATGATGTCAGGGAATCTGGTTGGCTTGTACCGCATCCTCAAATGTAAGGCCAACAAACAGTGCTTGTGAGAGGGGCAACTGTGCTGGAGTTGGCAGTGCAGCCTCTTGATCTGGCCAGGGTGCAAAGTGTAATGACTTTGACCTGTATTTCTCCAATAGCAATGCTACCTGGAAGACCAGGCATTTGGTGGATTCTAAAATACAACTGAATAATGTTATCACCTGCTGTTTCGTTTTTTTAAGCTGATGCTGTTTTGAGATTGTAAAACGTTTACTTTGTGATTTTATAGCATTATTTTATTCTATGAAGGTTCTAAATTATTTGTTTGATAGCTGTTGTGAGAGCTTTACTGGCAAAGGGCAGGATATTAATTTATTTCTAGGATTTATAAGTACATAAATGGCTTTGGGGGAGTTTTCAAAAAACCTGCCATGCGACACAGGGGTCACCTATTCAAAAGCTTTTTTAAAAAATCACACACCCTCTCTTTATATGCCCCTAGGCCTAGCCTAAAGTATATTTTTGGATGCTGCACATTCACACTCCTGGACTGTGAAATGAAGGACTGTATATTTCATAAAAACAGATTGCAAAAAAATTTCATATTCTGCTTCTTTGTGGAAACCTGAAATGTAATTACATTGAAAATAATAATAAAGCTAATGCATTTTAATCTTTGAAACATAAAATATAATCTTATAAACCATATTAAATTGGAGAATTTTCATTCTGCATTAAGTAACACTCACCTGAAAAACAATTATTTTAAAACACTTATTTTCAAGCATTACAGCATTTAGGCTGTTAGTGTTAGGGGAATGTGAAGGAAATACTGTAATAATTGGGCAATTCTGACTTTCTGTCCCCAGGTTTCAAAATATAGTTGCTATAATTGTTTTCTGCAGAAATTAGTCTGCAAAGTGTTTGCAATCTATCTCCACCTACATGGTACATCAAAACCATGTAAGCAACCTTGCTTATCGAGACAAACATAATTCTTATTTATTTGTGTCTGTTATGCTACAGTCACTTTATTCATTGATTTAATTTTATTTTTTACCTTGTGCTGAGCTTTAAACGTGTCTTTGGCTGGGATCAACAGAATTCATAACTAGTTCCCCACACCCAAGGAAGCTTAGGGTTGTTGTTTCCTAAGCAGCACCCCACCCCCATAATGCATGACAAATCTACAGAATCAGTTTGTGAAATGTCACTGGGATCTGCTGGTTGAATGATGTTGGGGTGGGGATATCAAAAGTCCGACTGGGTGTGACGAAAGTAGGTCTATGGTCATTCCCCTTATCTCATTCCTTGTCACAATCTTGCGAGGCCAAGCTGTTAATAAGTGCATTTAGAAACGGAGGCCAGAGACAACTGCATTTTCGTACAGTGCAGACACAAACCTTGGTTTATTAAGCTATTCTGTGCATGGGTGCAAGCAGATAAACAAACCACAAAGAGGTGGGCATAGCCTTATGCAATATGAACCCTGGATTGTGACTGGCTTCACTGTCATAAACCATGACAACTAAGCTGAAAACAACACTTGATTTCAGACTGACCTGCTATTGTGGTTTATTATGGTAAAACAAACTAATATCTTAGTTTCTAGTGGACTGTTAAGGTAGCCCACTTCATGGTTTATTTACCCTCTCACATGAAGGGAGGAGCAAAGAGGGAGGAGTGTTTGGGCGGTGTGCACCACTACACACACCAAGCACATTACAGCTTCAAAAACCAGCCTCATGGCGAGATGCAGGGGTAGGCAAAGTGGTCCTTCCAGATGTTGTTGGACAACAACTCCCATCCCCAATCATTGGCAATGATAGGAGCTGTTGATTGGAGGACACCATGTTGGCTACCCCCTGGCTTAGCGTTGCGTGAGAATGCCGCTGCTGCCTGACTTCAAACATTGAGTTTATGAATTTATAAGGCACTTAGCGAATACCTGAGAGATGTACAGAAATAGTTCTAGGCTGCAACAGGGACAACAGCATTGTCCGCTGATGTAATAATAAAAATTTTTAAGCACTGATTCTTTCAGATAGTACTAAATTAAGTAATTAAAAACAAAGCCTCAAAACAATCTATTACTGCTAATAAAGATTATCACAAAATATTTTACTGGAAACAAGGACAATTGGCGACTCCAGATTTCTAGAGCAAAGCCTTAAACAAATGTTTCAAAACTCAACTGATTTATGACAATAATTGTTAAGTACTGCACTGAGCAGAGATTATATTGGGCATAACTAACGGCTCATCTGTGAATAAGATCGACTACATCTACATTTTTAACCCTGGAGTTTCATTTAAACATACAGGTATTAAGATTTCTTCTCTACAGATAAATTATGTTTCCAATTATGCAGATCAACTGGGATTCATCCTCTGGGATTTTTACATTTACTGCATGGCAATGAGGACGGGAAATACCATTATTCTGCATGCAAAGTTTGCTGTGTTTCCATGAACAGTGGAAAAAACCCTACTCCACATCAGCAGGCTTTTGAAACTCATCATTTTTATGTTCAACAGTTCATAAGCCAAACATTATTGCAAGAAAACCAATTAATTTCTCATTTGCATTCAGTATCTGATTCTCATTACCAGAGGAAAAATATATCCCAACACAATCATGTTGCAAAAACATTAGCCCCCTGCATATAATTTGAAATGTAGTTCTGCAAAATACAGTTGCAAGCTCATAATGCTTTTTGGTAACCAATTATAGGCTACCTTACTCATTTAAAACCCTTTTACTAAGAATTATTAAAAAAATGTATCTTCAAGGTAGGCTATAAAATACAGTTTAAAAAATACAAGAACAAAGATAACAAACAGAAAAAGCAGCATCAGCTTCAGACATCAACAGATCCTATCAATGACGGCTCTTAAGAACCAATTTAAAGAGGCATTAAACCCAGTAAACATCCAGGACAATCAAAACCATATCTACCTGGTACCTAAGTGACATCAAAGACTGATAAGGGGAGCCAGATACACAATTGAGATGCTGCCACAAGAAAGACCCTATTTTTGTCAACCAGAGACCTTTTTTTTCTCAGAAGGTCAGAATGCCAGAGCTGAGCCTTTGGTGACTATATTAACATCCGGGCAGGTACATAGAATCAGAGGGCTAGTTTGCACCTAACACAGATCACAGTTAAATGGAGTGGCCTCAGTCAGCTGAGCAAGGCATCGGGTTTGCATGCTCCTCTCTCATTACAACCCCAGACCCTCCAAGTGTCCCTATTTTCCAGGGATGCCCCTGATTTACAGAAGCTGGCCCGGTTTCTGATTTGATCCCGGAATGTTACACTTTTCCTTAGGATGTCCCTATTTTCACTGGAGAATTGTTGGAGGGTATGGAGTTATCCAAGCCCTGAGCCATCTGAAGGCAATCCTGTATAGGGAAGTTTTTTTAAAATCTTTAATGTTATATTATATTTTTATATACAGTGGAAACTCGGGTTACGTATCGTCCTCCTTACGAATGCTTTGGGTAACAAGCTCTGCTAACCTGGAAGTAGATGCTCCTGCTTGCGAACTTTGCCCTGGGATGCGAGTGGAAGTCGTGCGCCAGCAGTGTGGCAGGCCCCATTAGCGAAAGCGCGCCTCATGTTAAGAACGGTTTCAGGTTAAGAACGAACCTCCAGAATGAATTAAGTTCAGAACCGGAGGTACAACTGTATGCTGGAAGCTGCCCAGAGTGGCTGGGGCAACCCAGTAAGATGTGTGGGGTATAAACAGTAAAATTATCATTATGGAATGGGACGTCCCTATTTTCACCATTGAAATCTTGGAGGGTATGCACCCCACACCTCCATGAAAAGGGCTTCAGCTGAGGTTACTTTCAATTTCAAAGAATCTTGGCTTAGTATGACGTGTGAACCAGGAATAGGGATTTAAAAACAAGCAATTGGTAGTTACACAAGCCAGGTTTTTAAACTACGATTGAAGTGTGGAGTGTGCAAGCCCAATGCTTTGCTCAGGGGCTTAGCCACACATTGCTAAACCACACTTTAGTATCATGGGACAAACCAGTCAGAATATTGGTTCCATGGGGAAAATCCAGCTAGAAGCCCAGCCAGGTTCACTATACAAAATGCACATGAATACATAGCTTCTCACGTGCAAGGAAAATCATGCTACGTACATAATGGAAACTACTCTAGGGTCATTAGCACAGGATTCTTTGGAGGGTAATTGAAATCAACATTAAGGGTAATTGAAATCAACATTAAGAGGGCAGCAACAGCAGCTAAGGAAATTTAAAGGATTTGTCAGGTTCCCCAAGAGAGGAGTGCTTTGCTTTTCTTTTCCACTCCACACCGCAAGTGCCACAATTGGCAAGGATAAGCATTCCTAAAATAAAGTCACCTGTTAACAGCAATTAAAGAAGGGTAAACTAACTCGTGCTGCCAGAGGACAGCACAAATCCTGAGCATTGCAGGGTACAGGTACGTGTGTGAAGGACCAACTCCCCTGATTTGGCACTTTCCAGTCTTTGTAGTTCAACCCCATCAGCCCCAGTTAGCATGGGGAGTTGTAGTCTAAAATATCTAAAAAGTTCCGAGTTGGGTGGGGGGCAGTGGGGCTGGTGAGGGACATGAGAGGAAATCTTTTCCCCTTATGATGGTTACAGGATTACTAACAGGTTTGAATGGGAGGAGGAACCATCTGGACAGCTGCCTGAATTGTTCCAATTACAACCAGGTTTATTAATAGATTCTGGCCCTTTTCTCATTAAAAGAATGTTTTGTTGCCTTTACTTTATGTATACTTCTTCATTTCACACATGTGCAAATATAGTGGCGGTGGTGGAGAAGGAACCCTAACCCCAGAGAGGGGAGGTTGGCTCCCTTTTTGTAACCCTTCTGCTGGCAGGCTAAGACCTTTCAATTGAGACAAGCTTTTGAAAGCTAAGGCGCAGATGATACTATGACTGGGCTGCTGTCAAGTCAAACTGCATTTTATTTACAGGTTCTAAACGGGTTCCGATGCGTTTTAATTATTGTCCTTAACTTGTTTGTTTTTATTACTTTGTATTTCATAATGCTGCTTTAAAATGTTTTAAGCCGCCTTGAATCCAACTTGGGGGAAAGGCAAGATGTTAATACATTAAATAATAATGAAAATAAAAATTCATTTAACTACATAGATGCAAGCCTGTGTGGTTTGAAGCTGCCACCAACTCTTGCTGTTCTCACTTGGTTTGCTGCCTGCCCCCTTCCCAGCTTGGCATAGGCCAGTTGCCCTGCTTGCTGTGATCACCAACAGTGCTCATGACAGCAGAAAATGCATGGCAACAGCAACGAAGGGTGGGAGGGAGCCACTCTGTCCTCTTCCCAGAAGCCTAGGTAAATCTCACGACCCTCCTCCACTTGAACCTCCAGCACCCTTGGCAGTAGGGCTACTGCAGCAGCAGGACTGCATTACTCTGCTATGCAGTTTACCATCAGAGCAGCACAGAAATGGCAGTGCCCAAAATGGATTAATGATCGTACCAGCCAAATCTCCCTGTGGCATCCTCTGCCAGGGTGCAGTCAGGGCAGCTAAGAGGGCAGATGAATGCAGATAAGAGATGAACATGTAGTTATGAATGGATGCCGTTATCCCTTCCAATTCAAATGGGCTCTGACCCCAGAGTGCTTTTAATTTCTATTTGGCAGCTTGTATTGCGAAGTTATTGGGCTGCATGCTCAAACTCAGGCTTTAGATAGTCTTGTAATGAACAGGATACGAGGAACAGGTTTGTGAATTATTGTCCAACTAGCAGATTTATTGCTAGAAGGAAAGGAATTGAGGCAGTAAACAAAGCAGCGCCTTTGCTTGTGTAGGGAGGGATGTTACCTGCATTACAATTAGCAATGCACAGGGCAGAAAGGCGCCGTCTCTTTCCCTGAAATGTCTTTGCTTGCCTCCGCAAAGAACTGATTACACAAAGCATCCAACATCTCGAGCAAACAGCCAGCAGCACATCAGGTTACGCTTTTTTGCAATGCCTACACTGTACGAGATGTTTAAAGAGAGAAACACACGTTGAGATTTGCATTGACTGCTGTTGAGCAAAATCTTTGCAGACAGCCACTTAATTCTCTTCCCAACACTCATTGTTTCCATTTATTCCAACAGAAGATATCTTGTGTGACATTTACGTACTTATTTTTCTTCACTGCAGACGATTTAATGGAACTCAGTGAATTCTACATTCCCAATAAGCACATTCTGTGCATAAGGAAATTGGGATGCAAAAATCTAAGCAAGCAGACAGCTGTGCAATTTCCACACATAGACAAAAATGTCTGTTTTATAATACACATTTTTCCCACTAAAGTTTCTGCACCTTCATTCCTGTGCTGTCTGAACCTTGACTCTACGCATGTGATGATAACTCACAAGATCATACACAGCTTCCTTGAAGGGTTCCTAGTACAGGCTTCCATGGGGTTTTCCTAATGAGGAAGGCAGGTTAGGGGATAGAAGAAGAGGCAGAGCTGTACTCATGGAGTAAGTGCACAGTTAATTCAGTTTTCTTGCATACATCGCATCAATTTTCTACACACCTCACTCCTTCCTCTCTTCCACTATTCCTGCTGAAAAAAAGTAATGTCGCACAGAGAATACTAATATATGATAAATAAAGCCATCAAATATGACAATCACACAAAGGTTTCTTTGCAATTCTTTAAAGCTTTAGGTCACAATCCAGTTTGTAACTTGGAATACAAGGACTTGTGCTACCTGGTGGGATGTCTGGCTTCTTCTATTGAACAATGGACCCCACCAAGACCATATCATGTTTTCAGATGTCTTGATGGCTTTACTGTTTGTGTCTGTGCTACTCTGAGCTCTTTTGGGAGGAAGGGCAGGATATAAATTAAATTAATAACAATATTAATAGTATCACAAACAACCTCAGTTCAAATAACAGCTTTACCAAGCACTGGTGCTTGATAACCACAAATCCAAATACTGGGTGCACAGTACTGGTTGAGTCATCACAGAAAAAAAGACTGTTTTTATATTCTCACAGTAAGAGGAATGAAGCTGAGCAGAACTGAAGAGTGCAGGTATAACTTGCCACCAAATAGCTACTGCAATAAATGATAATGGCCACTGGCTACAAACAATAACAATCTGACTGACTACACTCAGACTGAACAGTTTCCTTCATAGCAAACGTCGCTTTCACACCACGGCTATCTGTATGGAGTCCATATTTTATATGCTGAAAGTACTTTTGTATCCAAGAAAATACGGTGGCAGCTCTATACTTATTTAGGCAGGATCGTTTTCACATTTATCTAAACAACCTGTGAATTTGTTCAGCAATGCATGGAAATACATTACTTAGGCCAATGCTATTAATTCCACTGATAAAGAGGTTTTCAAGACCAGGAATAATTCTTGAAATAACGAATCTGTTTTTGTAGCCAAATTAAAATACCCTGGAAAAGCATCTGAAATAGTGTTATCTCATTGATTAGGCCAATGCTATTTTCACTCTGGTTGATGTACTTATTTTCAAGGCTGAGAGAACTCTTATGCAGTTTACCAAACTGGGTCTGGTCCACACAATCAATCTCTGGATTAATAAGGCAGGATACACACAAGCTGCATGCAGGTCAGGGCCGGTCCAATATATTTTGGCACCTGAGGCAAACCACAAAATGGCGCCTTTCTCTGCTAGGGCTGAGAGGCCGCTGTAGAGATGGCATGTGGGGTAAGGGCTGGTGAGGAAGAGGCAGATCCAAGCAGCGTGCCACAGCCACCGCTGCTACTGCAGCAGCGGGCAATGCATACCTTGGATGCCAGATCTCCCGCCTCTATGGATTCTGCCGCCTGAGGCAGATGTCTCACCTTACCTCATGGGTGGGCTGGCCCTGATGCAAGTGTACAGAGGTGGTTGAACAAGCCAGGATTCAGCTCTTAATCACACATTTCTGTTATGAACCACTTCAAAAACTACGCTTATTTGCTTACAAACAAGCCAGGGTACTAATTTTAAATCAAGGCTTAATATTCCGGCTTGTTTGCAGGGCATTAACGGTAGTTTATGGGTTCACATTTAATGGGAAAGCTATTGTTTACAGTTTATTTTGCTGCTCACATGCAAGGGGCGAGAAAGCGCATGGTGCCATTCATATCCTGGCTTTAAGTGAGGATTTGAGTGCATAGATTTGTCCATGAAATTCTATTATGAAAAATGATGACTCTTCAACAGAGTCTCCTAGATAACTGCTACATAATTACATTATTGCTGGTAATAATTTCAACTTTTTAAATAAAGTTTTAATTGCTGCAATGTTGTGTTATGACTTATATAGCACCATCTATGTACATGGTGCTTCAGCATAGGATGAGAGGACAGATCCATACAGTATTTTTTAAAAAAAAGATGAAAAGGAGTGTGGCAGTTGGAAAATGGATTAGGCCTAAACTAAATTGGCATAAAGATGCTCAGACTAGAGAGGATCCCTCTCCCCTTTCAGGCACAATTTAAAGCTGTTAAGCTGTTTATAATGATATAACTGTCAAAAATAGTTTAGCTGGCGTGACTATTTTGGCTACATCTGTTGCAAAAATAAACAGCGTGTTCTTTACATGCAAGGCACAGATCATTCGCATCCCTTCTTAGTTGTCCTCCTCTTTCACAGAGATGAAGAATCTGTGGTGCTCCAGATGTTCCTGAACTTCTAGCTCCCATCAGCCCTACCCAGTTTGGCCAATGGTAAGTGATGATGGGAGCTGTAGTCCAGTAACATCTGGAGTGCACCAAGTTCCCCATTCCTACTGTGTCCCTTACAATCCAAGTTTAGGTTACCATCTCATACCCGCTTACCTTAGGATAAGTCCCATTGAACCCGAGCATAGGTTTGCACTGTTAATCTTTTTAAATCCCTTCTCAAATCCCACATTTTCAATGCAATATTTGGGAAACTGCCTGTAGTCCCTGTATCACACGGCTCCTATTCAACCTGAGTACACGTAACTGAAATGTAATTTGCATTTATTTGTATCACACTGCTCCTACTCAACCTGAGTACATGTAATTGAAATGTAATTTGCATTTATTTATGCAAAAATTTACACCCCACTCTTCCCTTCCAAAAAAAGATCAACTAAAGCATAAAAATGAGTATAAAACAATAATCCATCATTTAAAAAAATCCCAGACTAAAAGTAGGAAAGAGAAAGAACACAAGAAGCTAAACTCTGAAAGAATAAATTAAGCAACAATAGAAAAGCTTCTGTTCTTCTGCTGGCCCCTCTCTTGTAGAATTTTAGCTGGCAAACTCTTTGAGGCTGTACCTGTCCTTCTATACTTTGGAAAGTGCAATGCACTTATAACTCTAAACAGTGTTTTTTTATTATTAAAAACCGGGGTGTTGCTATTTCTATATTGGTCAAAGTGCTGCGGGTGCCAAATAATACCCTCTACAAAGTTAGGCACTATTTTTAGAAGGTTAAGGGGGCATTCAAAAGTGAAGCAGGGAATACACCTTCTGATTCTCTTGTCATTAAAGCACTGAGCATGGATGTTTCTGAACAGACATCCTGTGCAAACAAAGCGATGGAGAGCTACAGACCTGACTGTGCTCCTCAGCCAGGCACAGAGAGCAGGGGTGCCAACTTGAATATATATTTGGGGGGAGCAGGTAAGCCCCACCCTGCATAACTGATCACATGAGGTACATGCACAACATTTGAATAGCAATGCCTGCCAACTATGGGGGCCCCTGCCCTCTCAAATATTTTATTGTGGGGGCCGAAGCCCCCATGGCTCCTAGGAGCTGGCTCCTATGACAGAGAGATATTGTGAAGACAGGGCCATAACAAAATGCTGTCCTATAATTCAAGCACTGTTTTTTACTGCCCGCCCCACTTTTGTCTAAAAGGAGCTTTTCTTATAGGACTCCCATAGACACAGAATAACCTGTTAAGTTTTGGCTTCTTTTCTCCTCTTCCTGAGAAAAACTCTTTTTCTCAGCGTGGAAAAAAACATTGTTGGATCTGAGTCCTGGACGCCACTCAGCCTTGGAAATTCACAATGCATATTCAATTGCTTAATGTTCAGTTTAATTGCTTGTAGATGTAATGCCAAACTGAACTTAAAAGATATTTCAAAAGTAGTGACTCACCTGCAGTGAAATCATTATTCAGATCAATGAATGCATGGGAGTGAGGTGTGTACAACTTCTTCTGTGTGTCCAGAGCTATGTGCCATGATAAATTCCTATGAAGGGAAATTGTTAACAGTTAGTTTTAATAACAAGGTTAACACCTGAAGATCATCAATGTTGGCATTCAACCACTTGCACATAACTGATTTGACTTCAGTTATATAATATGTGTGCAAGAGAGAGCAACCTCTAGGTTTATACATACTCAGGCGATCATTTCATGAAATTGAGAAAGCAGGCTTTACCGACAAAGAGCTTATGCTACAATATATGTACCTGGTAGCCTTCAAAATGCAATGAATCTCATGCTGTTTTGACACAGTTCATTCAAATGGAAGAACAAAGTAAGATGACAGAAAAACACAATACCATTTCAAAGGACTAACACTGCCTTACGTTTGAACTGAGTAAACATTACTTGCATTCATAATACTTCTATTTTCCAGAAGAGGAAAGATCACTCTCCCATTACAGAGTTGTTACCTTGCCTCGTGGTTAATGCTTTTAACAATGAGCTTGCTTGTTGGGCTAATCTGCTGTCGATTTTCTGGAATATGATGTTCCTATTTTGTCATCTTAAGCTTTTAATTAGCCCCTATTTCCCCAAAGCTAGCTAAACCAATGGGCCAATTTGTCTTGAATTAAGCCAGCCAACAATTTCAAATGGCAGTGCCCAGAACGCTATGTCTTCCCTCTGTTTAGTATTCCACCGATCATCCCCAATATTGTAACTTGCTAACCAAAAGATCTTTGCATTACCACCATCTCCTTTCTCTCCATATTTTGATTTACACTGAGTGACAATGGTTAGGATTTTTGTTTTTGTTCAGTTTCATACTTATTTGCCTGTATTCTGCATATTCATAGGAACATTTCCAAGCAACAAATAAATGGAATCTCAAATACGGTTGTTAGTACCATGGCACACACAACTGGGAACTCAGCCAGACAACTATACCCAAGATTCTGCCGCTGTGAGAATGACTAAGCAAGCAGACAAATAGTGAAAATGTATTCTATACATTTGAAGAACGCGATTTTTAGAACATGCAGAATAGCTATAACTGCATAACACAAGGCACTCTGGAACAGGAATGAGAAAAAAAGCTTATGTGAAATCTCTCTAAGTCAGTTACTGGGTGGGGAGCTTTTTTTACTTCCAAACAGTTGCCTAAACATACTTAATTGGTATTGCTGTTGCTCCTGCTGAACTTTTGACTAGTTCATCCAATGATTAGGTATTCTTTAAGAAGATTTGGCTTAAGATACTTTATTCCTTCAAAGTCTTCGCTCTTACTTAAACCGATGCCCCTTTCTTGTCTCAGAATTTAACCTTCAGTCCTTATAAGCAGAAGCCTACTCATTGCAAGAAACTGAAAATTAATGGCTTATAAAAAATAAAAACACACACAAAATCCCAGTCAGGCTGTCCTTTGATGATAAGAGCTCAATTGAATTTGACTTCTTTGCTTGAGGTATTTGGAGGTGAAAATAAATTAAAGAAACTGCTAGTTGCGAGTAGGATCAGGCCAACATTACCTGTTTCCTCATTTAGGGTAGGTCTGGGAAACCTGTGGCCCTCCAGGTGTTCTGGAACTACCACACCCATCAGTCCAAGACAGCATGACTGAGAGGGCCAGGAATGATGGGAACTGTAGTCCAACAACATCTGGAGGGCCACACAGTCCTAATCCTAAGGGACACATACCACACTGGAAACAACTTTGATGATCCACAGCATCAACATGAACACTTTAGGACAGGTGAGTACCTGTGTGATCTAGCTTCAGGGAGACACATGTTCAAACTTAACCATGAAGCCTGCTTGACCGTGAGCAAGTTACTCTATCTCAGCTTAAGCCATCCTTACATATCAAAGGTACATCCTTCTGAGCTTGTTGAAGGAAGGGCAACATAGAGATGTAGTGTTTTTTGCTTTTTGTTTTTTAAAAATACAACACAGTTTTGGCTTCTCCATGTCAGTCAAGCCTTATAGGGAATCCTGGTGCCCTCCAGGTGTTGCTGGTCTTCAACTCCCATGAGTTCCCATGATTGATGGGAGTTGCAGGCCAAAAGCATCTGGACTGTACCATTTTGGCTACCCTTCTCTAAGGAGACAATTCAGCAAATTGCAAACAGCAAACCGACTACATGCCTAGTGGGAAGAGGATGAAATATATTATTCCCCCCTTTCTTTATTCCATACTTATTAGTTCTATTGTTCATATTTTGTACCTACTGCTGTCCAAGTACGTTTCCCAAAAATGCCCTCTACATTTGACAGACACATGTTTCCATTTCCAAATGGATAAAGACACCATCCTTGATAAGTCTGCATTAATTTCGTCAGAAGTTCCCTATGAACTTATACACTTTCCCCCTTAAAAGACAAAGCATGAAATGCAAAGGAGAGTTGTGCTCTTCACACACTGTGAGGAATTTATTATAATGTGATCCATAATATTCAACCTTTTATTTCTAACAACCACGCTACTTTCTACTAAAACTATTCCCCCTCACTGGGGATGGGGGGGGGGAGGAAAGAGCAAGGAGACTTTTTTGTTCAAAAGCTGATAAAATCTTCCAACACAATCATTGCAAGGTTATGGTTGCTGTCATCCACACCCTTGAGGAATGTGCAGGCTTTGTTCCATAAGTCACAGTTTTTAAACAGAAGTCATCTTGATAAAAATGAAAGAGATTAATGGCCATAAAACTATCTCAGAAGGGCAGAAGAACTTCCCCCTAGACACTTAAAATGATTTCAACATCTAAACACTGTTTCTGTTTTCATAGTACAAAATAATTTGCCCTGTCAAAAACTGATTTCTGAGATGAAAAAATCAAGTCTTAAAAACAGGAAAAGGACAACAATCCATCTAGTTATCCTAATATAGATATATTAAATTACTGGGTGATTTACCTAAATGAGGGAATATTTTACCTTTTTATTGAAGAACAGTACTCTTAGCCTGAATGATACAAATAGGTTTCTTAATTAAAACATTTAAGTGCCTGGGGAAACAAGTTAGAAAAACTGATGTACTGTTTCTATGGAAACAGTGGCATAATCTGATTGACTTCTCTAGGTCTAATGCGCTTCTCTTGACACAATAGCTAAAAAGCCCCAGGGAAGTGCAAAACACTTCACAACAAACCATTTCCTTTAGAGCTGATGAGCATCACCATTGATTACATATAAAACTGAAACATCTGTCAAAGGCTTCAGACACCTGGATTTATTCTGCACTCAGTACCCTTCCATATGTCTATCTTCCTACATACATAAAAATGTAAGCCTGTCATCATACTCCGCAGTTCGCACAGCCACTGACAGGCTGCCCTGATCCATTAAGCCCAAAGAGCTCGTGGGAGTGGCTGGGTGCAGGGATACCAAAGAAGGATGTCAAAAACACCAGAACAATTAGTTCTAGTGCTTCATTAAAAGAAAGGTCTAGACCATGGGTAGGCAAACTAAGGCCCAGGGGCCGGATCCGGCCCAACTGCCTTCTAAATCCGACTTGCGGACAGACCGGGAATCAGCGTGTTTTTACATGAGTAGAATATGTCCTTTTATTTAAAATGCATCTCTGGGTTATTTGTGGGGCCTGCCTGGTGTTTTTACATGAGTAGAATGTGTTCTTTTATTTAAATTGCATCTCCTGGTTATTTGTGGGGCATAGGAATAAGTTCATCTCCCCCCGCCCCCCCCCCAATATAGTCTGGCCCCCCACAAGGTCTGAAGGACAGTGGACTGACCCCCTGCTGAAAAAGTTTGCTGAGCCCTGGTCTAGACTTACAGTAAATCAGCCTGCCATGTCTCCCAGCATTTACAGGGCATCGCATCAAGGAGATGGTTTGTCCATGCCCAAGTAAATGTTCCTATGTTCTTTATACACAAACACCACTTTGTCCAGGACTTCCCATGACTTCACCTGACCAGATAAGGGCATAGGTGGCAACGGATAGTTCCCCTTTCTGTGCTCAGAGCCCAGCACCCCAAGCTCACAGATATGGATAGCTTCAAAACAAGTCAATTAGCCTATACCAAAGCAAGTGAATTAAAACATATATGAGCTCATTGTTACAACAACTACCTATTAATTGTGGGATTATATTGACTACTAAGATGGCATTTGCAGAGCTTCCAGAATAGTTTGCCTTTGGTTCAATGCATAGGCAGCCACAACAACTGCAGCATGACAAATGGCAGGCAGGTGAGCAAGGAAGTGGTATGGGTGGCAAGTGGCTCAGGAGAGCTGTTTAATGGAGGAGGAGCTGTGAAGCACCACCCTGCTTTGTTAACGGCACCTACAGCAAGGTTTAACACACAGGGAAAGGTGCTTCACATAGAAGTTTAGTAAGTTACTCTGTGATATGCCTCCTCCCTCCTTTAAAATGGTATGGGGAATGGAGCGAGCTGTGTGTGGAGGGGTTTGGTCAGGTGGTGGGGAAGGGCAGTTAGCAAAGGCGCAGCAGCCCCTAGTGTTCATATATACCTCTAAAACAATGGAAACATTAAACAATTGATCGTGTGGATTAATTTATTTAATAACCTGATTTAGAAAAGAGGAGCACATGTAAAAAATAGGGCACATGGCCCTATTTGATTTTCAAATAGAGCCACAACTTATTACCCAACTGATTTTTAAAATTACTATTAAAAGGATGATTTCTAGCAACATAATAGATAGCAAATATACAGTACTCCTAAAAAGAGGCATCCTCCCTTCTCTCAGAAACAGGAAAGGATGCCTCTTCTAAGATGATTTCCTCTGACAACAGGAGGAAGGAACCTGCAACTCAACTCCCAACAGCCCCAGCCATAGCAATTACTGCTTTATACCAATTTATCTTGGTAAGCACAAGCGTTGTGCATTTATGCCTTCAACAAGTCAGCTCACACCAAGCTTCTACAATAGGCTTCTTTCCTTCCTGCCATACTTTTCTCTATTGTTCCTAGTGACTACCCATCACAGACTTGTTCCATTGCAGTATTGTAAAGAAACACAGCAGTCAGATGTAGAATCTACTTTGTTTAATAAGCTTCGAGTAAACTAACAATTCAATTTTAATGGGAAAATGTATAGGCTTAGATATTATTCTGAATAACAGACATTTGTGTTCATAATTTGTTAATATTGGTAATTTTGCATTTATAGTGTTTTGTAAAATTGATTTGATAAATAAAAAGAAACACAGCAGCTAGAGCTGAAACATCAGCATGCAAAAAGTCATGCACCCTTCCACATTTTCAGCACAAAATTTCCCTCCAAGCTCTTGTTCGCATCAACCATGGTTTAACACCACCATCCACACCATTATATATCATCATTTATGTTAGAATCCTTTTACAAGGATCTGAAACCATTGTTTAAAGCTCACTTGCAAATCCTGATTAAGTGTGAAGCTAGCAATGGCAAGCATCATAGTGCAGAAGTAATTCTTAACTATTGCTCAAACCAACCATGTAAGAATAGTCTTGTTGGATCAGACCAAACACCTGTCTAGTCCAGCGTTCTCTTCCCCCAGTAGTCAGTCAAATGCCTTTGGGAGTCCACAAGAGAAGGAAAGTAGGGATTTGTATCAGAGAGCACATAATCTGCTCTCAATCACTTACAAGGCCTCCTTTTCGGTCATGATACAGGACAAGCGATAAAGATGCCAAAATGTGATAAAGCACACATAAATGTTGGTATGTAATGCTATGCCAAACCATTACTCAGTGTGAATGAGCAAACATGCAGGCTTCCAGAGAGGAGAATACGACTGCCTTGCTCCCCATCACTCAATTTGCTGTCACATTGTGCTGTAAAAAGTTGTGGTTTGGCTTTGCTCTCTCCAGACAAACCATAAGATGTAACCAAGATCTGTCCTATGACTTATGGCACATGGTTTGTCTAGAGAGTGCTAAACCACAAGCTGAGGTTCAGACAGCACGCTAAGCCAAACCATGGATCAGCTCAGTGGCAAATGACTTGGAAGGAGCAAAGTGTCCGCAATCTCCCCTCTGGGAGTCAGGATACTTTCTCATTTGCACCAAGTGTTATGTGCAAATCAGGCTGGTGTGTCTACAGAGGCAATTATACACCGAATTCTACCTCCCTGTAAGCTCTAGTACCAAATGCATATCTAAAGCTAGCTCAGTGCAAGCCCAAAATTCTGTCACAGCAGAAGGATTTATGACACCAATACTGTAAGACAGAAACTTATGACTCAACAATGCATCTTTTCAAAACGTAATAAATGAATTCAGCTTACCTGCCAAGTAGTACCTGTGGCTTGTCAGAATCACTTGTAGCTCCAAATACATCAGGAATTAAGTCACCATTGAAACTGCAGGAGCAACAATGATAAGCTGAACTTTCCAGCTGCTCTGTCAATAATAGGACAATTCCTCCTCCTCTAAGTTTAACACTGCTTCCCCAAAAGCATGCAGAAGCTTAGAAAAATATGAAGCTGTCTTATAGCAAATCAGGTCACTGATCCATCAAGCTCTGTATTGTCCACATTCAGACAAAGACATCTCTTTACCTGGAGATGCAGCCAATTGAATTGGGACATTATGCATGCAAAGCAGGTGTTCTGCCATTGAGCTACAGCCCTTTCTTAAAATCTGAAGAACAGAGGTTGGCTAAATACCACATTTTAAATGATTAGTACATTTACACTGCAATCCTATATATCCTTTCCTGGGAAAAAGTCCCACTGAACTCAATTGAGTTTATTTCAGAGTGGACACTGCACAGAGAGTCAACTATATTTTCTCTGTTTTATTCTAATTTACAGTTGTAAACCCTTCTCATAATAATGAACATATACTTACTCCATGATTAGTGGCTCATCATGAAATGTTTTATTTAATACAAACTTACGATTTACATCTGAAAAGAAAGAAAAAATACAGTTGTTAACCTCGGTTCTCTCAACTACTAAGTATTTCAAGCATTCTGATTTAATTCTGTGGGCTGACTATTAATACAATTCATTTAAATTAACACTTTTTAATGAGCTGATGTGCATGTAGCACTAAACCCGGAATGGGGAACCCCTTGGCCCACAGGACTTAATCCAGCCTTCTGGGTCTCCTCCTGCCCATGGGGAGCTGCTGAGTGGGAAAAGAGTTTTGATGTCATGCAAACTGAGCAACTGCAATTTCTTTCTCGAGAAGAAGATACGCTGCCAGATCAAATCAGAGAGGAGTATATGAAAGCAGAGACATAGACTTGTGTTCCTTGCAAATATGCAAGAACTGTTCATAGATTTTATAACTGCATCCACACAATTTTCTGGATGCAGCTACATTTTGCGACTCTGAATAGTTGTTAAGGCAGTACTTGCTATTCAGTTGTGCATTGACATTATTTGCATTCTTCTGCTGGGATTAAGGAGTCCCTTTTGCTTTTTGTGCAGTCACAAAAGAAAGTGTTAGAGAGGATTTTTCTCCCCCTCTAAAACTTACCAGATTTTTTTTTTACAATGTCCTTGGAAAGAGAAACAGGAGTGCAGTTGCTAAGAAATAAATATATGTCCTTTGTTTCCATAGATAGCAGTCTGAGTGTGTGCGTGCATGAAGGTATGAGACAGAGACTGTGTGAGGATCTGGCTCCACACATTACTTGAACATATATCCCAACAGTCTAATCGTGTATCAATATCCATTACGTGAACCCTTATGGGGCATTATTATTGCTACATTACAGAGTAAAGGAAGTCATAAAATTGTTGTCTATTGACTGTGTGCCTAGAAAGGACAGATTTGAACTAGGCATATTCACTCTACCCCAAAACAATAGTGGTGTATATGTGAACATAGGAAGCTGCCTTATATCAAACCAGACAATCTGTCTGTCTATCTATCCAGGGTTTCAGACAGTGGATTTTCCCTGTCCTACTTGGAAATGCCTGGGACCTGGACCTGGACCCTTTTAGAAGTGCTCTACTATTGACCCATGGCCCTTACCCATGTGTGAAGGTACCGTACCCACAGGGCCCTTGAACACATGGAAGTCAATGGTGGCATGAGCAAGTACGACACTAACTCTCCAACCCCCTCTTCATACATGTGAACAGGGCAATGGCTAGACATCCTTCAGGACTGAACTTGATGATCACTTTCTAGAAATTTTAAAATGGTATTGCCTACCTAAAGTTTGATTATTTCCCCAGAAAATTAAAACTGATAGGTCAGCGTTAGGTTGTTTTTGAGGACGAGTTGTCAGGAGGACATCCATTTGTGAATCACCATCATAATCACCAGGAACCACACTGGTTATCACCACATTTCTAAAATTAAAAAAGGTAAAGTATTGTTAATTACTTAGTGCGTGATTGCAAACAATCATGCTTTCTTTAACAGTGACTTGCACATAATTCTTGCACTCTTCTAATGCAGCACAATATTTGAGCTTATATCATTCTCTATATTCTGCCCACAAAACTCTTGAGGTGTTTCCAACTGCTGAATCTATTTCATGCTTTTAAAATAGGGCTTAATAAATTGCTTCCACATAGAATATAGACTCAAAGGTGAAACCCTGGACAGAGAAGGAGCGAGCGGAAAAGAAGGACTGTCATCATAAAGCTTTTGAAAGATAAACAGAAAGTTTATTATGGCACACATTAGGCAAATGGCAGGGCTAACATCCATTCCAAAGTCTACCAATGGAGCCAGTGTCTCTACCTTGGCTCACATTTGAACAGGGTCTTTCCAGTTCCCTGTACCAACCAAGAATGATCCCCTGAGTAACACTTGGTGGTGCACAGGATTCTTTTCTACGTGTCACACACAAGGAGATAAGAGGCATTCCTAGAATAAGTTCCCCAAAGGCCCTCCCCCACAAAAAATGCTTCAGCTGGGTTTAAAATGAGGAAAAATTAAACATGCCCTTGTCTGTAGCATAAGAAAGAAGTGGAATATTTTCTCAGTAATTGCTCTGCCCAATTCTGAATGTAAAGTGTCATTTCTAGTCTACAAGCCACTAATTATGAAGGTTATCACATATCAGGTTACCACAAGTTTCCTATGTGCAAATCACGAAACCACAAGCCACAAACTTCAGACTTAAGTCCCATGGTAAATAAATTCAGCATTTGGACAGTTCATTTAAGTTCAGCAATCAGACAGTTATAACAAATAGCACACAACAGCCTTCTGGAAAGGCTTATGCCTGTTCTGATGGGATGAGAATAGAATTCAATCTGCTATATATCAGATGTATTTAACATATCTTATAAAGAGATACTTACGTTAATAATAATTTGACTTTGGGCTTAAAATAGGGTTCTTTTTGGTCTGCCAGGAAAATATTTAATTCACCATCTGAAAACCAAAGAAAAACATGACTGTAGTCTAAAATGAAAACATCATATCAGGAGCTGTCATGTAATACATGGTTTTTGAACGACCCTCTGGGAAACCTGTTCCACAATAACTCATCTGTTGCGTGTCTAGACCCTGCAACCACCACCTTGTAAAGAATAAGACACCAGGACACAGACATTACGTTAATGTTATTAGGCAAATTTTGGCCACAACTTTATTGATTACAGACTGTGAGCGGTATTGGCTTAGGCATTGAATGGACCTGACTATATCTGACTCCTGCCTGTTGAGCAGGAAGTCTGGTACGTAAGGGTAAACCACCAGAAAGGGGAGCCCCGTTGATGCAGACCAATTTGAGCATCCCCGGATGTTCCCAGTGGGGTCATGTCATTGCCCTAGCCCTGCCCCAGGCTTCGGACAAGATTCATCCCCCCAGATTCCTTTAATGGAATACCCTTAAGCTTGGAGGGGCAGATGATGGCCACACCTCCCCTTCCCCATCATAAGGTCAAACAATGCCTAACCACAAAACCTTACAAAGTTGTGACGATTGCTACAAGGTAGGTGAAAACCAAATGGCCCCATGCCAATTTTGCAAAGTGGAATAAATCCTACCAGGCCCCTCAATGGTGACCAACCGAGGTCCATAGCAAGGCGAACGAAAAAGAAACCTGAAAATAGGGAGGGAGGGCAGGAGTTTGAAGAAGCAAGCCAAGAGGAAGCCCTCTGGCTCACGCCTCAGCTTAAATGGTCCCAGCCACGCCCCCCAGCCACCGGATTGGCTGGCTGGACAATGACGTGGCCAGGATCCCCTGGGCAACACGGGACTTCATCCCCAGCCCCCAGAGGAGAGTGGGTTGCCATGTGGTCCACCGCAACTCCTCCCCACAGTGAAGTGGAGTAGACTTAAGGAGCCCTAGAGTAAGTGTCGTATGCTTTACATAACTTTCTAGGGTAAGTGTACACACGCGTGCACACACACACAGTTCACAAGACACACTGCCAGCTCTGCTAGACTTTCACTCTTTCTCTATACAAAGTGGGAGAGTGCCCCTAGAACAGACCTAGCACTCCCATGAATGCTGCAGGAAAATATAAGTAATGATGAACAAACTTTTCCAGGGAACCTTGTTCAGCATTACTAAACTTCTCACTGAGTAAGCCCTAGGTTCCCTGGAACAAAGTTTGAAAACCACTGTTGCACTATAGTGAGATACACACACACACACACACACCCATGTCTAAATGTAATGCCAAATCATACTTTGTCTTTACATGAACACGTCTAATTGGTATACATACTCAGGTCAACATGCTCCCTACTCCCACTCATTTCATAAATGGTTTCCCTCCCTCCTTTCATGGTTCCCCTAAAAATTAGACTTTTGTTTTGCCTCAAAAAGAAAACTATGAATTGAAAAATATCATGAGTTTCAATTCTTGTTTGCAGGGCAAGCACAAACCATAGTGTTCTGGATAACACAAAACTGTAAGCTATGGTTTGCCTAAAAAGAGATAACTGCTGCATGTGAAGGAAAGTGAGTTTGGGTTCACAACTGAACCACTTCAAAGTCACATCTTTCTTTATCTGGGCATTATGAATCTTATCTTGCGTTATGCAGTTTCCCATTTCAATATGTTTCTTATCAGTTACAAGGGTAACAGAGACATATCTTGACAAATCTTGTTCTTTATCACTACAAAGGCAATTGCCTGCTATGAATTTAGATGAATTTACACAGAACAAGAAAACCTATGAAACTTACAGAATTCTGGGCAGAAAAGTTGCTCTAACCATGCTGCTGGGCTTCAGTATACAACAAAAGCCCATCCCAACTACTTCTATGAATTGTCATTTAGTCTGGAATCAGCTACCAAGTCTGAGGCATGCTGCAGACACATGAGTTGTATTGAGTCATTAGGGCGTGGCATGCATGAGGACCAATAAACAACAACAGGTTTCTTTCACTAGCTCAGAGCTTTCCACCCTAAAGCTAACACTCCTTTTGTAAACACCTAATTCACTTCATTTCCACAATTGGCAGACATGGGGCTGCTCAAGCCATGCTCTACTTGGCTCTAGTCAGAGTAAACCTATTGAAATTAATGCACCTAACTCTACCTATATGTTCTATTTTATACGGTCGTCAAATGTCTGTAAAACAATCAAGTGGTATATAAATTGTTTAAAAAGAAACAAAACTTAGCTATGCCCATTCATTTCAGTTGGTCTGTGATCAGAACTAACAATGTAAACAACCCTTCACCATTCTTTTGGCAGATCCATTGCAACTGATTAATCTACTTGCCACTTGCCTGCGTCCAACACCACCCCACCCCCAGGTCCTTTGCCTCCCCAGGTGAGAGGTGGGCCACTAATGGAGAAAGGAGACATAGCTGAAAGCTGGGCAATATCTCTACCATACAGTGTACTGTATAAAAGTTCATCGTGATTAGTTTCTGCGAAACATCCTTTGGGAATAGTAATTAACCCCCACCCAAAAAACTTTTGTGTACTACCATTTTGTTCCCATTCATGTTGGGTAGAATTCTCTCTCCTGCTTCAGTCCAAGCCGCTCAATCAGGTTAACCTATATGCATTTCTCTTCTGTATTTACTGACTTCATGATTACTTCTAATTGTTCATAATATAACAAGTAAATGACGTGTCATTGCTTTTTTGAATGTTTTAAAAGCAGTTGCTGCTGATAATATCATGGTCTTACCCTCTTTTGTCAATCGCTCTGTGATTTTGTTTTGTTTTGGCAATCAAGTACTGTAGTGTATAAATTTTATGAAGTAACAGATAAATAAAGAAGATATTTATGTGGTGTGTTGCACGAGGGGTGCTGTAAACACAGCTGTGGAGAAGTGGCATACAAATAAACGGATGATGAAGAAGATAATGTTGATGTCAAGCCCACCCCGACCCAGCCAAGGTCCGCCCTCCCGCCTCGCCTCCCTCCTCACCTCCCCTCAGCACGAAAAGGTCCGTCTGCTTGTCGGAGTTGAAGTCCCCGAAGGCGGCCAGCGTTCCGTAGGCCTGGTTCCCGAAGAGCTGGGACGTGACATTCTGCAGGGCCCAGCCGGGCCTCGCTCCCACCAGGAGGGACGAGAGGAAGAGGAGGAAGGGGGGGAACGGGAGGCCCCTCCGCGGGCGGCGGCAGCAGGGAGCCCTCATCGCGCACGGGCAGCAGCAGCAGCAGCGCCAACAAACTGGGTCCTCCTCCTCCTTGCCACCGCGACCACCAACATCACTTACAGCCCCATCCGCTGAGGCGAGGAATGTCAGGAAGGGGGGGGGGTGGGAGAGAGAAGAACCACCGCGAAGCGAGAGGGCGGAGGGGGCGCGCCTGTCACAATCCCGACCGGCTTCCGGGTTCGCTTTACGACAACGTCGCGCCCGCTCCCTTCTTCACGGCCCGCGCGCCCTTCAGCCCGCATGCGCGCAGGGACGCGTTTACGGCCAGGCCGGGCAACCGCTCAACCGCCTGCCTCGGGAGTTGGGGCGGGGGAAGGGAGAGTCCGGGTCTGTGAGGCGAGCGCCAGAGCCGAGCTCCGAAGCTTCCTCTGACGGCTCGGCCGCCGCCGCCGGTCCTCCCTTCGCCATGGCGTCCGCTCTGGCCGACGTGAGCTGGAAAGTGCTGGAGCTGAGGGCCCGCTCCAAGCGTTCAGGTCTGACCTCTGCCCCCCTCGCCTGCCCTTTCGCCTCCTCAGGGGGAAGGGGAACCGCGCTTGTTGTGCCTGAGGCTGTGAGGGCGGCGGGTGTCGCTTGACTGGACTGCCGCCCACCCGCCTCACCCACCCCGCTGCCCTGGCTCCCTTCCCTGCCCCCGCTGCTTCTTCCTTCTCCTCGGCCCTTGCATTTCTTTTTTCCTTTTCCCTCGCCTCAGCTAACCCAGCGCTCTGTTTCCAACGGCGGACATCCCAGCCAGATGTCCGCGGGACAGGAACCTCACCAAGCAGGGAGGCAGAGGCAGAGCACCTGCCCTCAGGGCCTGGCATTTGCAGCTATACTACCCCTGAATGTGGAGGTTCCGTGCCTAAGAAGATGCCCAGCGCTGAGACAAACCCTCTTGGCTCAGAGTTGCTACTCTAGTGGTGGGGGAACTTGCGCCCCACGACATGTTGCTGGGCTGCAACATCCATAGTTTTCGGCTAGGCCTGGGTGGTGGTGAGGGTGGGAAGCTGATAGGTGTTTGTCACCCAGCAACATCTGAGGGCCACAGGTTCCTCACTCCTGGACTGCTCTGACCCGCAGCAGATTTTCAGGGTTTTAGGCAGGAGTCTTTTCTAGTCTTCTCTGGAGTTGGTAGGGATTGAATCAGGAATGCCTGCCTGAAAAATAGGTGCTCTGCCACTGAAAGAAGGATGAAGGCCTTTCTCCTAAAGTAAAAGGGACCCGCTGAATCAGGTGAAGGTCACTGTCCAGTTTAATGCACTGTTTAATCCTGCTGCATGCTTACTCAAAAGTAAGTCATGTTAAGATCTCACGAAACTCAGTGGTACATACTTATCTGAGTCAATATGCTCAGCATGGTTGCCATCTTACACACTTTGTTTTCCGGAAGCATGCTGTAAGGGACACAGTCTTGTCCTAAGAAGCCCACAAGCAGGCCATGAAGGAAACAGCCCTCCCTTTCTCTTCCCACCTGAATGATATCTAGTAGTCCCCTGTCTGAGTTAGCTGTTATGGTCAATGACTGTTGATTAAACTCATTCTCCATAGCTTTGTCTAATCTCACTTTAAGTCTTCTAAGACAGGGGCTATCACATCTTGTGGCAGTTAATATCTGCCTGTTCTGAACTGTAGTATTATAAGAGGAGAAAACCTTTCTTTGCTCACTTCCTCCACAATGTGCATGTTTTTACAAACCTCTGACAGCTTGTAACAACAACACCACAGATATTTTAGCCTCTTCCTCATAGGAGAGGTGCCCTTAGTTTTCACAGCATGGAGATAAAACATAATCTCCCAGTAATGTTGCACATTTAAGCAATGGCTAAAGACAAAAGGACGCGGGTCGCGCTGTGGTCTAAACCACAGAGCCTAGGGCTTGCCGATTGGGAGGTCGGCGGTTCAGATCCCCACAGTGGGCTGAACTCCCATGCTCGGTCCCTGCTCCTGCCAACCTAGCAGTTTGAAAGGACGTCAAAGTGCAAGTAGATAAATAGGTACCGCTCCAGCGGGAAGGTAAACGGCATTTCCGTGTGCTGCTCTGGTTTGCCAGAAGCGGCTTAGTCATGCTGGTCACATGACCCGGAAGCTGTACGCTGGCTCCCTTGGCCAATAAAATGAGATGAGCGCCCAGAGTTGTCCGCGACTGGACCTAACAGTCAAGGGTCCCTTTACTTTTACCTTTAAAGACAAAAGGTGACAACCTCCCCCTCCCTTGTTTTTTAAAGACAGGGTCTTGTACAAGAGCTTCAAGCTAAGTAGAAGTGCATCAGATGTGGCTTTCCCTCATCATCACATGCAGTGACATGGGGACGAGCTAATGGGGAAAAGGATCACAGTTTTATCTCTTCTGTCACATAGATGCTGAAGACACAGAAACTCTGGCACAGCAGAATTTAGAAGTCCTAGACTCTTCAACTTTTTCTCTTCTTCCCCTGCATAACTGAAGGCAGAGGTTGAAGCATCTTTCTCCACCCACCCCACTTTTCTTTACCTTCAGAGTTGTCCTTTCTTTGTCACCCTCATAATATGGTTTTCCCTGTGTTCTCTCCCCCCAGTGATTTGGCCTCTCAACTTTTCCAGCACCCTCAAATCCTCCTCCTTCCTCTTCCTTTCACTACATGCTCTGTTTCCCACTGTTCTCACTTTCCCTGGTCCATCAACAACCTTTCCCTGCCTCAGCTTGTAGCTATTTTTGTCTTGCTTGTTCCATCTGGCAGCTTTGCAAGTCACTTGAAAAGGCGGCAGCAGCTCTGGCTGACACTGAAGATGCAAACTCTGCTGTTGCCTGTTTATATTTCTCCCTGTGGCTCTGTTATAAATATCACTAATAAAAGTCTTAAGAGAAAGTTTAGCAGAGGCATGTGTTGGGTCTCAGTAACTTGCATAATTTCTTGCATGTGTTCAGCTGCATCTTGCCTTATTTCTGTGCAAGTTTCTCAACTTTATGGGAACACATCAAAGTCTTGTATCAAATTTGTAGTTCCTTCCCTTGAGAAGAGAAAACTTAGTTTTTGACCACCAACCACTCATGCCCATTGCTTTGTAGTACTGATGATCCCTACAAATAAATTTGGCCAGTAAATGACTGTCATTTGGGCTTGATATTTGAAATTCACTTTATCCAGTGATGAGTGACTTTGCTACTTATTTCATTTAATTAGATAGTTAAATTTCAAATCACTTCCAGGGCCATGCACTTCCAGAACAAAGTCCTGTTGAGCACATTGTAAATAAGTAGCTTACTACACACATAATTGTGTTAGACAAGCTAATAAACATTAATGTGTTCTTAAATTACTATTACCTTGAACAATTACTATGGTTCCCTTGATTTGCTTGTTCCATTACAACACACTTCAGAACATGACTTTTGAATTATTTACCTGACAAATAATATAGAATAGGCTATAGTGACTCTACAAATGATAGTTTAAAATTCAGTGCTAAAGCAAAAGTAAATAAGGTAGATACCCTTTCTTTCCCCTCACATTTTGTATTTGACCTGTGAAGTTTTGTTTGAATCCTAAGGCTGGCTGGCCCAGACTGCAGTTAGAAATCACAGAGAGCACACGTTTTCTACAATACATACGCTAACCTAAGTTTCATATGGCAGTATACATGCTTATGGATACAGTATATGTTTTCATTGCCAAACCTGACCAGGTGTAAATTGATCTATAACCAATGACTTGCACCCCAGACTTGACCTTACATGACACTGTATGTGAAATTTCCACTGAAAGTACTATATGCCCACCAGCTAATCAGTACAAAATATCCACATTCAGTGTTGGGAAGCTTTTGGCTGCAAAGAAATTATGCTCTGGCATGAATTTAAAACATTTTCCAGGCCTTTTCAAAAGTGTTTCAATATTCCATCTTTTGAGCTGAATGTGTTTCCCAGTCTGCCTTAAAGGAGTGTTGCCAAATTAAGTATAAACTTAAGCTCTAAAAACTGCAAACATGTTTTGATATGGATTTATTTGATCATAAATAGAAGTTTGTGATTATTTAATTGTATTGTGTACAGGGAAGAAAACTGCTGGGAATTTAAAAACAGATCATTTAAATTATGCTAATGGGTGTCCTGAAAACATCGCTGAGGTCAAAAAGTATTTATATAGGCACAATAATTTATGCACAAGAATACCTGGCAATACATTGATATTGTGTTAAAAAGTTGCAAACCTTTTGACCGTTACTGACTCAGTATATTACAAGTGAAAACTTTTCTTTGGATTGGGGCCCACATTTTTCTATAGTACCTTAAAAAAATGCCATCAAGTATGGCAAAAAGTTATTTTAACCAGCATAATACACAGTACATTTTTAAAAATACATTTTTTTACCAAATAGTTTATCAACGAAAAATAGCTGACCATATTAAAATATATGGTAATAAATAGGAAAAGTGTATTCATAGAATCAAAGAATTGTAGAATTGGAAGGGAACTCAAAGATCATCTAGTTCAACCCCCTGCGTGCAGGAATCTCAACTAGATCATATATGACAGACAGATCATACATCCAACCTCTGCTTAAACACCTCCAAGGAAGGAGAGTCCATCACCTCTCGTGGGAGTCTGCTCCACTATCGAACAGCTCTTACTGTCAGAAAGTTCTTCTAGATCAGTGTTTCTCAACCTATGGGTCCCCAGATGTTGGACTACAACTCCCATCATTCCTAGCCAGCATGACCAGTGGTCAGGGATGATGGGAGTTGTAGTCCAACAACATCTGGGGACCCACAGGTTGAGACAGATCATACACCTAACCTCTGCTTAAACACCTCCAAGGAAGGAGAGTCCACCACCTCTCATGGGAGTCTGCTCCACTATCGAACAGCTCTTACTGTCAGAAAGTTCTTCTGTTTAGTCATAGAATCATAGAATTTTAGAGTTGGAAGGGACCCTGAGGATCATCTAGTTCAACCCCTGCAATGCAAGAATAGGCAGCTGTCCTATATGGGAATCAAAGCTGCAACCTTGGCATTATCAGCATCACACTCTAACCAACTGAGCTATGCAAGTCATAATCTTCTTTCTTGTAACTTGAAGCCATTGGTTCGGGTCCTAGCCTCCAGAGCAGCAGAAAACAAGCTTGTTCCATCCTCCATGTGACAGCCCTTTAGATATTTGAAGATGGCTGTCATACTTCCTTTCAACATCAGAAGTGTTTTTTTATCTTCAAGATACTGTTACTGATACTGTTACTGGAAACAGTGCTGCAAGCAGTGGGGTTTTTTGAGGCCTTACAGAGTTAGACTGATCAAATAATTTTTGAGGCCTCATAGACTGACAAAATAATTTTATTTATCCATATTTATGCAGCTGTGTATCATTTGGCCCCCTGGCCCTTCAGTCCTGGCAAAACTGGATGAATGAACAAACAGTATAGTTGAGAGTGATCCAGTAGTTGGTGAGGTTCTCAGAGACATGGAGCCTATGGCCAATGAGGGAACAGGATCATAGCTTCTTTACTGCCAGATATGCATATTTCTTGTATTTGAGCCTGAATAGTATGTAGTTGATCTCTGCAATTTTGGGCGCTGCTGAATGTGGTTATTTCTAGGATTAAATATGTATTATTGCAGCACAGCACCCTCAGTGTATGATGTAGGCCACAAGAAACATATTAATGCCAAGTTCCATGCCATGTCAATGAGATTGTCATGTACATGCCTTGCTAAAATTCAGCTTGGGTCATATTTTGGCACATAACCACAAGCCTAGTTATTAGAGCTGCTTCTGCTAGCCACTGTGCTAAGGTGATCATGGGAGTAGATCCAAGTTTAACTAAATGAAATTTTGAGTATGCCCCTCTTCAATGTAGATAATTAAATTTAATTAAACAATTTAAAAAAAATAGAAACCGGCCCCGTTCAGGTGTTCTACAGAAGTGTTAGGCCAACATGTGATAGAAGAGAGTGAGGACAAGTGTGCTAGATCTGCTCTGTATCCCTCCACAAATTGGAATGCTAATTTCTGAAGCAGGGAGCTTTCTCTATTCATGTAGGTTCCTGCACAATGAAGAACACTGATTTTCAGGGTTCTAAATTTCTCAGAAATCAGACACTGGTAGAGTACACTCCCTGTTTAAGAAGTTATCCCTACAACATTTGGAGAGCAAATGGAGTTGGGGCTAACTTGCTTGTCCTTGCTTCTCCCTGTGTGTTGATTTAACCAAGACACTCTTCTGCAATGTAAGAATATGTAAACTGAGTTGTGTAGAACCCTTTATCAGACATAATAGAAAGGAGGTTGCTACCATGGATACTACAAATCCAAAACAAATGCATTATGTAATAGAGACAGTGCTATCTACAAATACTGGAGTTAATCTGGGCCTTCATATGCTAGTATCTGGCCTGATGAAGAATTGTGCTTAATTAAAACCTTTGTTTACACAGAAGGATGCAATAAAAGTTGCAGCGTATACAGTCCGGATACTGTAGAATCAATTGCTTCCCAAATTGTCATCCACATTTTCTCAATTCATACAGAACAGACACATTCCTTTATATTTTTCTGTATCCAAGAAACAGAGGAATTGCCAGTGTTTATATTTATGATTTTTCTTGTATTCCTTTTAGCACTAATTTCCCCAAAAGTGAGTTGGGAACAGTCACCAGGTTGCTGAAACCTTGTTTAATTTTAAGTAGGATATTATAAATGAATGTGTTATGTCTAAAATAGGGTTGACATAACCCTATGGCGAAATCATCAGATGAAATCTGAGCCAGTACAGAAACGTACTGAACAAATTTGAAATCTGTTGTTGGGTACGTTAATGAAAAGCTTCAAAACTCTATAAAAGCAGTATTGTATTGAAAAATGTGTGTAATTGCATACTATTTTGGTTTAGAACAATTATATGTTTCATTAAGCAAAGAATAAATGCATTTCGTTCGGACCTGGAATTTATTTCAACTTAGTGGAGGATTTCCCCCTCTCTTTGTTGTAAATATCCAATATTATCTGGCATAATAAGATATGTTAATGTCAAATAACATTCTTGTTATAGAACAGTAGGCTGACATTATGTAAAAGTAGGTAATGGTACTTCAACCAGCGAGATTTATTGAAAATTAAGATATAGGAAAATCAAGTTTTGCAGTAGAGGGAAAACATAAAATATAATGAATCTAATTATCCTCTTTATTGTATGCTGCATCATGTTAATAACTCTGCTAACGCTGCTTTTGCTTAATTCAAAGCTGATTGCCTCTAACCCTCACTAAATATTTTCAAAAATTGCTGTAGCTTAGCCTGAGACGGTTGTGATTAGCTGCAGAGCTTGAAATGGCCACTTTGGATGCTGACAGAACCACCTCTGCCCGTGTATTCTCATGGTCTGGTAAGTGTGCTGACCTCTTCCAGGTCACTTGTTTTTGTTTTTAAGGCTTGTGTGTGTTACTGCTTGTTAATGCACTTTTGAATTATTAGCATAAGAAGAGCTATAATGTGTGCTGATGAGGGCTGTGGGTGAGCTTCTTTGTGCTGGCCCCTTGCCTTTTGGAATGATCTTTCCTCTGAGGTGCATCTTGGGTGCGGACATGCCTCATCTTCCTGGCTTTTGGGAAAGGGTGAGGTATCCTGGGCATCTGAATTTCTGTTTTTGCTGCTGGTCATATTGGTACAATAATTTAATATTGTACTGTGTCTTACATAGTTTTAATTTTAATGTTTTTGGTTTGGGCTGCATATATTTCCACCCTTGGTCCTTTTGGTGAAGTATGAATTATAATTTTTTATTCAGTATGTCAATAATAAACATTGTGCCTGTCAATTTTGAAGCAATTTTGAGCTGTCTTTTGTACTACCAGGCAGGGTTGGCCTATCCATGAGGTGGGATGAAGCAGCTGCCACAGCAGGTAGAAGCCCCCACATTGGCACCAGTGTGGGTGCCCAACCTGCCCCCTGTTTATGCTGCTGGCAGAGAAGCAGCAGCGGCAGAGGCAGTGTGGCATGGTGTTGGTGCTGGCAGCGACAGCAGAGTGGGGGGCACCTCTCATTTCGCCCCATGCAGCAAAAAGGGACGTGCTGCGCCTGTCACAGCAATTAATGGTCAAAGCGGTTTTAGTATCACCACCCGCCCTTACCTCACTCCACAGTCAAGAGCAACATGCCCATGATTCCCCTTTCTTCCCATTACTGGGTGCTCCAGGCTTTCAGTTCCTTGTTGGGAGCTATTGCTACTGACTGTTTATGGCTGCTCTGGTAGATGTTGCACAATTGCTTGTCAATCTGAGATTTGCCAGGGTTTGGCAGTTTGGTTGGGAAATGAGGCAGCCATGTAGGAATTTGTGGATCTTGCCCTGTGTGTCTGATCAGATTTGTAAACTTCTTGCAAAAAGAAACTGTCAATGAATATATAGAAGTATCAAGCTACATTTAAAATAAGGATTTCAGAAATAAGGATGCTTTACTCCTTTCAGCATGCTGAATAATTTCCCCCTTTCTAAGAGAGAGAAATATGATTATTGCTATTGCATTCTTAGCCATAATAATCTGAAGCAGCAAGAGCACAAAGTGTTCTGTTCACTTCAGTGGCTACCATCAAGAGAGATGCATCTGGGGGGTGTAGGGCTATCAACTACAGAGGTTTGTGCACAGTATGCAAGTTCTTACAGCATTGCTGGAGGTTTTCGAAAAGCTTTAGGTAAAAAAGTCCAAATACATTAATGTTCATTTTTATAGCACACACACATTGCACTAGCAGGACAAGTTCTCAATCACCTGTGAAGCAAAACCACATGATCAGTAATAGAACAATGTTTCTTCTTTTGTGCTCATATGCATTGCCACAAGCGGTAATAAATGCTTAAGATCATGAGAAGAGCCCTGTGGATAAGACCAGAGATCCTTTCAGTCCAGTATCCTGTTTCCCACAATGGCCAACACGATGCCTATGGGAAGCCCTCAAGCAGGGCATGAGGAAAATAGCCTCCCCCTTGCCTTTGCTCTTCAGCTGCTGGTATTCAGTGACATACCACCTATGAATTTTGAGGTTCCATCATGGCAAATAGCCAATGATAAACCTATTTTCCACAAATCTCCATCCAAGCTTGTGACAGGGAATTTCATAATAAAGTTCTGTGTTATGTGAAGAAGTACTTTCTTTTGTGGCCTTTGTCTCCTGCTAAGTTGTTCCATTGGATGATCCAGAGATGTGGTGTTACAAGAAGGAGGAAAACTTCTGTCTGGCCATTTTCTGCATAAGAGCATAGGAAACGGCCATATACTAAGTCATACCATTGGTCCATCTAGTTCAGTACTGTCAGCACTGACTGTCAGTGGCTCTCCAGTATCACAGACAAGATTCTTTTCTAGCCCCACCCTGGGGATGCTGGGGATTGAACCTGGCATCTTCTGCATGCAAAACAGAAACAGTTGCTCTGCTACTGAACTATGGTCCTTTCCCCATGCATAATTTTATAAATCTCACTAATGTTTCCTAGTTGCCTTTATTTCTAAACTAAAAAGTCATGGTAGTTGTAGCCTTTCTTCAGAAGCTTTATTAAGTTTGTTCTATGAGGCTAGTACAAAATTGCAAAATTAGCAGTGTAATTTTAGACTGTCATTGGAATTACTGTGAGCCTTGTGATGAAATGATTCATTAGCTGAAATGGTTGGGTCACAGTTCTAGACTGTAAATTGAATTTTGCATAACATACAAGACAGCAGGACTCATTTGCAGTTGTAGCCTATACCCACACAACAGTTGACCACTCAGCTTTAGCTAATAAGTAAACCAGCCAGTTAGGCAATACAGTATACAGTAATATCCTTAGGTAGTTATTTGTGGATGAATTTGCCCAGACATGTAACTATGGGAGGATAACATGCCTTGTCAGGGAATAATGAAGGATTTTACATTATGTTGTCAGAATAGCAGGAAAAATAGAGAGTTATAAACTGCAATTTTAGTTGTTTGGTGAATTCCAGTTTGTTAACATAGCATGTTACCTTTAACAATAACAGGAAACATTTAAAACTGTAAATACATTTGTAGAGCAACCCAAACCACAAACCACCATACTGGAGGGATTTGGATGGGGCAGAGGTGTCTCTCTGTCTGACTATTGCTAACCATGCTGGCTTCTGCTGTTATGGAAGATCTTCCATTGACAGAAAACCCTATCAATGAGGAATGCCCCGATGTGTCTGGCTAACGTGTGGGTGGGCAGAAGCTGGCAGAAACCCTGGAAGATCCTGTGGCATAAGATCTGTCCCTGTAACAACAACAAAATCTATAAACCAAATAACAATCTACAATGGCTGATATTCAATTAAGTCATATTCAGAGTAGACAATTAAATCAATGTACTCATCATTTAGGTCAGTTGATGTCAGTGGGTCTACTCTTCAGCGTGACTTATTTGGATAGCACCCAATGTGAACCCTTTCCTGTTCTAGCAGTAACATCCTAAAATAAGCTAGGTACATAAAGGTGGCTCTTCCAGTAGTTTTTAGGATACTGTAAGGCCGCCACAGTTTCAGTCATACACATTTGAGTGTCTGACAGGCATGAGAAATTTCTAACTTTTTCATATTGCTTGGGGAAGACGTAAAATGCCTTATGAGAAAAGAGAGCTGTCTTTTCTACACAATTCTTTGTCCTTTAATATGGATATTTCTCATTCTGATCTGTTAATGACCTTACTCTACTGCAGAGTTTGCTTTCTTAATCTGTGTCATGTCCCTGCTGGAGCAAGGACACCAGCTTTGACCTCACATAGTCAGTGGGATGTTATGTCCCACTACAGCAACTCATAAGATCATAAACCTGTAATATGCTGTTATATGCTACCTTCTGTTGATGCTGTTGTCACACAAAGGTTTGGTCCATCCCACCAACTTCTGCCCACCTTTTTTGTGGGATAGCTTGGCACCGGCACTAGGCACATCAAGGTCATTTGGCATTAGGTTCATCTACCGCAAAGCATAGGATTAGGTTTAACTGTCAAAGTCGCTGTTCTAATGTTTGTTTCTAGAGTGCTTTGTTGCCTCCTGTTGTCCAAGCAGAAATTGCAGCAGATAGTCTGAAAAGACAATGTGAACTGCCCTTGTATAGCATGGAGCTGTAAATAATGACCATTCAGCAATATTGATGCTACATAAATGGCTTAGGCTATACAGAGACTGAGCAATGAATATTGTGTTGTGCATTAATGGTTGCCCAGTAAAATACAGAGCCTCCCAAGTCAATGCCTAAATGCTTTCTAATGTAAAATAATCTTTCTTGGATGTGGCAGCTACTAATCCAGGGCTGTTTCATCTTCCTGTAAAATGGAGCTGTGTTTCTAAAACATTGTTATTTTGGCAAACTTGCTGTTGGTTAAATGAGAAAATAAGCACAGCACCCTATCAAGAATATAATTCTCTGCTTATCTTAATGTTTGCTAATTTGTGAACATTTGGATATGATTTTTTTAATAAACTAGATAATAGCTTTTTCACAACAGAATATGTTTGAAAGGGGGTGGGTGGAACACATACAGTGCTTTGTAGCAAAACACTGCTTTTTTCATTATATGCCTTCCCTGGCTTATCATCAAGATAGGCTATGAAATATATTTATACATATCTTTTTCTGCTTGATTTTTCAGTGAAACCATAATCCCATGTTTATGACTTCCATTTGTTGCTATGGAGTAGATTGCAACACTGATTAAGCGTAATTTTAACATAGGATTTGTTAAGCAGAGAATTTAAGCTGTCTGATCACAGCAACATATTTTGTCCATTTAAAATCCTTTTGAGCAGAATGAGCTGTCTGGAAATCATGAAGCATATGAGAAATGGATTTGTGTTCTGCTGGTCAGACAAGATATAATTGTTTCTCACATTTGGTTACTTATAAAGAAACACAGGTCACTGTTAATTTGTGTACAAGTCTTAAATTCACATGGTGTTCCCATTTTACTTTTCACTTTTGAAATGGTTGCGAAGCTGGATCAATTATTCTGAAATGATCTCATTAACTTGTTTCAACCTTGGATTTGTTTACATGATCAAGGGATGAGCCTGAGCTGAGTTAACGGGATCATTAATTTTAACAGCACCTTTGGCTAGCTAACCCTGTGAATGGCAGTTGGGATGGTATCTTCAAGGCACCTATAATTCACAATTGCATGCCATAAACACAGGATTCAATCAAGCTGAAAGGATGTTCATGCATTTAAAAAACCAAACTACTAAGGGGTGTGTGGTTACAGGATCCCGGAGTGCACTACATGTGTAACCACACCTCTGGGATATTTTTGGTTGGGCTAAAAGCACCTGGTAGTCATGACTGAGCTATCTGCTATGGGGAAAAAAGAGCCATTCCAAGGGCCAGACCAGAGTTATTAAGCCAAAGGTCAGAGCCAATGGAGAAAACCAGAATATAGCAGAGCCTGGTAGATGGTTGCTACTTAAGCAAAGTCTCAACCAAAACAGGAAGCCATTTTATAGTCCTTTCTGTCTAGGAGGATCCACTGGCCAGTCTCTGTGGGTTGAGCCAATCCAGAGAGAACATTACTTCCCAGGAAGATGAGAGTTACTGGTTCTAGTTCCAGCTCCTAATACTGGTTAACATCTTCAGTGTCCCTGGGTAATTTAAAATAACTGATGTGGTAGCTATGTGTTAATAAATAGGAAGCCATCACAGGGCAAGGATTTGGTGTAGTCACATGACAAAAGATTTTATCATCTTCCCAAAGAAAGTCTATCATTGTGTTTCATTTTGCACCCCACATTTCAAAGGAATTGCATGAATTAATAAGCGGAGATCTTACCTCTTGTTTGTATTGGAATATGAATAAATGGTCACGGTGCTCAAACGTTTCCCAGTAGTGGCTTCACTACTGAGGCTGTTTGCATCTTTCCTCTCATCAATATGAGTAATGTCTTTGAACAGAGTGAATGAGGGAAAGTTTATATTTTAGAGCAAGTTTACATTTAGTCAGAAATTATAACTGGGAATAAATGGCGATATATGATACTTTGACTATTCTCAGCATCTGCTTTGAAAATCAAGAGGAGACCAGTGTAGACTGGGCACTAGTGCTACATGATTAAAGGAAATTGATGTATTGAATGGACACACTGAAGACTGGTTTCTCTGCTTGAAATTTTCCCATTGTCAATATATATATATAGAGAGAGAGAGAGAGAGGGAGGGAGGGAGAGAGAGAGAATGCTGTGATTGTAACAACAGTTATTTTATTTCTTTGTTGGCTGCAGATGGCAGATTTCCTGGTAAGTGTATATATTTTGCAATGACAACATTTCTTTTTGTAATCTACTCTGCTACATTATTAATGGGCTTTCTTTAGGACTGTTTTTTAGGGTGCCATTGTTTGGTATTAGAATAAGACTATCTGGTGGCGAGGTGGAAAAGTACTGTTAATGTTGCATTACAACTTGCATTAGTATCTTTGGTGATCATATTTCTTAAATACAATTATAGTTCTTATTTCAGATGATGCCAAGAACAGTTTTTATTCTCTGTAACAGCCATTTTATGATATGCACGATCCTAATTTACTTTGTGGTCTCGCCTTGTTGGATTCTGAACTGAAGTTTTGCACTGAACTTCCACAACTATGTTTGCAGACCCATAAATGTGACACTGCATTATAAGTCGCTGCCTTGTAAGGCAGTTTCATGACCACACTTCTCATAATATTTTGAAAAACAACAACATGAAATGTTTGTATAGGACAAGCTACTTGTGAAATAAACTTGGGACAAATCAGCTTACAGTTGAAAACTTAAGATCAAGTTGATTTTGATGTTTTTTCTTCTTTAATGTAGAATGTCTTGTCTGTGTGTTTTTCCAATCTTGTAACTTGGATGGCCTAAATCTGCTTTTGGATTGTTCGAAGAGCATGAAGGGTTGATTTAATTTATGATTCCATTGATGCACTATTAGGGCTTATACAGTAATAATTGATTATGTACAACAAAATGGCAAGAGGCAAGCTGAAAGTAAGTTAATTTGAGATTCATTATGGGTATTTAATGCACTCCTTAAACCTAGAAAGGAACTAATTAATGCCATTTTCCCAAAGCCCTCTTGCATTTTAAACCATCAGGGTTGCAATGCAATGCAGGGCTTTCAGAAGAATGTCTCTTTTCTTGTCTTGCATTACTATGGATCTAGATTGTATATTTCTGCAGAAGATGTACCCTGACATTATTCTCTGTTTTGTTGGGGTGTTGCATGCAGGCCTGGTGGGCAGCAAAGGAAAAGAAGGCAAATAGAAATAACCTTGGGTTACATACGCTTCAGGTTACATACGCTTCAGGTTACAGACTCCGCTAACCCAGAAATAGTGCTTCAGGTTAAGAACTTTGCTTCAGGATGAGAACAGAAATCGTTCTCTGGTGGCGCAGCAGCAGCAGGCAGCCCCATTACCTAAAGTGGTGCTTCAGGGTAAGAACAGTTTCAGGTTAAGTACGGACCTTCGGAACAAATTAAGTACTTAACCCGAGGTACCACTGTAGAAGGAATCTTCCTCCATGGAGCAATGCAGCTCCTCCTAGGGAATCCTGGGGCAGAATGGGGCAGCAGCAAGGGTGTAGCCAAGAGGGGAAAGGAGGGAGCTGCCACTAGCTTAAGTAAAACAATAGAAACTGACCAATCACATCGGTTCTCCCTCCCCCCCCCACACAGAAGGCCTGTCCTCCCTAACAAAGTCCTCCTCCCCTCCAATAAAAATCCTGGCTACTCCCATGGGCAACAGAGAACTTACTGTCCAAATGGAAACTCTCTCCCTACAAGAACCTATGTTATATATGGATGTAAAGTCTTTGAAATCCTCTGCTGGTTTAGAGTAAAAGGCAACTGTCCTGCTTCACTGACCTTGGTCTTAGCTCATCTCATTGTTTGGGAAAGAAACATTTGAATTTGAATCTAATTGTATCAGGATATTTTGGGAAAATATTTGTGTTTGTTGACTTCATAGTTATTGCTATTTCTTTAAGTGCTTTGTAAGCCTCAAGACCAGAGTGCGTCTTATATTTATATTTTTACCGATGCAGCCCCCCTCCCACGTGGGAAACTTTAATTTATACACATTTATTGCTGAACATTGCCTGATGTATTTTGGTCTGTAATGCAAATCTGTGAGTTTCAACTAGCTTCAGATGAATTAGGGCAATAGTGGAGCAAGGCAGGCATGGAGGTCTAAAATGTAAACCCTCAACAGGAGAAAAATGCCCAAGTATGAGCTCCCCTATGGTCTTCAAGTATAAAATCTCAAAACTGTTAAGCAATAGTACATTCAAGTAAGAGGAAATTTGCAAAATCACCAGCTGGCATGCTATTATTTTCTTTGTAGATTACACTCAATATCTCAGCTTTACCTGAAATCAAAATACAAATGAAATGCCTTCAAATAAACAAATGTATGGTGAATGCACACGTATATTTGTTGTAGCAAATCATGGCTTCTCAGTGTGTGTAAAAGGATTTGCAACATGATTAACTGCAGGTTTCATATGGTTTCTTAGGTAGAATTGCTCTTTATTATGAAACCTCCAGTGGAGGAATGCAGTGGAACCTCCAATCAGTGAACACTCGAGCTTGTGTGGTCAAGCAAGCAAACATATTTTAATAAATTAATACAAATCAGAGGCTTCTGTCAATACCTCTTTTCTTTCATAAGTTCTCTTATAAGACACCATGAAAATGGAAGGTGATGTTTCAAGTTAAAAGGATGCAATTTTCTTTGTAAGTGGAAGAAGCAGCACGGAGTAATCAAATTAGATACATCAAAGACTTGAGAGTACATGGCTGATTTCCATTATGTCTCATTGATATGGAATTAGTTTTGTCTAATTTTGAACTGACTCAAGTGCAACCTTGAATACTGAAGTGTGCCTTGACTTTGTTTTCCAGTTCTTTTGCACGTGTATTTATGGAACTAGGCTGCATAGAATAGTGAACAATACTTTCTGTAGAGGTGATAGTGTTAATAGCAGTTGTCCTACCTTTATTTTGCTGAATTCGTTTAGTCAGTAATACAGACTCATTTTCTGCTGAATCTTTACAAGGGCTGTTGTTTAATTTGGTGACTTTACTATGTAGCAAACCTTTTCATGTTTGTATTTGGGACTATTCTTTATACATGCTGACTGCGTAAACTGACATCAGGGTTCATTTTAATTAAAATTAATCAGTTGTGTTCATATTAAATAGTCTACAGGCTTTCTTAGTATACAAAGTACTGACCAGTTTTCCTAACCATGATAATGATAGCAAAAACATGTTTTGTGGCTCCTCTCTCCCTCCCTCCCCCATCAACATGCTAAGTAAATGCAATATTAGAGCTATGCCACTTGTTCTCTTGATCTCAAGTATTGAAGTTTTTACAAAAATGTGTCAGCAAGTTAGAGTGGAAATAGATTTTTATTTTTAAAGACATTTGGTTACATTTTGTATAGCTGGTTTTTTTTTTTGGGTAAAGCATTGATAGAAAAACTTGTGACTTAAAACTGTTTTTATGCTGAGAGTATAACATTAAGGAATTACTTATTGACTGACAAATAAATGTAAGATGCATACTATATAATTTAGCATGTCAAATTTTAGAGAGGTAGTTGTGTTGGTCTGCTTCAGCAAAACCAGCAAAGAATATTGATTTACTGTGGTATAAACTTTTTGTGGGCAAGCTCCATTTCATCCAGGGGAGATCCTGGTGGGCTATCTGGAGAGCAGGCCATCCTGATTCCTGTGACATTGGATGTCCCAGGTGCAAAGTCACAAGCCATTGAGCCAATCCTGGTGCCTTCCTCTGTCAGCACAACATCTTCCCATTTGGGGGAGGCAACTGAGGATACGTTTGACAGCAAGCTGGCTCTCTTGACTCTGTTTCCATCTCCAAGAATGCAGAGGTGACTGTGCCAGTGTGAACAAACCATGTATGCCCAACATTTCCGTGCTTCCCCAGTCCCAAGGTTCAGATTCCATAACCAGCAGAATATGGTTTATACACCAGTGGTTTAAGCACCATATACGGTATATTCTTAATTGCTCTAGACAAATTTTCCACAGTATGGGAGTTTCAGTCTCTGTTGTGGCAGAGTCTATTATGCCAAGATTGTTATTAAACATAATTGAAGTTTTGTTATATGGAGGAGCTGAGGTTTTCTGGGAGCCATATATATTAGTTCTTAACAAGTCCAGATGAATTGACCAGTTAGCTAAGCTTTCATAAGAGGAATATGTAGCAAAATCTCTTATTTGGGATAAGACATCTCCTCCCCCGTTACTTGCATACGTGCTATATAAAGTACCAGGGCTGACATATTAATTACACCTTGCTGCAATTGGTTTGTAGTTAACTCTGCCTCCCTTGATCCAGTTGCTGAGTCACAATAGTCCAGCATAGATTTCTGGACTAAGTTGGCAATGGAGTTCTGGACGATTTATCTGAAGCACTGAGGTTCTGTGCTCATGTAGTCACCATGTTAAAACAGTTGCTCTCCCAGCATCTGTCCTTCAATTAAAACATATGACTTTTAAGCCCATATAAAAGTAAAACAGATATGCTCCTAGCCTGTATGTTGCATTTAACATTAACTGCTGAGCCAACTGACTTTAAAACTTTAACATTATTAAAAATAAAACAAATTAAAAGTAGAACAGGCTGCAGAATTCAAGGACAAACAGCCTTACTCATTGCCATCTTTACCTGGAAGAACAGCACCCTATTTTGCTCATAAGATGCTATCACAAACCATATTTTAGTCCTGATTTATAGGGCAACTAGCATGCACAACCTATAGCTTGCCAAGTGTGGATGGTTTGGCAAACTGTGATTTGTCAAGGACCCAGAATTAAGTTAATCTGTTGTTGTATGCAAGGGGAGGGGAATGTAGAAGCACTTAAGTCTGCTTGTGCATGTAACGTTATACCATAGTTTGGCATTGCATCTAAACCACGTTTACTTGTTCTAAATCAATCCATTGTTAGTGCTTCACATAGTTAATCTTTTACTCTACCTCCATTGAAAAAATGAGCACGAAGCATCAAGCTTAATTAGAGAGGCGTCCATCTTTATAGCCCATATACACAAGCTATGAATATATTATTCAAGGAACAGACTTTAAAAAATATATTTATCTAGTTACCGATTTGTAATTAGCCTCTTGATTTTAATGAGCAAGGTTGGCAATACAAAGGCAAAGTGAAGTGGATGGAAGCACAAACAGTTCTATTCTTCACAATTATAGAAACAATAATAAAATCAACCTTGACACTTCATCCAGTACCTGAAGTTCTTTATCTCCTATAAAGAAAAAAATGAAATTATTGCATACACTTTTATTTAGATCTAATAAGTTTTCAGATGTTGAAGGAAATAATATAGCTATCATTATTGTAAAGGTGTAGAATGGATGTTTGTCTTTTCTGTGCAGTTGTGTTACATTATAAGGTTCTGCAAATAATTATCCAAGTAATTATTCTTTCTGGTGAAAACTGATTGCTGAAGAAAAATACTGCAAGGTAGTAAACATAGTTACAACTTGCTGTTGCGGTTTTGGTCTTGGTTGACGCCTGCCTCCTTAGCCAGCCCGACTGGATGTAAACAAGACTAGCCTAGAGGCAGCATGCAATGGCAGACAGACCCATCTGATCCTTCTCTAACCTTTCCCTGACTGTACAAAGAGCAGAGGTAGCTGGTGGGTGGTTCTTCCAAGCAGAGCAGCAGAGTAAGGGCAGAAAAATGAGGCAGAGGGAACACTGCTGGGTGTCCTAGAAGCTGACTGAGCACCCTCCTTGGGGCAGCCAACCTCCAAGAGGGGAACACACTGCAGGTAAGCCGCATCCTGAGAGCCCAGTGGCGAGCCAAGGCCCAAGAGAAGAAACTGGTGCTGCATTGCAGGCTTGGGGTAGAGTGCCGAAGAAGGTTAGTGTATTAGCCAACTGAATAAAACCCTTCGTAGAATTGGCGCTATAGCAATAGCAAGCTTTCCCCGGACTAGAGATAAGAAGTGGGGTTCTGAGGACTTGTCTGTTGTAATCCACTCCCAATGGTACATCTCACAGCCCGTATTCTCCCGCTCTCTTCAACTGGTTCATCTGGAGAAGGGGGAACTCTCACTCACCCTTCTATTCATTACCATGTGGCTCAGCTACTTTTTACACGGAGCACTGACTGCTATTATGAGGAACTGAAACATTTGTACTTTGTAGGTAAATATGCTGTTTTCAGGTGGTTTTAGTAATCACGGTATCTTGGACGCCTTGGGTTGCATTCATTGTCAAGCTGTCACATGTGTTCTGTCTGTTCAGGCATATCCACTTGCCAGATAGAACGAGCCACTCTCCCTTCTCCCCTGTGTGTTCTTTTAGAGGTTTTCCCCCTCCACCTGAGTCAATTGTGGAGGCAAAATGGGGGCAGGCTGGTTATGCAAGCGAAAGCTCTTGCGCAAGGCTTCATTTGGTGGATTCATTTGGTGAATTCTGCTCGTAGTGTACCAAATTTCAGCATTCTGTCTGTTGTGGAAGTACCCCCACTTAAAAAAAGAAATTCCCAGATGGGATTTCCTGTACTAACGCTTAGTTCATCCTGACTCCTTTAGCTGTTTTAGAAGGAATACACAGGGATAGGCCCCGTTTTGACTGTCCTTATCCGTTCGGTTTTAAAAAGTTGAAGACCTAGGATTATTTTTTAAAAGGAGAATAATGTGGTATTTTGTGAGGAAAATTCAGAATTTTAAATTGGTCTATACTTTTAATTTCATTTATTCAGGTTTGCACAAATTTTATTTATGTTAACTTGTGTTACATTTGTAGATCTGGAGTTCCTTTTGTTTGTCAATTTTCTGCATTGTAGTAGTCCAGTGATTAGATACAAAGAATTGGATATGAATATGAGGCTCTATTCCAACACACTCTTGGGGTGGGGGCCTTTTCAGCTGTGGTACCCAAGATCTAGAAGGTTTGCCTGGCCCCTTCACTATTTGCTTATAGATAGACTGCTTCTTCAGCAAGCTTTTCAGTAGCTTATCCACATTATTTTATGTTACTATAGGCTTTTTAAAAATCTTTTCAAAAGATTTGCTGGTTGCTGTTGCTGGTTTTATTTTTATTTTTTAATCCTTTGTAAGCCACCTTGGCTGTTAGAAAGGTGAAGTATAAAAACTGAACATGCATACATGAAAATGAATAAAAGGGCATTCTTGACAATATCTTTATGGTTTAATTTCATGTTACTGCTGTAATTCTAATCAAGGTGTTATAATCTCTTTCTTTAGGTTCTGTATATGAACCCCTTAAAAGCATTAACCTTCCCAGGCCAGATGGAGAAAGTCTGTGGGATAAGCTGGATAGTTACTATCGGATAGGTAAGTCAAAGGAGAGGCAGTTTGTTTTGGAAGTAATATGTTTACTTTTTGTGAACGTAACTTATTTAAACAATTAGGAAATCACAATTTTTGTGTCTCATCCTGTGGAACCATCAGTATTGGTGAAAATTCAAATGTTCTTTAAATGGTTTGGAAACTTGAATACCTTAGGGAAGGACTACCTCCTCCCATTTATCTCCATTCTGATCCATGTTGAAGGTCTTGCTCTGGGTTCCACCAGCTGAGGACAAGAACAGGACCTTTATGATGTCAACACTGTGAAATGTCCTCCCCCAGGGAAGTCTGCCTGGTCCCTATTTTGTTGTTGTTGTTGCTAATCTTCTGTCACAGTTAGCTGTTTAAGGAACTTCCTTTGGGGGTAAATGGACCTGTGCTTTCCTCTCTCTGCTATGTTGCTGGGCAAAATACCCTAGTTTCTTGCTGATTTTTTTCTGCTTATATATTAGCTGTGCTTTATGTATTTCTTATTGATTGTTTTATTGCTTTACTTTATTTCCCCCCTCTTTTACTGTCAGCCGCTTTGCCTTTATTTTTTGAAAAGTAAAAGAAGTAATTTGAATACATAGTTCTATGTTCTTGTAATATCACTGGGATCATGAAAAGTACAGGTGTTTACATTGTAGCAATGCTCACCTGTTTTCACATATTCAATCAAAAGTACCATGTAGATCAGGGGTCGGCAAATTTTTTTAGCTGCAGGCCGGTCCGCTGTCCCTCAGACCTTGTGGCGGGCTGGAGAAGTGGCAACGGGGGTGTGTGTGTTAGAGCTGGAAGAAGAGGCGAGGGGGGCAAGTAGCCCTCCTTCCCAACCCCAGCCGCTGCGCTTACCTTACCTGGGGCTACCGCTGCCACTGCCACCACCGCTGCTTCTCATGGGTAGGCAGAGAGAACTTGTCCGCTCTACTCTCTGGCCTACAGGAGCACCAGGGGCGCGGCGGTGGAGGGAAGATGAGTGGCGTGAAAGGACTGGCTCCAGAGAGAGGATGCTTAAAATGGTGCTCAGCCCAGCTCCCTTCCTCCTCTAGGCAGAGCAGGGAGAAGCCAGGAGGAGGAGGGAGGAGGCGCCACCGCGGTGTGTGTGTGTGAGAGGGGGGGGGAATGGAATGGCGCGGGGGGGGGAAATGGTGCAGCCCGAATGAACAGAATCCCCATGCCGATCCACAGACAGCCCATAAGCCGGATCCTGAAGGCAATTGGGCCTGATCCAGCCCGTGGACCTTAGTTTGCTGACCCCTAATGTAGACTAAGATTATATTTGTTCAGGACTGAACATTGCTTATATTCAGGGACATTCAGTTGTTCTGCCACGTTAAATCCATTAAGGCAAATAAGCAACCAACAGTGAGCCATACGGCCTGCTCAAATGTGCTGTGTTTTCAAGCAGTGAATGCCTACCCATTTCTTTGAATCCTGCCAGAGTAGGAGTCCACTAGAGCAGCGAGCTTAATTATTCAGTGGCAAAAAATAAGCAATGACAGTGCAACCTCAAAAAGTCAAGCAGATGCACTTGTACAGTGTGTACAACATTACCTTCAAATAGAGGTTCTCACACAGACCATCCAGTTTAAATTCTAAAACTTGGCAATGGCTAACTTTGCTGCTCCTTGCTATCCTTTTCATAATTATTCAAAAGTATTCATAATTATAAAGCAGTCGTTTCATAATTATTCAAAATTGACAGCCTACTCTAGAAGGAAGTGCCTTCGCTTGAGTGACCCAGCTGGCAAAGTTCAAATATAAAGAATTTGTATCTTAAAGTTAAAAATATTTTAAAATGAATGTTCATTATTTATTATGGCAGGTCAGATAAAGAGAGAAGGGGGGTGGAATTCTTAAATAGACAGGTCTGCTGACTTATTGTGCTTGATAGCTGTTGTGGCCAGATTATGGTGTCCACTATAGTGATGGACAGCTTCAATTGGTTGCACCAATTTCTCTCCCTCCCTTGGCAAGCCAGGATGACTGAGGTGTGCCTGCCACCTTTTTTTTTTGCTACCAGTCTTGGCTCCTTTGACATGTGGCGTTGTGAAATTGTGACAAACCCCACTTGGATGTTGTTGTGATCGAGCAATGAAACACAAGTGCTGCTAGGGAAATAACACCAAGGACTGCAGGGCTTTTTTGCCTCTTTCTTCTCAGCGCAGTGGATTGCATCCCACCCCAAGTTACTCCCAATGATGATATGGAACATGGTGTTGTGGCAGGAGGGGCTACAGGCAGAGGAGGAAATAAGAAGAAATTGGGCATCTGTTTCTCAAATTCAGATAGCACAAGAAGCTCTTTGGAGCCCAGTTGTAATGATAAAGTTGTTATTATTTGAGAAACAGCATATTCAAACAAACACGTCTTTCCTTCTCTAAGCAAGATTCCAGTTCATTTTAAAATCTATATTACATTAAACAAATCCATCATTGTTTTACATCTGTCCAGTATAGAAGTTATAAAATGACCTTCTAAAGTAGTAATGGGCTGTTCTTGGAACCTCTAGCCTAGTTAAAATAAACTTTAAAATACTATCGATAGAACTTCCTTGAGAATAATTAAAATTTATGGTTTTCATTGCTTGTAGGCATTTTATATAAATGCTGAATAAAAGTTTACTTGTAAAGAGAGAAGGGACTGAAGACTATCCACAGAGTAAAAAAGATTTTTGTTTTAATTTCCCCCCAGAAGCCATAATTGAACCATAAATAGCTTTCACATGGAAGGGCATTTCTTCAGTATTCTGTTCTGAGGTACCAATAATGCTCTGAATGTGATTGTTCAATAACTAAACTCTCTGTAAAGCATAAAAAGTGGAAGAATCTAAACTAAAGGTGTTATAAAGAGGACAGTAAGATTATATTAAATTAGAAATACAAACTGGATAAAACAGACATAGACATGGCCAACTCTGCACCTGATGCATTGTAATATATATATATGTATTTGCTACTGGCAAGATGAGCAAGTGTTAAGGATGATTTTGCCTCTTATTAGGTGTTGAGGTATGCTAAAATATGTGGTATAATGGCAGTTTGTTTCCATGCAGAGTTTCAAAGGAACTGGGAGTTGTAGCTTTGTTCAGGGGCTGAAAATTCTGTGATAGCATTCTCTAGGCATCTCATAGAACTAGTGTCCTCAGGGTTTCTTGAGGGGATGCTATTACAGTTAAACTGCTTTTTGTAGTGTAGACAAAGCCTAGGAACAGCAGTCAACAGATGTTGCCAAGAACAGATCCAGAGCAAAAGGCACAAAGGAAAAACAATAGAGAAACATGGGGAAATGATAAAAACTGACATGCAGTTTTGTATGTGCATCTTTTTCCTTGCAACATCATTACCTTCTTTATTTTTTCTCACTTTTCCTTTTCCATGTTATCTGGTTTTTGCAGGTCGTATTCCTTTGTTTAAAAATACTGTACTTTCTGAAACTGGAATAAATTTGAAGTAATAGTAATAATTGTTGTTTATCTTGGCAGTCAAGTCAACAGTGTTACTTTTCCAAAGTCCAACCACTGGCCTCTTTCCTACAAAAACACTGGGCGACAACCAAAGGGCAAAAGTACATGACAGTCTTTACTGCGCTGCCTGCGCCTGGGCCCTGGCACTTGCATACAGGTAAAAATGGATGAGTTCTTGTTTATGTGGTCCAATGCACTTAAGTTACTAGTCCACTAAACTGTTTAGTGACCAGCCTTCCTTCCTTCTTATGCTAAAAAGGCATTTGTGGCAATGGAGTGGGGGTGGGCATCCACCACAAAGTTTTGTAAATTTATATGCACTATGTCTCAGGTTGTTGTATTCTGCCCTGCAAATCTTAGCAACCCAGAATCTCCTCATTAGATTTTAGCATCACTTTTATCCATGGAAAATCATTAAGGTCAACTACCTTGGCTTCTGTAAGCAGTAGCGGTCATTCTTACATCACTGATTGTTGGCTTGGCAATCTGCATCTTGCATTTAAAAATTCATGTTGCCTTTCCTCATTTTCAGTTTCTTGAGTCATTCTTGAGACCATTTCAGTAAGCACCAAGTAGCTAAACTGTGCAGATTCACAGCAGTATACATCCAATAATAAAACATTCAAAAGTAATATTTGAAAATACCCAAATAACTCAAAACACCCATTAAACTCTTTTACAACTGAATAAAACAGTTAATTTATGTAATTAATGTACATCATTATTATACATTGAAATTATTTGATCAGCAGAGTTCCATGCCAGTCATCAAAAACTGACCCCAATTTCTCCCCCACCCTTAATTATAGAGGCTGTTTCAGCAAATAGAGCCGCCTTGTCTGTCAAATATTGGCACTCTCTATGTAACAATAATATTAATTTTAAAAACACTCCAATAGTTCATTTTCTTAAAAGGAAAAGAAAGCTTTTGAAAACCCTAATAACTAGCACTTGATTTTCTAATCATAGTCTTGCAGCGCTACAGAATTGCTTCAATTTCAATCCTTTCTGTGTGTCTTGGGGGGGGGGGATACTTTCCTATAGGAAAACCTAAGCATCTGGGTTGGGGAGAACTAGTGCAAATAGCTTGTGTGAACTAGTGGTACATATATGTGTGACCTGGTCTTACACTCTGACCGAGTGCCCAGGTTTGCCTGCTCTGTTTGGCAGTAGCTTGCCAGAGTCTTAAGCAGAGATCTTTTGCGCGCTTTTCTGCTGGATCCTTTTTGCTTGAGATGCTGAGGGTTGCATTTTGGACCTTCTGCATGCAGTCATGTACTCTACCACTGAGCTTTGGTTCCTCCCACACTTGGCAGATATACCTATTACATTGGGAGCGTTAGTAATGTAGGCAGGCATTAATGTCTGCAGACTAATCTGACTTGATCATCCTCTGGCTTTCTACTACAAGTGCCACTCCATGTCTTCTGCCTCTTCATTAGAACGATTCAGCTTCCAGAAGTCTTCACCTCATTCCTTCCATGTAGTTTTTAGTTAGGCTTTCTGACTAACTAAAATTTAGGCTTCCATTCCTTCCATGTAGGCTTCCTGACTATTTCCTCCACGTGAAAATGTGGCAAAGGGGGCTGCCTTTACCACAATCAAGAGATGGGAAATGTGCACCCTCTTTCCCCAGCCTTACACATAGGAGATACATTATGCCCAGTGTTAAATTTGGTTAAGCAGGTTCCACACCTAAGCAGAATTCTTAACCAGTGTTTTGGTCCAGTTGTATTCAGCAGTACTTTCCTTTGAGTGGATTTGGTTAGGATTGTGTCGTATGAGTGTTTAAAAGGTTTAAATTGGTTTTTTGTTTGTTGTATAACTAATGTAACATGTATACTACTTTGCGAGGATATGTTCGTGAAAATCAAAGTATAATTTATGAAATAAATAAACAAATAGAACATTTCCCCCAGGTACCCTAGAGGGCTTTCTTTCTTTCTTTCTTTCTTTCTTTCTTTCTTTCTTTCTTTCTTTCTTTCTTTCTTTCTTTCTTTCTTTGTTTTGCAGGTGTTTATGTTTGCTTTCTTAGGTGGGTTCACATTCAGTTGTGGTGTCCTCCACCTGTAGCCCATTGTGTTGACACAAACAATGTATTTCTGAACAGAACCTGTTAAACCTTTTGAGTCAAAATGTGTCCTTGGGTAGCTCCTGCTGTTAATTCTTCCACCTATGTAAGAATGAATAAAAACAGCTTTGTTGTCTACACATAGTTGAAAGTTGTTGTTTTGTGTGATTTTGGCTCATTGGATATCTTTAGTGGTGCCTTGGTGCTAGAATTCAGAAATTAATGGCAAATTGAAATAATGGAAAACAACTCAGTCTTGAAAAAGGAGATGAACATATCAAATGGAAAGCAGAAATAAATGTATCATAATTAATGTATGATACTTTACTACATTGCATAATTAAATATGATGAAACTGTCTAAATTATAAATGATGAGCAATTGTAGCTATAGAAAGATTCATTATAGGGTGGTGTTACCATAGTAACTAGTGAGAATACTTTAAAATATGAATTAGTTTTACAGTGCATCAGTGTTCAATAAATATTTTTCATCTATAAAATAGGATCTATTTTAACCATAATTTTAATTCAAACCAAATTACCTCTCCAGGTGTATAAAGTACGGAACAGAAGTTAACAAAATGAGATGCATGGGATGATAATTGAGCTGTGCAAGGGCTCCAGCATACCTTTCCCAAGTTTGGTGGTTTGTTTTCCTTTGAAGCAGTTCAGAGGACTAAATCACAGCTGTAGTAGTATTGGAGCTGCTACCCTGTGAGGTCTTCAGCTCTGAAAATGAATGCATCACTCAGGCAGGACCAGTAAGATGGTTTCTTGCCAAAGAATGTTGGAGGATGAGTGGCATTCATGTGAGAAGGAACCATCTCATTGACTCCACCTAGATGGTTCTTTTTTCCAGACACTCCCAGGGCAGCATAGGACACTGGTTTGGCCACTGTGGGAAACCAGATGTTGGACCACTGAGTCTGATACAGTGAGGCTCTTCCTGTGTTCATTACAACTTTTGGGAGAGAAGAGGAAGAGCTAGAAGCAACTAAAGCTGGGCTGGGGACTGATCCCATGGATTAAAAGGTCTGAGAGAAACTGGAAGAGCCATTAGGAAATGAGTTTGTTCTAATATGTTTCCTTCATGGATTTTGAACACTTGACAAGAGTCCCTTCTCTACATGCCTTCCATCTTCAGCTTGAGAAAGTACATATGTGGTTGTGCAAGGAGGGTGTCATTCAAACTTCACTTCCCCCATGCCTAGAAAGCACAGGTCTTATAGGTTTCCTGCTTCTCCTTTTCTAGGCATGGGTCTAAGCGGTTTTCCATTTGCCCTCCCACTTTCTCTGGGAAAACCTACTATTTGCTGCTGAATTGGAACAAACATCAATCTGCAGAAAACTTGAATGACATTTGCTCTCATTCAGCAGTAAAGAGCGGCTTTCACCAAGGGAAAGTGGTTGGACAAGCGGAAGTGTGGATGAGCCCAAAAGCAGAGAGAGAGAGGATCAGTGGTCCACACATCATCAGAGATTTGATTTGGCTAAGCCATTCATCTTTCAGCTTTTTAATTCTGTTAGGGAATGCAAACTAAAGCAAAATGGTGTGCACCCTTACGTTAGCCATGTGTGGAAGCACGAAGCGGGAGCTGTTGTCACAAGTACAAATATATGTGGGAGGGCACAGGTATTTGCCTGAGGTCAAATGCCCATGATTAAATGATACAAATCAGTGTGTCTTGTGTTCACACATACAGCTGAATTATTGTCTGGGTATCCCACAGTGGCTGCTTAAAAGCTTCTTTCTCCACAACATGTTATGCAGTCCTCTGTTTCCTCTGACCCATGAGTTTTTATGGATTTCTAGAGGTTTAAAATACATCTAAAGCCCTGAATACCAGTGTGCCTTTAGACACATTGGCTGTTGGTTTCATGTCATGTTTGGATTTACTGGTGATCACTTGGGATTTGAAACCTGCTACATGTACCTTTTACTAATGCTTCTGTGTTCTTGTTCTTTGTATACCTTTTAACACTTCTGTGTTCCTGTCTTCCTAGAAGAGACAACTTCCTTTTTTGTTTCAGAGACAAGACAGTAGGTCTAAATTCTCCATTGAATTGGCCTAGCACTCAGTCTGGCCATGCTACTTTTCATGAGCATTTTCCAAAACGTCTAGAAGAGATTATGTTTATTCTCCTGGAAACATAATTTTGAAACCTTTTTAGTTATGTGACTTTCCCTGTCCAAGAATCAAGTAGGTAGCCATGTTGGGCTGACGCTAAATAAGTAAGTAAGTAAGTAAGTCCAGTAGCACCTTAGAGACCAACTGGGTTTGTTCTGGGTATAAGCTTTCATGTGCATCCACCAGAACAAACTTAGTTGGTCTCTAAGGTGCTACTGGACAATTTTTTAAATTTTATTTATTTATCCTGTCCAAGAAGTTAGATCAAGCACTCAGTCCCGAGGGCAGGCAATTGCCTTTGGCAGGCTGGCAGAGTGAAGGGAAAACACATAATCTAGTGTTCCTTTCATTCTGCCAGCCTGTGGAAAGTTATCAAATTTTTGATTGACCTCGTGGTGTAACTTGACTCCATAGGCTGGAAGGATAATATTCTATTTTTCCTGCGTATCTGTCTCAGCTGGAACTGCCTGTGGTTCCCACCTCTGACCTGCAGCTAAACTTGAGTTCCTGTGGGTCCTCTGAAATGGTGTGTCATTTTGGCAGATGTGGGCAGGTGATTTCATTCACCTAATTTTAACTGTACAATTTTGATTCTTAATTTGGAAGAATTTGAGGTCTTCAGGCACATATTTCAACACTTCCCACAGAAATAGATTGTCATTTTTATTATTTTTAAAAAATATAACTTTCTCTGCAAACTCTTAAAATGCACTTTTAATCTAGTAGTTCACCTGTTATCTTTGTCCAATTTACTCTCATTTACACTTAAAGGAAATTCCCCTACCTCAAGTTAGGAGTATTTTCAAACTTTAATAATTTTCAATCAAAATCTTCTTTAGCATGGTATAACGCACACTTGTCATTTGGTATCATTTTAATTTACGTTTTACATTCAGTGTTCAAAATCAGCATATATGGTTTTGGAAGCTCCAGCCTCATTTAGTGGTTGATTAAATATCTGGTGCCATTCACAGTATCATTTTTATAGACATAATTTCCTCTTCCAATTCCCACTACCTACTCATTTAAATAGGTTCGACCTTCAAGTTCTTTGAAGGATGCCTTCATATTGAAGAAGTTATGCATGTACCATTTTGGGGATTCAAGTGTGGTTTGTATCCAGAGCTTTGCCAGTATGGTTTTGCTCATGCTTCCCACTGAATTATTAATCCCTTTTAACATTTATTTAATTATTTGAGGTCATGCCCTATTGCAGTTCATGAATTTTGTACTTTATTTCAAATGTCAGATTTTCAGTACCACTGTCAGGGTTTAAAGTGAGAGTCCAGTATGCCCTTTACCTGCTGCCATTTCAAAGATTTGAGCCTTTTCAGGAAGGTCAGCACTGCCTGGAGTCTCTGGTTCAAGTTTCAGATAGTGTTCTCATATCCATAAAGGAATGCAAATGAATATTAAAGGCCTTTCTCACATTACCTTATTGGCATGGGATCAAATCTCTAGATCACTGCAGTGACTCCTCCCCATGTCAGCATCTCCACTCCCAGAAACTGTCATTGTGATGGTATGTGGAGAAGCCACAGTGTGAACTCTTTTCACATGGCCTGAAGGATGTTACCCATATGGTGCAAAAGCTACACTGAAACAATTTTCACACTCTGTATGCAATGGCTGTAGCTCAATATTCTGTGTCTGCTAGTGGACAGGTGAATTCTAAAGTTGTGCAACAGTTGTACTGGTGATCCATCTAACTCAGTATGTTTACACTAACTTAGCAGCAGCTCTCCGGGATTTCAGGCAAGAGTCTCCCCCAGCTCTACCTTGAGATGCCAGGGATTGAACCGGTGACATTCTGCATGCAAAGCAGATGTTCTACTGCTGAACTATGGCCCATCCCCAAATTGATTGTGCAAATCTAAACAAATCACAAGTACCCTTCTTATGCATTCTCTTGTGCATCTGAGTTCTGCTAGTGCAAAACATTTCACTAGCAGAACAAGTATACTGCTAAGTTACTTTAACTTCGCACAACATTGGATACAACCATGTCTTTTTTTGCGTCTGCCTGTAGTTTTGGATGGTGTCTGTGGGTTTTTTAAAAAATAAAACACCCATACGTTAGCAATGACCTGTTCAAGAATATTGTGTGCTTTAATGGACTTCTGGGAAGATTTTGCTTCTGCTTCCAGTACAGCTTAGGCAGGGATAAACCATTCTACAGCAACCAAGGAATTTAATGATATGAAGAACAATTGGGTTAATGCTTGAAAATATCTTTATGGTTCATTCGAAAAGGTGTTTATCTCCTTAAAATACTGCTTCCCTGTGGTCATCAAACTCTGCATTCTTTTTCTAATGTGTGATACACAGGAAGGTGGTGTTAGTTTAACTGATATATTTATGAGGGAAGAAAAATGACTTGGGAATGCTGAATAATTTACTCCTATATCCAGTCAGCATCACACAGTAGGGAGATAATTTCTTCTTCTTCTTCTTGAGCATTGCTCCAGCTCTGCTAGATTTTCATTGAAGAGCTAATTATAATTTTGTTTTCCTTCACAGACTTTGCATCAAGTGTGGATGATCTCTGTGCCAAACAACTTATATGCCAATGAAATCTTTTTTTCTTCCTGGTTTAAACTTAGACTTTGTTGTTTTTGAAAGCTGGATAGCTCTATCAGTGCCTTCTCTTGAAATATTCATTTGCCACTGTTTGATTTCTTAGACTGTTTTTTCCCCTCTTGGTGAACCTACTCACCTTTTAAAAGCCTGTCCTATTCTCTTTCTTTAATGACAGCTCTGTCTGAAGTACCCTTGGTAACTGCAAATCAAAACCCAAAGGTTCTTAACCAGCAGAGTACCTCCTAAGGAGTTCCATTTAATTACAAGATAGAAATGTCAGCTTTTAGAATTTATATGTTTAATTTCATTCCACTGCTTCTAAAAATATTATAAAACACTTAGTAATAAATGCAGTTACTGAACATATTAAAACTGGTGAATAAAAGGTAGCCAGAATGTCTCCTGCGTTCTGTTACTTGTGCCTCTGGAAGGAATCCTTGACATCTTCCTTTCATTATAGCTTTAATTCCTTCTCCCCATGGGATTCATGCAGAACTAGGTAGTGATGATCTGAAGGTTTGTGCAGATGTTACTTTTTCTTTTTATGTTGTCAAAAGAAACAAGATCTTCCTAGAAGCTTTTCCTACTCTTCGTTGAGAGCTTTTGCTTTGATTTCCTGTGTGTTCTCTCCACCTTTGTTGCACAGCTCACACAAGTAGTATTGAAATGTCTTAAAGTGAGTGCACAGTTGCACAGTACTCAGTTCTGGCCTTAGACACTCTTACACTGTGGTGATTGAAAGCATTCATGTAGCACAGAGAGAGGGAAACCTTTTCAGCCCAAGGATCACATTCCATCATGTAGAAACTTTTGGGCAGTGCATGCTAGTGGTACGCAGGGATCAGGGGCAAAAGTGGGCAGAGCAATGCATGCAGGTCCTTTGTACAAAAGGCAGTATTCCACCCATTCACAAGTCCGAGATGCCCTATGTTTGTTGGAGGTTTCTGGCACCTGCACACATTACACCAATCTCTATCCAGGCAAGAAAGATTAGGTTTCACACTTCACAGACATATATTTATGACAAGCAGAGACACTTGTGAAGGGTGTGAAGCTGGGGCTAGTGAGTGTGGCCTGCAAAGAGTCATAAAGGCCAGATAGAGAGACCCAGAGGGCCACATTTAGCCCCCGAACCTCAGTTTCCCCACCCTCCAATATAGTAGAGCAACAGTGATTAATAACTCACCTAGTGCTTGAGATTTACTAATGCAGGGCACTGTTATTAATTATTACATTTATATCTCACCTTTCATCCAATGAGGCATACATGGTCCCCACGGCTCCAGCTCTTCAAGCTAGGTTAGGTTAAGAGATGACGACTAGCCTCCAGGCCAGCCAATGAACTTCATCACCAAGTTGGAATTTGAAATTTGGTCTCCCAGGCACTAGCAGACTACCACCGTCTATATTTTATTAGAATATAATACCAGGAGTGTCAGTAACATGGTGTGTCCATATGGTTCAGGGATTATTCCAGCAGCATTTTCTGTCCCCCTCCTTGTTTTGCCCTTCGGCCACCACCTACTGGACCACAGCTTCCACTGGTGACATCTCTCCTCTGGGACAAAAATGGGGGACATTGCAGTTTAATCTTACTCATCTTGTGATGAAGGCACATCTTTGCTTGCTAGCACTTGACAGTCCCAGTACTGTGCAATCTTTTTGTAAACTGCATTGAGAGCCTTCTAGGTCTTCAGTCTGGGATTTGCATGTTCTGAATAAATAAACAAAATGGCTCAATTGAACTTTCAACCCTATAAGTCTGCATGTCAGCTATTGTTCCCTAATCCTGCGTATCTCTATGCATCACATATTTTCTCCTGTCATTTTTGGTTTCCGCTTTCTGAGCCATTGGTAAGCCAGGTAATGCATTAAATTTTAAGGAGATCACATGCTATACAGTAATTGCATTAACAGGCCAAGGAGGAGGGATGAGCCGTATGTTTGCGTGTATGTTGAAGGCTGAATGCCACTCTGCAAGCTAATTTTCCTGGCATTCTAAGTGTCCTGAGCAAATCTGTTGAGTGTATTAAGGTGACAGCTAATTGTATTAATGCCTTAATCACACATGACACCACCCCTAACACTATGATGCCACTGAAGTACACCAGGTGGGTGGAGCCTTTTAATGAGAGGGCAAGGCTTTTGTAAGGACACTGCGAGTCATACTGGCACGAGAGGCAGAAGATGCAGTGGCCTGTTTCACAGTGCTGTCCCCAGAAGTAATACGAAGGAATCTGATGCATTATGCTCACTTCATACTGTTTAGAAATGATTAGCAACATTGCAAACCATCAATATGTCACAGTTATTTGTCAAATAAAAATATTGTTTCTGCCTGTCCTTTGATGATTCATAATTATTTGGATTTACTTTCTTTAAAATTTGTTTTAAACTTTTTAGTACTGTATTCTAAATTGTTGCAACTCACCCTAGACCTTATGGTGAAGGGCAAGTAATACCTTGAAATAATGATGATGATAATCGAAACTAGCAAATAAAAGGGTATCAAGTTTGTGGGCAACCTTTATTTGACTTCATTTCCTGAAACCTAGACATAGTGTTTGATTATTATTGTTATTATTTTTTAAAAAAACCTATTGGCTTTATTGTGGCAAGGTTGATAAGGCCCGAGTGTATCAGAGTTTGCTGGTGCCACTATATAAAGCATTCTTAATACTTAATTATCAGGAAAGGGATGCTGGTACCTTTTACTTCCTTCTGAATGCATTTCCAATTTGTTTCACGGGTTATCTCTCTCACCCAGGCGTATTGATGATGACAAGGGAAGGACCCATGAGCTGGAGCATTCTGCTATAAAATGTATGCGAGGAATTCTCTACTGCTACATGCGCCAGGCTGATAAGGTAAAACTCTGCAGTGTGGACACAAGCACACACTTAATTCTAAAGGATTAAGTTAATTGTAAGCATTAAAAATGTTCCGACTGGGACTCAAATTAAAAGGGCAGTGGGTGTAATGCCACAATGCAGCCTGCTAGGAAAGGTCAGTTCCCAGGCTCTGGGCCCAATGCGTTTAAAAGCTGAAGGCGAAGAAGTGCCTGATGTTGTAAACGAACAACTGAATATATGACAGAAATCCCATCTTTCAGTTGCTCTTGGAACTTAAGCAAACAAGAGACGGGAGCTTGCTGGTTTAAGTAATGTTGAAAATGCAAAACAAGCTGGAACACTATGGAAAACATATACAACTGTTTTGGTATTTTAACTTTGGTATGTTTTAAAGGATTGTTGTATCCCCCCCCCCCGATTTTCTTCTTTTTTCCTTTTATAAACTGCTTTGAGCTTTGTTGTTTTTATGATCAAGTGGTGTGTAAATTTCATGAAATAAATAAATTTCAAATTATAGAGTTGGAAAATTTTCCCCCTGAAAACTGGTTTTGACAAGACACTAGAAGCTCCCTCCTTGTTGTCTTTCAGCCAGCAGGTGAAGACTGTTTTATTCTAACAGTCTTTTGGGGACTGACTTTTTTTTTAAGGAAAGGATTATTAAATAGTGCTGTGCTGTTTTTACTCTCTGTATTTTAATAGATCTGTTTTTATATTCTTTTAGTTCTATTATATTTTAATTGCTTTTTAACTATCTTATATGTTTTTAGCCTTTGGTGTTTTATCTGTATTGCTTTAATTTGTGTAAACTGCCTTGAATCCTAGTCTGGGGAAAAGGCAGGATATAAATAAACAACAACAACAATGACTTGTGGGAGCCATTTACAAGGCTGTTCTGTGAGCGACGTACAGATGGGAGCAGGGAATGTGAATAGTCTGCTCTTTTCTGTGAATTGAAAAGTGGCATTTTCCAGTTCTAGGAGGGAGCAGTTGATTTTGTTTGCTTTTGCTCCAACCTTGTTATATGGCTCACATGAGTAGACTGCTTACATCAGCAGCGTTTTTGTACAAATTAGCTTACATTGTATGGTTGGAACTGACTGAGCCATGCAGCCAACTAGGATTCTTGAGATTTTAAATCACCTTCAATAAATGTCAATACATTCTTAAAAGCACCTGGGAAAGGAATTTGTATGACCTCTGTTGCTCAACCATTCTTAGTGTTAGGAAGCACCTTTCTTCCATTCTGGTTACAACATGTGTCAACTGGTCCATTTCCAGGGACAATTCAAAATGCTGGTTATGACTTCTAAAGCTCTTTATGGCTTTGGGGCCCAAGTTACTGTAAATATTATATCTCCCTTTACAAACCTGCCCAGGTGCTAAGATCCTCAGGTGAGCACCTTCTCTTGGTCCCATCAACATCAGACGTATGGTTAGTGGTGACATGAGAGAAAGCCTTTTCTGCAGCTACTGCCATATTGTGGAATTTCCCCCAAGGAGTGTTTAGACTTGCTTCTTTTTTGTTATCCTCCTGCTGGCGGGCTAAGACCTTCCTGTTTAGACTGGCCTTTGAAAACTTAGGAGCAGATGATGCTGATCACTGGGCTATCAGGGCAAACTGTATTTTAATGCTGGTTCTAAATGTAAACCACCTTGAATCCCAACTTGGGAAAATACATTTAATAAATATATAATCAATAAACTATATTGTGGTGTAACATTTGTGTATGGGATACACACTGAACAATTGGGGCTATCCCAACACTTTTCTGTCAGTAGAGAGGGAAACATGTCCTCAGAACAACATTGTCCAATGCAGTTGACTTGTATGAACTAGCAAACGAGCTCACCTTTTAATTTATCTCCTTTTAAATGCTGTTTGGGAGAGATTAATAATCTTTGCACATTTGCCATCTCTTTAGTTATGTGAGGGGAAAAGATCTTAAGGGATAACAAATATAGTCGTACCATGGATCCCAAATGCCTTGTGAGTCGAACGTTTTGGCTCCCGAATGCCAACGTGGCTTCCGCAGCTTCCGATTGGCTGCAGGAGCTGCGCCTTGGTTTCTGAACATTTTGGAAGTCAAATGGACTTCTGGAATGGATTCTGTTTGACTTCCGAGGTATGACTGTATTTTTTTTTAAAAAAACCATTGTCCCCATTCATTAAACCTCGAAAAAAATAGCATGGAACTTTAAGAATGAATTCAGACCATGCTATTAAAAGAATGATTCACTTGACATGTCTTTTATTTATCTATCTGCTTTGAAAAATTCAATGTGACAAGGTCTCCTTTAAGTAAGGTATTTCTCTCCTTTCTGTATGGGTTGATTTGACAAGGTGCTGTGCAAACATCTTTGATAGAGATAATTCAGGAAAGATTATTTATGAGCTCATGTCCCCAAGAGGATCTTGTCTTGCTCTTCAGAAATGGAACAACTTTCTTTCCTTCCATTTACTCTGTATGTGGAGACCATTTTCCCTGTAATGAAACTGGAACTTGTTCCTGAAGGGTAATTATTGGATATTGCTTGAAGATAACGAAGGATGTTCCCATATAATAACTTTTTAAAGTCTTAGTTTCCCGCTAGTACTTTATCATGAGCAGAAAAGCTGGGATCAAAAAGCTACTTTAGGCATGCCCAAGCCTTTCACTTTTCTAGGTGTTCTTCCCCACCCCTCCCCATATATATATTTTTAAACAGTGTAATAAAGTGAACCGTAAGAAACAAACTCGACCTTGTGTTAATCATGGTACATCAATGTAGAAAGGGAGGATGCCAGGGTGCCAGAACTACCTAGCATGAAGTTGTCAATTTTATATTGTTTTAGAATTAGCAGGGTTGGAGACTGTAATTGACCTCCAGGTCTCTTTTTCTTGTTATATCCTTCCAAGGCCATAGTATGATATAGTGGAAAAAATCAATGTAATACCTTCCACTCCAGTTGTCTTCTGTCTCCCCTGGCTCCCTACAGTCAACAAAGGTAAAAGTAACAGTAACATTTATTCCCTAAAGTTCAGTCTTTCAGATATTTCCCTCACACAGAAGCTTCTTCATAATCACTGCATGGGGTCTTCTGCATGCAGCGTATCTGCCTTACCACTGAGCTATGGCCATTTGCCAAATAAAGCAGCCTAGGCAGATAATTGCCTCCAACCTTCCCTGTGGGGCTGAAGCTGGGCCTCCACAGTCTTACGACTAGCCTTAACCTGCTGTCTAGATCAGTGTTTCCCAACCTTGGGCCTCCAGCTGTTTTTGAACTACAATTCCCATCATCCCTGACCACTGGTCTTGCTAGCTAGGGATGATGGGAGTTGTAGGCCAAAAACATCTGGAGGCCCAAGGTTGGGAAACACTGGTCTAGATGCCATCATTCAAGTGGATTTTGTTTGAACATTCCAGCTATGGAAATGGATGCACTCCTAACCTGGGTAATATCTTGCAGACTGGGTGTTCATAGAAATATCACTGTATGGCTCAGTTTTCATAATTGATCTTTTCCATTTATGGACTTTGGGAAACAATATTTCTTTGTCTTATTTGAATCCCTCTCCCCTTCTCTCTCTCTCTCTCTCTCTCTCTCTCTCTCTCTCTCTCTCTCACACACACACACACACACACACACACACATACACACACACACACACACACACACACTTTCTCCATATGTTCAGTCTTTGAGATACCTATGCATGCAGCTAACCTGAGAATACTCTGCCAAGAAAAGAATGCATTAAAATGATAACAAATAGGAAAGTGAATGTATTCATTAGTTGATGGCAGAGCTATTTAACAAGCCTATAATTTGTCTACCCAGGCTTGACATTTCACATCATTATCAAGAAAGATCTTTTCAAATGTTATGCTACAGTAGAACTAATTTCATTCCAGAGTACAAAGAGGTAACCAGTTGTGCTAATGGTGGCAGTCATTTACAGCATGGCAGTGTAAAAATCCAACTCATCTCGTCATATCTGATGAATTTTGAAGGAGTAATCTAATATACCAATAGTTACACCATGGTCTATATTTTCATTTTATGTATGTGAGCAATGTCAATATCTTGAGATTGAAGATGCCTGCAATAAGCTTCACTTAATCATAAATGGAATAGCACAAGTGAACTGAGTTTGCAGTTCTGTGTTTTCTCTAATTTTAGCTCTTAAGCTTTTGGTAAGCATAAGCTAAACACTTTCTGTAAGCTGTTATTTGATGGTGCACAGTGCCATGCTGAAGATAGCAATTCCAAAGCAAATAGGAATAACAAAAATGCATGGATAGCTATTAAGTAAATAGTAGATATACAGGTTATCTATCACATTTTATATATAATCTCTCCAAGGAGCTCAAGGCAACATATTTGAGGGTTTATCCAATTTTATCCATATCCTTTTGTGAGATAGGTCATAGGTGTGATTTTTTTTAACCCCACCTACCCTGTTATTACACGGGTGGCACTGTGGTGTAAACCACAGAGCCTTGCCGATCAGAAGGTCGGAGGTTCGAATCCCCGCAACATGGTGACCTCCCGTTGTTCGGTCCCAGCTCTTGCCCACCTAGCAGTTCGAAAGCACGTCAAGTGCAAGTAGATAAATAGGTACCACTCTGGCGGGAAGGTAAATGGCGTTTCCGTGCGCTGCTCTGGTTCGCCAGAAGCGGCTTAGTTATGCTGGCCACATGACCCGGAAGCTGTATGCCGGCTCCCTCGGCCAATAAAGTGAGATGAGCACTGCGACTGGACCTAATGGTCAGGGGTCCCTTTACCTTTACCTTTACCCTGTTATTTAAAAATACCATTGTTATTCAGAACAAAAGATGGAGGGCACAAGGAGAAGGGGATGACAGAGGACGAGATGGTTGGACAGTGTTCTCGAAGCTACAAACATGAGTCTGACCAAACTGCGGGAGGCAGTGGAAGACAGGAGTGCCTGGCATGCTCTGGTCCATGGGGTCACGAAGAGTCGGACACGACTAAACGACTAAACAACAACATTCAGAACAAACCAGGCCATACTAGACTATATGGATCTGGACCTTTCCTCCTCCACCACCACCTCCTCCTCCTCCTCTTCTTCTTCTTCTTCTTCATCATTTATTTACAGCATGAATGCTCTAGCAAATACCCAAGGTGTATCTCAATGGACCTGATTTAAGGCAGCATACTGCTAAACCATTTTCTCTGTACTTTTGAGCCCAAACCTCACTCAGATCCACTTCTGATTATTAGGTATATGTTTCTTCTTCTTGAACATGAGAGTTGGAAATCCTCATAAAAAAGTGTAAGGATAATTCTAACAGGCTGGGACCCTTAGCCCAATAGTGTGCCTGCTTACTTAGAAATTAGTCCCACTGAATTTAGTGCAACTTGCCTAGTGTACATAATATTGTAATCTTAGTGGTGTGTGTGTTTGCGCATGTGCGCACACACAAACCAGCACATTTTCTGGCATCTGTCCAAAACTTGTTAAATGCTTTTCTTCATTTTATACCAAGAATGGGGAAGCTGTGGCTCTCCAGTCGTCATTGGCATACAAATCCCATCAGCCCTGCCAACATGGCCAATATGCTGGGATGGTGGGCATTGTAGCATACCAACATCTGGAGGTCCATGGATTCCTCATTCCTGCTTTATACTAATCCTGTAATATTTATGTTAATCCCCAAATAGCATGCCTCCCTAATCATTAAAGGTTATCAATTTTGCCTTTTTACCTAGTATTTTTAAATTGGTTGTCTGTTAACAGCTTCAGAGTTTAAGGACCTTGATACTGTTTCCTTCATTGTTTCTTTTTCTAAATAATTTTTTATACCTTTGTACTTAGTATTCCCTCTGCATAATGGTTGTCTTGAAATTTTTAAGCTCTGATCTCATGTGTATTAGAGGGAGATACAAATGATAGAGCACTGAAATATTATTTGAGGCCCATATTGCTTTGCTAAACTGATACAATCTTTACATGTTGAGATGTGTTTGGTATGAAAAAAAGATCAATGTTGATCTCAGAACTGAAGCTGCCAAGAGCATTTTCTGGAACTGGAGAATAAGCAGCTCTCTGTTGCACTTCCAATGCATTGTTTTGAGTATGCAGGCTTTTGTGTTAAATATATTTGCAAAGAGAACTTAGTAACTGCTGAAAGAGCCTTGTCCTCAGTGGAGGTTAGAAAAACTAAAAAGTCTTTTGTAAGGTAGAGTGGCATCATTCTGAGGAGGAGTTGTGTCCTATGCGGTGGTGATTTATTTAGTCAATTATTTCTATATAATCTTGTATCGTATTTGTTTTATTATTGTTAGCCTCTTGGAGCACTCTTTGTTGGAAAGCCAAGATTCAAATTTGACAAATAAATATATAGAATCATGGAATTGTAGAGTTCGAAGGGTCCCCAAGGATCATCTAGGCCAATACTCTGCCAATGCAGGAATCTCAACTAAAGTATCCATGATAGATGGCCATCCAACCTCTGCTTGAAAACCTCCAAGGAAGGAGGGTCTACTGCCTTCCGAAGGAGCCCATTCCACTTTTGAATAGCTTTTACCACCAGAAAGTTCTTCCTGATGTTTGGTCAGAATCTCCTTTCTTGTAATTTGAATCCATTGGTTTGGGTCCTACCCTCTGGAGCAGAATATTTGAAGATGGATATTATATCTCCTCTCTGTCTCCTCTGATCCAGACTTTAACATACCCTGCTCCCTCAACCATTCCTCATAATACTGGTATTTCTGCCAAAGTACTTAAGGCACAGCTTATAATTTATAATTATGACAGAATCCAAGAGACATGACCCTGATCAAATATAAAGAAGTTGTTGGTTTGTTTGGAGCTTTTTAAAAAAATGTAATGTTGTTTACATTGATGTGGGCAGTACTGAAACATATTTTTTTTAGTGTAGTATCTATCTTATCTACCATCTATATCTATCTATCTATCTATCTATCTATCTATCTATCTATCTATCTATCTATCTATCTATCATCTATCGTATCTATCTATCTATCATCTATCTATCATCTATCTATCTATATATCATCTATCTATCTATCATCTATACATATCTTATTTGAGGAGTGAGGGATGGGTCACCTTTTGAAAGCTGTTTCTGGTTAGTAATCTAAGTTGCAGATAGTCCAACAAAGCGGAAATAAACCTTTGAAGGCTCTTTGTGATGTATTATGGCTGCTACTGCCTTTTGGTGGAGTGGCAACACAGCACATTCTTGATTGCTCTGTGCTTTTGCTGAAGTTGCTGTTGGATACTGCTTTTACATTTCTATTGTAAGCCACCTTGCGTAATTGTTAGTTGGAGTGTACACACTGAAAATAAAGAAAATCATATAAATAATAAATGATACAAAAGGTGTTGATTGAGAAGATGAAATTCTTTTGGAATGCCAAATTTTGCAGAAGATTTTTTAAAAAAAAATCTGCAAAAAGGGGGCAAATTTCCCATTGACAACCAAGCACACTCATTGGTATGTAATGCTGACTGGAGGAAATGGAAAACTGGGGAATGGAACATTAATGGAATCTCCTGGAAAAGGGCAAGATTTCATAGAATCCTCAGAAGGAGCACTCCACACTGCTACATTTTTATTTTAGTTTTTTGCAGATATTACGTGCTTTGTATAATTTACAAATATCAGTATTCTTTACAGGGGTATACTTTTGTTGACTTTAAAAAAATGATGGTGGTTGACCTCATTTGCTCATGTCAGCCTTTTTCTGTTGATTGCATAGGCCCAGGATTTATTACTTTCCATGTGCTAGTTCAAGTAAGTTAGAATTGTCTGTGGTTAAACAATAATAAAGATGGATGGATTCATAGAAGAGATTAGTGTAGTTCCTGATTGTGATGATAAAGCATTTGTGTCAGTTGTCTAGTGAAGATAGCTACCTTTCTTAGGGTAGCAAAATTACTCATTTTCATCACCTGCACCAAAGATCAATGAGATGAACCACTCAGTTAATTAAATATCTTATGTTCTCTATACACTTTCTATGTGGGGAGGAAAAAAACCACAGGCTAGGTTCCAGGCCAGTGTTTCCCAACCGGGGAGCATATGGCCCCCTGGGGGGCCCCAGGATATTCTGTGGGGGCCCCAGGTGAAAAATGTGTAAATGGGGGACCATAGCACGAGGCTAGAGGGGCACAGAGGGAATTGAGAAGTGATTGCGGGGGGGGGGGGAATCATTAAAAAAATAATCCTGAGCAATCCAGAGAAGGCCTTGGGCTTCCATGACCCCTTCCTTCCCCACTCACTTTGGGAGTCGGGAAGAGTCTAGACTGCTAGGTTTAAAAGGACTTCTCACATTGAAATCGCCACAGGGTATATTGGTTTTGCCACTCAGCTCGCTCTCCTTCAAAAAGGGGAACGGTGGAAAGACAGGGGAATCTGACCTGCTTCTGATCTCTCTGTAGTGAGAATTCTAGTGGGAAGATATAAAAATAGCTGGAAGGAAAGACCCCAAAATGAAATCAGTGGTTTTTGCCAAAGTAATAATAATAATAATGCCACATTTTCCATTGCCATGTGGAAATTGCATAGAAAGGGAAGGCTTTCCAGTCCATTGATGTGATAGGCCATTCTGGACCCTTAACAATCATGTGGAAGAAAGCTTATGTTTGGAGATGGATCCTGCCACCTTTGCTGTCTGGCTCTTATTCATAAGACTGGTAAGAATATGGGTTTTACCGCTCCAGCAGGTGATCTTTAGAATTAGCTTTATATTTCGAATATAGTGTTTTACATTGCATAATGGGGTTTTTGTTTGATAAAAAAAGTTAATCCAACAATTATAATCTTCATTGCCTTGTGATACTTTCATGATAGAAACATAATAATCTGTATATTTATTTAGGAGTATCATCTCTGTTTTCTCTCTCTAAAGGTTCAACAATATAAGCAAGACCCTAAGCCATCCAAATGCCTCCATTCTGTTTTCAGTGCCCACACAGGTGATGAAGTCTTATCCCACAAGGAATATGGACATCTTCAGGTATGAAATAAAATTCTTAAATATACTTCAGGGACTGAGTGGCTTTGAATATTGTTCCTTTCCCCTGCTGCTCAGTTAAAGACCAGAGTTCTTTAAAGATGTGCCAAACTCTGGAGCTTGGCAAATTGATTTTCCCGCTTTAACATACCGATAAAAGCAAGCTGTTTGTAGCCCAACTCTCTGCTGTATATCTTATTGAATAAAAAAGCACTACAATGGCCAAAAGTTGCTTTCTTTGAAGCAACACAAGCTGTTGCCAGCAAGTAATTTCAGTATATATATATTTAAAAAACCATTTGTATTATAAATAAAATTTGAGAACATCTGATGCTGTGTGCTGTAATTTTGTACATGTTTTAGCTTCACTTACTAGGAAACAGCTTAATTAATAAGAAGGACTTAATGCACTCTGATACTGCTTTTTCATTTAATTTTTAGCTTTGGTTTTCATAGTTCACATTTCTGTGATTTACAAATGCAGTTTCCTTCCTGCTTTTGTCATGTTTGCTTATGGTCAGAAATTTATTTGTCCAGCCAATGGAAATTAGAGTTTCTCCTGGATAATTGCCATGAGGAAATTTTCACTAGAATGGCTACTTTTGCCTTGGCTGCAAGCTTCTTCAAAATTACTTTGACTCACAGTATTGCAGATTGTAATCATTATGTTTGCTGCTGAGCCTAGTTTGGCATTGAGCTGTTGATACATTGTAGGCTTTCTTTTATGTGGATTTCTTCGTTTACTGCCTGATGTGTTTTATTGTGTTATTTTTAGTATTCTACTTTATCATTTGTCATGGCCAGTAGCTGAAACAAAGGAACTGAACTGAATGTTGCAGATACCTTCAACCAGCCTTCTCACATCGAACTTAGTCATCACCATTTATTGGCATTGTTTGTCTACCTTTTTTGATGTACTTCTTAGGAATAGACATGTTGTTGCAAGAACAGCAGAGCTAAGACCACTTTTCAGAAAATGTCCAGCTGCCATTTTCAAACCCGTGGCTGGCATCTAAATTAGAGACCTACTCCAGGGGAACCAGAGTCTTGCACATGTCTAGTGGAAATTTGGACTTACTTCTTTGTGGCATGCCAATCTTGTGCTCAAAGTGCTTGTGAGATTTCCTTCAGCTTCAAAATTGGTTTCAAAGGGGGGGGGCTGCTCTTCAAGAATCATGAGTCCAAATACCCCCTAGGCATGGGCAGCCTGGGGACACCTTCAGACCACGTATTTAAAAGCACTGTGACACCATTTTAAGCAGTCACATTGGCTTCCCCCAAAGGATTCTGGGAGTTGTAGTCTGTTAAAGGTGAGGAGAGTTGTTGTGATACCCCTATTTCCTTCTCAGAGCTACAGTTCCCAGTGTTCTCTGTGAAAAGGGATTGATTGGTAAACTACTCTGAGAATCGTAGTTTTGTTTTGAAGAGAGGGGTCTCCTAACTACCCTCAGCACCCTTAAACTACAGCTCCCAAGGATTATTTGGGATAAACCATGGACTGCTTAAAGTGGCATAGTGCTTTAAATATATGGCATGAATGTGGCCATAATCATAAAGATTTTTGGATGTAACCTGTGGTGAGCATAAAACAGTGATTCCTGTGACTGGTTAGTCAGAATACATATCATCACCTTTAGAATAACTACTGGCATTTTATCTGGCATTTACAACCTGATGCCCTCCAGATGTTTTGGGTTTCAATTCCCATCAGCCCTAGTCAGCAGTTGGTTTCAGCCTTTGCATCTTTCTATGGCTTAGAACTGGGTGCTTAAAGAGGCATGCACCTGTATAAACCAGATTGTTATGGTTTCAGACACTCTCCTCCTGGTACCCCCATCAAGGTGAAGTGGTTGGAAAATGGGGAAAGGGCCTTTTTGGTAGTAGCACCCTCAATGCCCTACCCAAGGCTGCTCCCGTGGTGCTTCCTCTCATGATTTTTTGGCACCAGACCATAATCTGCTTAGTTGTTGCTGTTTCAAACTTTCTATTTTAACAGCAGTTGCTCTTTTTATTCCTGCCGTTTTATTAGCGATGTTTGTTTGTAATTAATTGCTTGTTCTTCATTTTATTGTTATTAACTGCCAGGAAAGGAGGGTTACAATTCTTTAAAATATAAATAAATTGAAACTATTCTGTTATCTCCAAATGAATGGAAGGTGCATGAATAAGCAACATGTAATCTTAGCTGCTGTGAAATGATTGTATTTTGTGTGCATTCATTTCTTTGATAACTTGGCTTTTTTTTTTTTTGCCCCTACGATGCAATATCTTGGCAGTGCTACGGCAGTTGATGCTGATATCTAATAGATAATTATGTTAACAGAAGAAAACAACTCATTTTTCGTAAATATAATTTAAACTCTATTAATCAAATGCGGAAGAGTTGATTGAGACTAATATTTCCCTCTGCAGGAGGCTGCATGAATGTTTTGTTTACAAGGTGGGAGATGGGGGTATACTGCCTGATGCAGTAACATCCTCCACTGTATGTCTTTTCTTTTTGCTTTGTCATCTGCGCTGTCATTTGCATCTACTAGAAGCATTTTGACATGAATGGCACTGAAATAAATCCCTGCTTGTTTAAAACAGAAGACCAAAAAACAGCTAGCTAGCTAGCTAGCTAGATTAATTTCACAACTTAATTTGCTTAATTTCACAACTTCCAACTGCAGGTAAAAGTTTTTTTTTTACCTTCTAAAACAGATGCTTTGTGGATTCCGCTGTAAGCAACATTGATTGTGTGTGTGTACGTCTCCTGATGCCCCAAGTGTGCTTTAATATTCCCATGGGCCATACTTCAACAGATGATAGTTAATTACAGGAGCAAGCCAACAGCTCTTAGCTTACATACCCCTTCATGTACAGGACATGCATTAATTCTCCATCTGTTCCTGTTCTTTGTGCTCACTCTGACAGTTTCACTTTAGCCACCTCCGTTTTTTTTGGTTTTTTGGCAACTTTGCTGCAGGACTTCTTATTCAAGTGGGAGCACAAACTCAACATGAGATATAATAGGTGATTCTTTTTTGCTTTGAGGGTCATTTCTTTTACTGTCTGACCATTCTTGTCTTTTTTTCCCTTTTAACAGATAAATGCTGTGTCGTTGTTCCTCCTCTACCTAGTTGAGATGATATCATCTGGTTTGCAGATTATCTACAATACAGATGAGGTATGAATTCACCAACCCCATGAATCATTAGAACATGTTGAAGGTATTCTTACAGTCTTCATAAAATCACCCTATGGGGTAGGTTAAGCTGATAGAAAGGGGAATGTACCAAAGTCACCAAGTGTGTTCTATGGTTCCCCAAGTTTTGCTAGTCCTAGCCTAATGCTTTAGACACTAACTACACCAGGTTAGCCTGTCTTCCATACAACTTAGTTAAGAGATGTTCTGTGGATTGCATCTGGATTGTTTTAAATCTAAGGTTTCACCCACAAGGTTGCTTTTAAAATATCATATGTGGTGACCCATAACTTTTCCTTTTACTTATATATTTAATTTCTATACCACCCTTCATCCAAGGACCACTGGGCAGTTTACAATATAAAAACACAAAAACACACCCCATAGTAACAAACAAACAAAATATCCCCCCACCCCCAAGTTTAAAATGCCATAGATTGCTCAATTAGCCAAAGGCCTGGGAGAAGAGGAATGCTTTTGCCTGGCACCTAAAGATATGTAACAAAGGCGCCAGGCAAGCTTCCCTGGGGAGTGCATTCAATAAGTGGAGACCCATCACAGAAAAGGCCCTTTCTCGTGTTTGCTATCCTCCAAGCCTCTCATGGAGGATGCATATGAAGAAGGGCTTTAGATGATTGTTGTAGGGTGCAGGTCAGTTCATATGAGGAGAGACAGTCCTTGAGGTTTTGTGGTCCTGCGCCGTTTAAGGTTTCATCGGTCAAAACCAGCACTTCGAATTGGGCCGGGAAACTCATCAGCAGCCAGTAGGACCAAGATTGGTGTTACATGCTCAAACAGTCTTGCCCCAATGAGCAACCTGGCCACTGCATTCTGCACCAGCTGAAGTTTCTGAACTGTCTTCGGAGGCAGTCCCATGTATAATATATTGCAGTAATCTAACCTAAATATCTTGTTGCAATTTTAGAATATTCTAGCAGCAAAGATTGCTCTGTTCGACATTCAGTCTTAGTAGTGTTGGCTTTGTATATGGAAACTGTGGTTCAAGTCCATGTTCAGCTATGAAGCTCCAGGATGGGAAAACCTGTAACCTTCCAGATTTGGTGGGCTACAACTCACTTTCTTTCTGACCATTGGCCATGCTGTCATAGGCCATGGGAGTTATGACAGGCTTCCTATTCTCAGTTTATCACTATTCTCAGTTTATCCTGCCTCATAGGGTTGTTGTGAGAACAAAAATGTAACCCTGTGGAAGCTACCCTCTTTGAACTGTTTGAAGAGGGGATGGGAAACAAATGGGAAACAAGTCTGTCTTCTCTCCAAAATTCATGGTGCTGTCAAGGAAATAAAGGATAGGTTGGTAGAACTTCAAACTGTCATTTAAATGTGACTTTTTCCTTTCATACCATTTTCATTCATCATCCTTCAGCTGCTTCTAAAGCCCATATAGATTGATTTGGATAATCAGTGCCTTTCAAAATAATATAAAAGCCTTAATCTCAGCAGCAATAGTGGGGTTTTTTTTAGTGGTATTACAAGTTGTGCATTAAAACCTTGCATTCTTTTATGGAATTTACTTTGTTGGTTTTTTGTGTGTACATGTATGTGTATCAGGGATTACCACTAATAACGAATAATGCCCTTATTGTTGTGCTAGGAGCTGTACATATTCAAAATGCATACAAAATGTCCATGCAAGTCCTTGTTAATGAGTCACAACAGATTTCACAGTCCCCACCATTTCTTTTTATGGATAGATTCAGAAATGGCCCTTTGAATGCTGGTTTTTTAAATGTGGTTTTAGTCTTAACAAAGTTAGAATTCTCAATCAAATCTGAATCTACCGGTCACAATGTGTAATTCAATCTTCCATTTACAACTGCGGGTTGCAGCATTTTATTCTGGATTGATTTCCTGATTGAAATTGCACACAAAGCTGATATTCAGCCTGTATAATGGGTTTCCAAACATGATCCATGTCTGCACCCAAAGGAGAGGCAGCAAATGTGGTGATAGCTGATGTAGGCGTCTTTCCCTCAAAGATCAGGAAGCGTGCCCATTTTGAGGTCCTGTCTCTTTGCTTGTTTTTTTTAGGTGTGGCAGCCATTTTGCATTGTGCCATGCCCCCACAGCAGCCATTTTGTAGCTGGCACTCATGGCACTTTCTCAAAATTTGAGATGTGGCCTGCATCTCAAATAGTATTTAAACAGTGTGTTCAGAGTGTTTCTCCTGAGTTACGTACAGTGGTTGGTGAGATTTGCTAGGTGAGAACTGCTAGTGACCACTGCATGGTGTGATAAGAGTGGAGAAAGGGATTTCCACCCTGATCTGTTGATGGTGTTGATGGGGTGCTCCATCTAACTCAGTGCTGAGTACCCAGCTGAGTTGCCCCTCTTGATGCCAGTAGCCTGCACTCAGACCGTTAGCTACACATCAGTACCCCCCACCATCACCTCCACCAGTTCTGGAAGGTAAGGTTTAGGATTCCCCATCCTATCTTTGTCAGGATATAGTGACTGCCAGAAATTTCACCTAGCCAATCGCCTGACTAGACACAGCTGATTAACCTCATTAATCTTTACAACTATCCTGGCATTTACAGATAGGGGACTGAGTGGTAGTGGCTTGCCTACAGCCATTTGATAGGTTCACTACTAGGCTGAGGTTTGAACCCAAGATTGACTGGTTCACAGCTCGCACTCTTATCCATTACACTACACCAAATCGCCTCTTCATGTGATGAAAATTGATCCGGCTGTGCAAGGCGGTAATAAGACTCTGTTGCCCAGCTGGATGTTATACACTTTGAATTTGCTCCTAGCTCTGAACTGCTTTTGACTTCCTTTGAATTGGCCCCTTTTCTGTATAGCTGAGTCTATTTTAATGCTTGAAGACTTCTTTGGGACCTCTTCCCCCTCTCGTCTTCCTTTATTTCACATTTAGACAATTCACTTGTGCAGGATGTTACGCCTATTGAATGCAGTGAAGCAATTCATTATTACTCCTTTTTCCCTCGGAGGTAAATGAGCTGCCTCTGGTAGTAGATGAAAATGCTGAGCAAGTTTGAATGGTTGGGTAAATTTAATGGGGTTTGTTTCCCAGCATAGAACAGCAGTATTTTGTTAAATCCTTACAAACTGGGGGGCGGGGGGACTTATTTCCAGTTTTATTATTTAAGCAACAGATGTATACAATGTACCATACCTGGTTAAGTGTCCATGAACCTGGTCTATAGCCTAATATCATTTCAGGACTCCATATATGAAATGGCATGTATATGTTTAAAATAAAAAATGAGTATTGATAAACTATGGCTTAGCAACTGAGCGGGGGGGGGGGGGGACGACGACTTGTGGAAGGAGACATTTGGGTCCCCTTTGCCTCCTGGAAAGCTTCTCTTCTGAACAGAATGTTTTGTGACTCAGATGGCTCCTGGAGGGAATCACCTATATTGGGAACCATGAGTGAGCAGAGTGTTCATGAGACTCTCACAACACACTGGAGAGTCTTTTAGGAGGTCTGCAAGGGAGGGGGAGGAGGGGTCAGTCCCATTCCACAAGATTCATTCTGCTTCTGGAATTCCAGAGCCAAGACTTCATCTTGAATTATTTGTACACTGAAATTTCTAGAGAAATAAAACTTCTCATTTCAATTCAGTTTGTTTGTAAATGTGCAGTATTTACAATAAATAAACTTAAGTTGGTCCAAAGTCAGGAGCTGCAGTGGTTGGTTATTAACTTTAATAAAAAGTGGGCAAGATGGCCATACTGAAGTGGCTGAAGGTTGGATGATACCAGTATAATTTACAAATGCCTTTCAACCTTTCCTTTATTTCCATCTAACTGCCCAAGTTCACCAACGTGGGAGGAAAAATAACAATTTTGTATGTGTTAGGCTCTGTGTAGTTTTCTTGCAGGATTAACAAGATGCAGACAGATGGCCTGTGGTTGCAAAGCTGTCAGCTAGGAAGTGTCTGCTCTGTGTGGGGCTCCTGGACAAGATTAGACCGTTCAGTAGAATCTCTGTTTCTGTAGGCCCCCGAACAGCCAGAAACATGTTTACAAGATATTTATATGCCAGGGTTGTTTAAAAGCAGCAACCACTAGGCAAGACAACTGTCACTCGTTTGTTAGTTAATGGTACCAGAAGAGGCAGAAAGAAGGAAGATAGGAGAATAGCCTCAGCAGTGAAAAATATTGATTTATTTAGGCACCTCTCTACTGCCCAATCTATTGCGTCCTCTGGGTGCTTTATAGAAATTAAGCAGTGTTATAGCAGTTGCAGCTGTGTATGTTTCTCCTCCTCTGCTGGCAACAATGCAGAAGAGGAGAGAAAGAGTTGGCAGTTGCCATAGCACAGACTGCTGCTGACCAATCAATTCAACACAGTACCGAGCCAGGGTGGGGAACCTTTGACCAGATTTGGCCCAGCAGATGTCCCATATTGGTGCATGAAGCCTTTTCCTCAAAACCATGCCCACTCTTCCCACAGGTACCATCATAGGCAGGTACCAACATGGCTACATGGGAAGAATCAGGAGCTTAAAGTGAGCTCTCAATTTGTTAGAGCATGGCATGCTTCCAGTACTGATCAGCTGATGGGTGGTGGGAGCAAGCCTTATTCCAATAGCACAGAGCAATTTGCTCTGAAACCACTGCTAAAACTGACCCCCCCCCTTTTAACTGGTGTGCCAATGCAAACTGCTTTGTGCTACCGAGCCTTGCAAAAATCAGGCTTATGCTCATACCCCTTCAGCTGATGGACGGTGAATTCTAGCCCATTGAATTGGTCGCGCAGCCAGGTTCCCCATGGCGAACTCAGTCTTGCCGCCAACCCCTGCAGAAATCAGACCTGAACTCACTGACCATAAGCTGAGCTCAAGAATGCCGGAAAGCACTTTTCGAGCCCTGTGCTCAGTACTTGCCAAGTGTCAAGCATGGGTCTGTCAAAACCCCTTGTGCTACAGCTTCCAAATGTTGCAAGGGACTTTGACAGGTGGGCGGGACAACCTACCTCTCAGTCATCTAACATCATCATGACATTACTCTCAGGGGTGGTGGCAGATAATGATACAGACAACAAGAGCCAAAAATGTCCCCCACTCCTGCCCTATATGCTGAATCAGAAAGTAAGAGCAACAGTGACATCTGAAAATTTTGTAGCATCCAACTATGGAAGAAATATTGGCATATTTGAGGTTTTTCTTTTTTCTCCTTCATCTCCTTTCTGTTTTCTTTTTCTCTTAGGTGACCTTCATACAAAACCTTGTATTTTGTGTGGAAAGGGCATATCGTGTGCCCGACTTTGGTGTGTGGGAAAGAGGAAGCAAATACAACAACGGCAGTACTGAACTGCACTCCAGGTATGGTGTGGGCAAGTCCTTCTGTTTCCAGTCTGTGCCGCTTTTGCATGTATTGATCTGTAAAACCATTTTGTTCCATTTCCACATTAATGTACATTAAAAAAACAACACCCACATGAAAATTGTTATTTAAATATGCATGTTAAAACATACCTTCTCTCCAAAGCCACATTGCCAAATGAATTTTCTCTCCAAAACTGCAATGGAACATTTGGAAATGTGGAATCAGGTTGATAGTTAAGTTCTGATTCATGCATTAGCCTGGAAGGTACAGATGAGGTCAGTTCATATCAGGTTTCTTAAATATTGGAGCCCTAATTCAAGATGAAAAGAAAATGATTTTGCTTTTCCTTTCAGATGGAGTATCTGTACGTGAATTTAGCAAATGGTTCAAAACTATGGTTCCTACAATATTTACTAAAGTATTGTATTTGTAGAATATTAATATGATAAAGCAGAAGATGGCAGCTTTTTAAGACCAAACATCCTAAAAAACCCCACTGGTGAATAATAAAGTGATCAAAAGCAACAAATAAACACTACAAATAATAATAATAAAAACTTAATAGGGATTCCACCAGGTATGCTTGCCTGGAGAATGAATCCCCCTAAGAGGACTTTACAGCTGAAAAGGTCTAATTTTGGATTATCCTAGCCTAACCTCCATTGGCACAAGGACCCATAGAAGGGCTTCTGATACCTAGGCAAATTTGTATGGAATGAGGCAGTCCTTGGGGTGTTCTGACCCTAAGCTGTTCAGGGCTTGGAACAGTTCAGCCAGTACCTTGATTTGTGTTCAGAGGTATTGAGAGCCCATGCAGTTGTCTCAGGACTGGTGGGATTTGTCCTACATGCCCAGTACCAGGTAGTAACTGCTATATTCTATTCTAATGGTAGATTCTGGTCTGTCTTCAGGGGCAGTCCCACATGCACTGCATTGCAGTCCAAATGGTACAATTTTAAAGCTGCTTCGGTAGTGTTAGGGAAAGCCATTATATTTCTGATCAACCTGGATACTGTAAAACAATCCTTATATTTGTCAGTCTTATGGTTAATGAAAGATGACTTGAATCAATTCACATGACTGTATAGAAAATGTACTCTGGCTGTAGTGTAAATGAAATCACTTAGATTGCCAGACATGAATAGCTAATGTACATTTCTATTCTCAGTTTGATTTGAGTGCAAAGTTTTGAGTTTTCTTGATACAGCCTAGGAGCATATCCTACATCCTACCGGATTAATAACACTGGAAACTGAAAATTGTTCCTTTTCCTCCCCCATGCGATAAAGCGAGCCTTCTAAAGCCACTTCACTTCCTAAGCAGTGATCATCTTAAGGACCAAGTGGCAGGCTCCCCTTGTTTTAAATATAACTCTGAATATCAGACCATACTAGGTCTGATATTATTCTGGGAGTGTTCAGACAAATACACCTTATGGTTCATGTAGCCAGATCATTACAGACTCCAGGATAATGTTAAAGCTTCCGTGGTCTGACTGCTTCTGTGTTTAAGAGTGCCAATATTATTTGTAGTTGTGCTATTTTTATTACCCATACCCTCTTGAAATAAAATTCTGAAATTATATGTTACCTCTGTTTGTGCTCCATTACCAGTGAAGTCAGTAGAACTGTGGCCTTTCAGATGACAACTGTAATAATTTTCCCGGGAAAATGGCTTACAAATACTGTAGACTAAAAGAGAAGTCACAATGACAATAGTTATATGTAAAATTTGCTGTATTGGCTCAGTGCGTTTATTTCAGTATGCAGTAACATTAAGGGAGTCAGGTGGACGCTTGTGTCTGCAATTTTATGTATTTGTAAGTTCTCCTTGTAATAAAAATGAGATACTTGTAACAATTTTAGATGTTTCCTTTTGCTGTTTTAGTACACATTAAAATATATATTGGTAACTTAACTCAAGAAGCCGAGCTATTTCAATAGACCTTAAACTACTTTTTTTTTTTTTTTTTTTAGTGTCAGACTTTAGTCCTTGATCTGAGTGGTTGTATTCAGAGAATGTGTCAAGGTCATAAACTTAGGGCTGTTTCTGTGCTGGAGAGACTGTACTCTTTTCCAGTGCAAGCAAAGTACAAGATGTTCAGCAAGGCAGAAGGGGGACGGGGGGACCTGAAGCATCCTAGGGTCATGTAACCTTACCTAGATTTTTGACCACAGAAAAGGTGACTTCTCAAGCAGCTAAACAGTTATGTCTAATTCTTTTTTTTAAAAAAAAAATATTTATTAAAGTTTTCAATATTAATACAATGAAAATCAAAAAGAAAAAATAACAAAAATACAAAAAATAAAAGTAATTAACAGTTATGTCTAATTCAGACACCACAGCAAAACCATGGAATGCCTTTTGGGACCATGTCGCGAGCCTGCATACTCTTTTATTCCCTTATTTCTGGTTTGTGATAGTCATAATTTGCCATTGCATATGAACCATTGTTTACACTTAAACCCAAACTGGAAGCCACAGGATCATGTGAGCATGATAGCTTTGAGGTTTTTTTTTTTCTACGATCAAGTGGTATTATTAGATAGATAGATAGATGATAGATAATGACTCTGAGGGCCAAACCATTACATTCAAAGCAGATTTAAGGTGTTTTGGCATCAGTCAGATCCTTGAAAGTTGTAGGAACCATTCAGGCTGTGTTTTTCCCCTGTAATCTTGAGCTGTGGCACAGCAATACAGTTCTATCAGCTATCTTTTAAACCTGCAAAATATTTGTTTCAGGTTTAACAAATGTAGCCATAGCAAAGAAGAAAATGAGGAAACAACTGACCAAAGGAGACTTTTCTCTCTCCCTGCCCAATTAGTTAGTATGGGGAAAGAGAATTCTGCTCTTCATTAGGTGTGCACCTGATAGCCGTGAGACAGATTGTGACAGATCAGAGTGTTATGAAAAACCAATTCAGTTTGCTGTGTGGAAGGGTTAGTAGCAGGAGCCATATGCCCGTCTCAGTAATTAGAAGAGTCATGCCAATAACTGAGTCAAGGGTCAGAAATGGATAGCATTTCAGGGAGTACATGGGAATAAGCGCAGAGAACAACCTGAGGGTAAGGTCAGGCAAACCTTAGAAGTTAGTTAGACAGTTCTTCCCACTGACATATTGATAACTTGACTGTTCTGTATTTAGGCACAACAAATTAACTGTTCACTGTCCCTTCAAGGGTAACCCAGCTCTGCACACTTGCATTAAGTGTCTTGGCTGGGAGCTGTTTGGAAGCCTCTTAATAAATCAGATTACTAACACCTGTGCAGCCTGAATTTTGTAGTTGGAGTCCAAGTGATAATACATGGACCAGCCAATGCAACCCTAGGGTGGTGTAACCTTAAATACTAGTGAGAGAATAAAGCAGCCCTGAAAAGCTGGACCAGGGAAAGCCATCCCTGGTCCCCAAATCTGTGCCCGACACAAATTCATGAAAGAGGAATGCCATGTTTTCTAAATTACAGTTGGTCCTGCCTAGTAAGACTGCTCATTTAAAGAGAGCTGCACCCTAATACAGTGTGATAATTACCAGCCATGTCTATACTTTCAAAAATGAACCGCACTTTGAATTTTTTTGGGGGGGGGCAGTCTCAAACCCACACAAAATCAAAACCTTGTATTTTGGACTCCTTGTGAAAAATAGGTTCATAACATTTCTTGCAGACAGCACAGCTTTTACTGCTGAATTTTCAGCGAGGAAGATTTGCTGGTCTGCAATCATCCGCTGATTTTTGAACAGCAAGCTTTGCAACATCTCGCTAGAATCGTACGATTCCATCCCATGTGTTCGAGCTCCTGAAGTATTCATTTGTCCTGTAACCATTTTGATCAAGCTGTTCCCAAGCATCTGCTGAATACCTCTGCAAAAACACTGTTGACATCTCCCATCTGTGTTACTGATAATAGTGGTGTTTCTGAAATGCAGCATCTTTGTACTCCCGAGCGTTAGAAAGGCACCGGAATCTTCAACTTGTTCTCCTTTGTTCTACAGCTAATATGCTGCTGTCATGCTGCCTGTCCCTATTAGGGTTATTTTGTTTGTCTGCTTGGCTGCCTTTTTAATGTAGCTTTCAGTCCCAAACACCTACGTATGGTTTCTTTTATTTTCTTTAATGCTGTTTAGCACTGTTCCCAACGTTTCACACAGATTCATCATTTGTGAACATGGGGAAATTATACTCAGGATACATAGTAGGTTTCTGAGGTTCTCAGTAATTGAATCCGAGTCTTAGTAGCTGGGTTTCTTTACGTTGCTTGTAACCTAGTTTCTTTGTTTTCTGTCTGAAAGCTTTTTCTTTCTTTTTAATCCCATATATCTAGTCTGGATTTGTTGCTTTTGATCACCTAATTAGTAGTGGCTGGAAACCAGCATGTCCTGAATGAGTGAAGAATTCAGCAGGCAACTGTAAGCATGCAAAGAACTTGTGAGCTGGGTGAACAGCCAGGATGGGAGGCAATTTGAGGACAGCAGCTTTTATTCTTGCAGTGTCTGTAGCTGAAATTTTGGAAAATCTTAACTAGCTTCCAAGGGGCTTTTAGTGTCAACAAGGTAACGTCGGATAGGGTTTTGAAAACTAGGTGCGGACAATGTGGATTACTGAGCTGCTGTCACTGCCATCAATATTTTAATATTGGTTCTAAATGTGTTCTATTGGATTTTAACAAGTTTGTTTTTATTACTTTGTATTTTGTTATGATGTTTTAAAGATGTCGTAAACTGTCTTGAATCCCAACTTGGGAGAAAAGTGGGATAGAAATGTAATACATACATGCATGCATACATACATACATACATACATACATACATACTATCCCTTTCATAATTTGGGGGAGTTTTGGCTCATGCAGTTAAAGGACAATCTTCCCATAGTCTTCGAAACCTGCACCTTTCCTGAAGTCTTTAGCTCTGATTGCATGTTTCTTATATTAATCCTTGGAGCCTGCAATTAAAGATGCCCAGAAGACAATGGACTGTAATTTAGTAGTGGAGTGCCTTGTCTTTCATATCTTTTTCTCCAGCAATCATGAAGGCATCAATCATGTGCCCAAAATTTTATAGCAGCCATAATACCTAATCACAGAGCTTGTTCTTGGAAATAGCTCTTTGGCATTCTTCAGACTTGCCAGCTCCTGTTAGCTGTTAGTATACTGGCACCTCTAACAAGCTCTTATATCCGTTTTATTGGTGTCTACGCCCTATGTGTAGACAAAAGGCAGCAGCTAATGTTGTTGTTCCTCATTGCAGTGTATTGTCTGTTCCCTTTTCTTTATATTTCTGCCGCAGTTGATGTCTTAAACTAGGGGAACTGTACCAGTTGGCTAATCTTGTTTCTGGAAAAGCTACTCATTTTTGCGGGTTTAAACAGAGAGGTATCCATTAATAACTAATGCAAGTGATTATCCAAGTGATGAGTTGATCATGGCTTGGTATTATTACACTTTTACTGAACTGCTGTACTTGTAGTTCCTGGAGATTTTTTTGTGAAGTTTGTGTTCTCATCCATTTTAGATTTGCTGCTCTTTGAATAAACCTTTTAAATAAATTGGAACTGGACTGGATATAAGAATGAGTTGAAAGAGAAGCTACTTGATTTTTATGTATTTATTATTAATTTAAAGTGTTTATCTCCTACCTGCTCCTTGTAAAACAGCACTCAGGGTGGCTCACATCACATTAAAAACCATTAAAGAAATATATTCCCAAAATAAACGAAATCAACTCCCAAGTGCAACAGATAAAAAGAAACTTGAAAAAAAGGATTGGCTCAGTCCTACAGGCCTGGCACCCCCTCAAAAAAAAACCTTCCCGCATGTATTAATCAAATACATTAAGGAGAGGGCTACATACTTTTACCCAGATGTGGAACCTTTCCATTTGCAGGAACCCTTTTATTTACATTGCAGGGGGCATTCAAAAAAAGTAATCCCACCCACAGTGTCAAAAGTTTGGTCCACTGCACCACCCCATTGTGTAGCTCAGGCCCCATCATGGCACTGTCTAATATTTTGAATTTGCTTGTGGCTCATTAGCCCTAGAGATTGGCTTTCACTGCTTTTAGAGGCTTGCTGTTAGTGAAACAGCATGCTCGCCAGTCCAGCTTCTGTTAATGTGTCATCCCATTATCTGGATAACAATAACTTCTAATCAGCAGAAGATAGAAAATTGTGGAGTTTCACCAACCTTTGATGGCAGCTGCTTAGAGCGGAGTTTTGTAGCCAACCTAATCAGCTTTTCCTTGTTGAACCAATTAGAATTAAACCCCACAAGCCTTTTCTCTCTCTTCTTTTCCTGGCACTGCTTCTGAAAGGCTTTGAAACCTATTGGTGTGACGGTTAGAAATAAAGGAAGAGTCTAAAATCAATGTTTCATGGTAAGCTGTTAATGAAAATGTTCCGACAGAAGCTATATTTATGATAAATATGCTACACGCAGCAAGACGTTTGTTCCCATTTCCATTCCTGCTTCTGTGAGGTTGCAGTAAAATCATCAGGCTAAGGTTGCTTTTAATTTGAATCTGATTAGTTTTTCCAGCTCGTATTTAGTATCTGTATTACAGACTGGGCTTTAATTTTCTAAACGCCTGCATGCTACTGAATGTGAAGGCCAAGGTTAAATCCATCATTGCTTTCTACTTTGATCTTAGGGTCTGTTGTCAGTGCCATTTTTACATTAAGTTACTTTACTTTCCCCTCACCACTATCCCTCATAAATGATAGTTGCCCTAATGAAGGACTTTACACCCAGAACACACCAGACCCATGTACATGCACTGGCCTGTATGAACTATCTTGTTCAGTATTGCCATTCTGATGGGCAGCAGTTTACTCAGGATTAGCTGCACAATTTTAATATTATTTTTATGTGGTGATAATGGCAAATTGAACGTGGGACCTTCTGTGTGCAAAGTCTGTGTTCTGCAGCTGAGCTGCGGCCCCCTTCTCCTATCTATTGTGGTCTCCTGATCTCTGACCCACTTGTGTGTGTGTAACTCAGCAACAACCCTCCATTGTGAACATTTGCAATCGCTGCTAAATAATCACCAGATAACCTCAGGGTATACACAAATGAATCATCAGTCCATCTACCACCTATTCTTAATGATTTAATTTCATGGAAACAGCTGGTGCTGTTCGGGTTCATAAAATATTATTCTCTGTAGATATTAATGAGGTGCTTATTTTAAAAGGGACAGGGTAATGCCCAATTAACTAGACCAAAAATGTTTCAACTGTCAGAATATGTCTTCCTCAGCAAAGAATGTGACCCCAATATGATTCTGGAGGAGGTTGGATAGTCGTATATCGCCTTGATGTAGAACAGGGGTAGGGAAATGTTGACCCTCCAGAGGTTGGACTCCACAATCCCCAATTGTTAGCCATGCCAGCTGGCGCTGAGAGAAGTTGGAGTCCAGCTATACCTGAAGGGCCAAAGGTCCCTGCCTGTCTGTTCATTTCCTGATGTACAGTCTTAAAGCCAACACAGTGTGTTACCATGTGGGCTGCCATGATAGTGGTAGAAGCACATTCATTTTTCCCAAGCCTTTGATTGATTGAGTCGATTATGTTTCATTGTTAGCGTGCTGCCAGATTTACTGTCTGTTGGAGTGTGTTCACTGAATGATAAACAATGTCACTGATTTATATTACTTTTATTCTTTCTTTTAGTCCCTTTTATGGTATAATTTATTCGTGTTTATTTATTTTAAGTCATTCAGAGACCTTCTCAGGGTAACAAGCAACTAATAAGTGCTAACATCAACAACAACCTCCCATCTTTTCTGCTTTTTAGAAATATTTGCTCTTCAGCTCTTTAGTCCTCACCCCAGCTGAAATGAAGCTTACCCTCACTATTGCCATCCCTCCTGTTATTGCCTCTCCCTGCTGCCCAGCCTGGCAAGATTTAGGTTTATGCATGTGGTGCTATTCCGCAAAGTTCCATGTCTAGCGATGGTGCTGGGTGACCTCGGACCAGCCATCTTCTCTCAGCCTAACCTACCTCACAGGGTTGTTGTGAAGATAAAATGGAGAGGGGGAGAACCATGTACACAACCTTGGACTCCTTGAGGGATTGGTGGGATAAAGTGAAATAAATGAGTTCACATGTGCAAAAGCTGCCAGTGCTTTATCATCAGGCTCCTGAAAGATGAGCACATAGAGCACTGATATTTTTCCTGTCACTGGTGCCCTCTCAGCAAGACCTTCAAACCCATAGCCCCAGATGTCCAAACACAAGGTGACTCCATATATATAACAGATGGCCAGTGACCTTTAAGCATAAACTGCTGAAAAATAATAAAGAATAAGCCTACTATATCATCATTTTACCCTAGTTTTGTTTTTTTCAGTTCCTCAGCAAGAACAGATCTGATGAGCAAGGTAGCCTTGAGGGAGTTGGATTTTATTTCCAGAGTTGTGAGCGTAACAAACTTTTATTTCTTCTTCTTCTCTCTTTTTCAGTTCTGTTGGGTTAGCAAAAGCAGCCCTAGAAGCAATTAATGGATTCAACCTCTTTGGCAATCAGGTAGTAAAAATATTTAAGTATTTGTTCATTTTCCATTTTTAATTAACTGCTTGTTCTTCAGTAAATTGCTTTCATTGCAGATCAAAGGACACCTAATATCCATATGGTAAAGCCTGTTCACTCTCCAATTTTCTATTATTCTTTTTAAAAGAAGTAGGCTAACAAATTATTTCTTTCTACTTTAGATACAGGATTCAAAGGCTAACAGAACCAGCTCTTTCCTCAGTTAACAGAAGTTACTTTTCCTTTCAGTCATTTATTTAACTCTTGTGAAAATGAAAAGTATAAAATTTTTGCTGTTCTAGTCTTTTGATCAAGACATTAAACAGCTCTGGCTGCTTATACAAATACTCTTTCCATTTTTCTGTTTTCAGCCTCTGATACAGCACACCATCACTTTCTTTTACTGACCTTCTTAAGGGTCTCCCCCCATACCTCCTATCAGATAATTTGGGAATCCAACGAATAGCCATGCTTTTCATCAATTGATCTAAATCTGCTTTGATATGCATAGCCTTCTCTTGATTATCACAGAATCTGGTCCTAGCTCTGTCTCACTCTCTACGTATTATATGGCCATTAAAAATGAAAAGAAAAGGCAAAAGCACAAAGGGATAAGGTCTAATGCCTTGTGTGCGATCCGTATGTCCCTAGTCTAGAATTGTTTTACAAGAGACCCATTTTCAGAAGTAAAAATAAAAAATAATAAAAAATTGTCCAGTAGCACCTTAGAGACCAACTAAGTTTGTTCTGGTATAAGCTTTTGTGTGCATGCACACTTCTTCAGATACCTTTCATGCATGCATGAACAATGGTGTGCAAGCCCTTATATAGACTTTTGAAATTGTCCACCCTGTAGCTCAAGACCACCCCCCAAAACATCATACATGCATCACAGAAGAAGGCGGTCTCGAATAGAAATCCTGTTTGTCGGGACACCTGATAATGGTCACTGATTGCTTTACCTGGGCATCTTGGCCATTCCTTTTGAGATGCTAAATACTTAGTTCCTGAATCCAGGTCACAGGCTCACCCTATTCATACACAAATACGCCCTTAAGACAGGATTTGTGAGCAAAGAGACAATGTGGAGGCTTCCCCATTTCCTTCCTCACTGCAGAGGAATATTTGAGGTCACCGAAAGAGTTAAAATGGCTTCAGGATTACTTTCCTGTACTATTTCAGACACGTGGTTTATATACTTATGTATGTGTTTATCTTGTACATTTATTCTCTAAAAATATTGGCTTTCCTACTCTAGTGTGAATTAATGATATTAAAAGAGCAATAAATTGATAAAGTATTAATCATGTTGTGTGTGTTGGGTTTCCCCCACATGAAATGAGCTGTTTTCATTTACAAATCAAAAGTGCAGGATAGATAGCTATATAAAAAGGTAAAGGGACCCCTGACCATTAGGTCCAGTCATGACCGACTCTGGGGTTGTGGTGCTCATCTCGCTTTATTGGCCGAGGGAGCCGGCGTACAGCTTCCGGGTCATGTGGCCAGCATGACTAAGCCGCTTCTGGCGAACCAGAGCAGCGCATGGAAACGCTGTTTACCTTCCCGCCAGAGCGGTACCTATTTATCTACTTGCACTTTGATTGCTTTCGAACTGCTAAGTTGGCAGGAGCAGGGACCGAGCAACGGGAGCTCACCCCGTCGCGGGGATTTGAACCACCGACCTTCTGATCGGCAAGTCCTAGGCTTTGTGGTTTAACCCACAGCGCCACACGCGTCTCAGATAGCTATATAGCTACACATTAATAAAGTTATTATTAGCTATATATAGGAAGACCGTACAAATGGTAAAAAAGAAAAGAAAACCAAGACACCAAGGGTTTCTTAAGGATTAGTGGCTTACCCCGCCCCCATGGTATCAGTTTCTTTTTGTGGAAATATTGTCGCCTTTGTTTAATCTGAGGACACCACTGTCAAAGAGACCACTGGCATGCAGAGCAGCAGACACACTTATCTCAAAGCTTAAGGCTTCTTAAAGGGATTCAGCTTAGTTTTAACTGGATCCTTATGGTAAGCACACGGCAAAGTGTAAACAGCTACCAGGAAAAAAGAACCTTTCATCTTTAATTTAACTATGTCTTAATCTGGGGGATTTGGAAGCTTGAGCGTTTGCAAGTAACCTCTGTTTGGCCTTGAAATAACAGAGCTCATCCTTCTTGCTCTCTGAATGCTTTCCATGAATATAGAGCTGATTTGTTTTACAAAATGGATCTGTGAAATCCATGACTATGGCCTTATGGCCTTACATTGCGTTTATCCCCTACCTCAGTACAGAAGACCAGATCCAAGGTGTGTTCTTTGTGCATTGGGCTAGATACATGAGACAGGCCCATGATGGTCATGGAGGCCATAAATTCCTGAGTCACTCCAGGCAAGTCAGCTTCAGCATATATGTTGAAGTCCCTGAAGACCTCTGAGACTACCTCTGTCAACTCAGGGAGGAAGACTATTAGGCAATGGGGTGGATAGTGCGCCAGCTGAATCCCACTCCTGTTTTGAGTTTCTAATGTAACTGCAAGATAAAGTACCTGACCAGGGAAATGAAATCCTTAACAATCACAGCTACTCCATTTCCCCACCTCTCAAAGCATGGTGGACACTGACCTAGAAACCTAGGGAGATTTACACCTTCTCCAACCACATCTCATTTATACAGGCCTAGTTGGCATGTCCTTCTAGGGTAAGGTCAATGATAACAAGACCTTTTCATTGACTGACCTTAGCATTTTTTGCTTTAGCCTTGTGAGGACTAAGATAAGCCTAAAATATTTGTAATGCTGGAAGATGGATAGAACTAAAATGTCTAACCATCTTTGCCCTGGTCAACACCTCCATTTTCCAGCACCTCTTTCTCCCTTCTCCTCCTTCTCTAGTTCATGCCTTTCACCCCCATCACCTGTATAATACCAATACAGGCATTTAACCAGCACAAGAACCAAACATGGAGCCCTCCCAGATGTTGGACTCCAGCTCCTGCCAGCCCCAACCAGCATGGTAGGGTGCGAGTTGTAATCCAACAACATCTGGATGGCACCACATTGACTCCTCTTGAATCAGAACAGTTGAGCTATAGTCAGTAATGACAAATATTAATTGCACTATATATCAAGGTAATCATTAAATTACTGTTTAGCCAGTCAACTACTTAAAAAATCTACTCAAGAAATTAATAGCTGAGTCCAATCCCTACCACTCAGTTAATATAATTAATCCTCTTCAGCCAGCTGAATTGTAGTCTTCACTGTAGACAGCTGCAACCTTTCCAGCCCAAGCAGCACTTCTAGGCACATTCTTCCTACTAGCTCCTCATAAAATTCATGGATTAGCATTCACAGAGGCCAGAACCCTGCCCCCTGGTATTAACCCTTTGGGGGTGACCCACTTTGCATGAAGGCCTTTGGGTAAAAAATGTAGCCCTTGAAAGTCATGGCCACTGCTGTCCTCACTTTTCGGACTTTCTGAGGGCCTCTCTGGGCCTCCTGGCAACAAATTCTGTGGTGGTTAACTGCTTTTCACTCTTGACATCAGTAAGTGGTATGCTGTTATGATCCAGTTCTTCCCTGCTGCTCCTATACAAAATATGGCCTTTGTCCCCAAGGCTTAACATAGATTATATGGTCATTTCCCTCCAAGAGTAACAGGTACTCTCCTTGCTATATTTTACACTGAATATGATTTCTCCAAGTCACTTCTGCCACTAAGCCTTGATGCCTGGTGGAGATTTGTAGTGTTGAGGCAGCTAGCTGGAGGTCACTGAGGAATGTCCTATCTCAGCATCCTTCAAGCTGCAGAAAGAACCCCCACCCAACTGAACACAATTTGGTTGCATGTTCAGTTTTGTCATTTTATGCTAGCGTACTTCCCACTAGGCTTAGCCTGCACTCATCACTCCCTGTAATAGTAAGCACAAGTGGTGAGTACTGATAGAAATGGATTTCAAATGGAGTTGCAGAAAAAGAGGAATCCTTATGCTTGGGTGAGGTCTTGGGTTTACAGTACAACCCCCCCAACTCTAAAATCTCCCCCAATCTTTTGGGGACTGAGCAAGGTAGGAGCCAAAAGATGGAAAACCAGTAGGTGGGAGGAGGGTGTGGATTGCCTTATAACTTATAGTATCCTGGAAGAGGGCATTTATTTGTTATAAACTATCAAAGCAGTTCACAACAACTATACATAAAAGCATACAATAAAAAACACATTAAAAAGGTTGTTTTCCCTTTACAAGGGAAGAGTTCATCATGCTCCCTGTGTGATGGTGTGGGCGTAAAGCTCAGTGTCCTCAGTTTGCTCATGTTGAATTCTGAATGTTTTTCTCTGTCAAGATTGAAGTGGTTCTCTAGTAATAAAAAGTGAAAATGACAGTAGTCTTACTTCCTCTCATCCCTTTCTGGAGCAACTCTCTTGGGTCATGTCTCATTGCACCTTACAACAGAATAGTAATTTTTGTTGACTTTCCCTTGTTGATCCATGCATCTAGTTCCATGTATTCAAGCAAGCTTTGGGCTCATGTTTCTTGATGATATGCCTAAAACATTTCATTAAACTTTCAGGATTTCCAATGAGTTTCAGTAGAAGTAAATAATAGGTGCATTAAAAACAGAGGTTATTGCTTTTCAGAAAACCAAAACCTTTTACAGTGGTAGCTCGGGTTAAGAATTTAATTTGTTCTGGAGGTCCGTTCTTAACCTGAAACTGTTCTTAACCTGAGGTACTACTTTAGCTAATGGGGCCTCACGCTGCCACCACATTGCAGCGGCATGATTTCTGTTCTCATCCTGAAGCAAAGTTCTTAACCCGAGGTACTGTTGCTGGGTTAGCAGAGTCTGTTACCTGAAGCCTCTGTAGCCTGAAGTGTCTATAATCTGAGGTACCACTGTACTGGAATCTGCTTCCAGCAACAACCCCCAGCATCCTCACAAAAACTGCCTCTGAATTTTAGTTACTTTTCAGAGCACTATTCCAGGAAAGAAGAACAACAACTTGAGGGCCACATTCCCTCATGGGCAAGGTCCAAGAGGGCACAGTCAAATGGTGGGCAGGGCAAATGTGGGAAAAGTAAAGGATGTGACCCTTTCCTTTGCAAAATATTCTACATTCTAGCTATGCAGAAGTCACAAACACACACACAATCTCTACATCTTCCATCGGGCAAAGAAAGGGTGTTAATCACAGTTCAAGGGCACTTTCAAACCAGTCCAAATCACTTGAAGGCATTGAGCAGATCCAGTGAGGGGCATAATTTAGGGAAGAGGCATGGCTTGGGGGGAGTCTCAAAGGAAGATAGTGAGGCCTTTGGGGCTAATTTGAACCCCTTGTCCCCCCAGGCCAGAGGACCACACTCTGTGCTATTTCATTTGGAACTTGGGGCTCCCACTCGATGGAATAACCATCCCATGTACACATTAAAATTCATTGTGGGTGACTAGACCTGCCCTAATCCTAGCCTCTGCTTATCCATTTAATTATTTTTATGCATTTTACTTCCCCTCCCCTTGGATCTGGAATCACTGGCTGCTGCTCTCTTTCTGTGCTACAACACCGTTTTTGGAACAAGACAGAAAGCCGCAGAGCTGCTTTTGCCAGTGTCCCACAACTCCCATCAGCTCCCGGCAGCACAGTTGTGTTGTAATCCAAAACATCTGGAAGGCACATAGTTGGCAAAAGCTGCAATATGGGGAGGGAGGAGGTTGGAAACCCCTGTTCTACATCTGGTTGTTTGCTTGCAATTGAATAAGGTCCCTGGCATATTCCTTTGTTGGGATGAGGGTAGGGTCATTTCACCACGTCGAAGTTTTCTTTCCAAGATCTAGCGGATGTCACAGTAAGCATGGAAGCATCTGTCAGACACTCCAGCTCATTTGTTTCATTTTCATGAAGAATTAAATTTCTGACTTTGACATATTTCATAGGCACAGTAGGTGGGCAAACAGTTATCATGCTAAAACTGTTTGTAACACATTAGTGGTACTACAACACCATTTAAGCTTCTGCTACTAATTTGTGTGGATCTTGTCATCTGCTGCACTGTCAAATAAGACTGCTGTATTGTCGTAGCTACAAGCCATGGCAGTGCACTCGCACTCTCAGCACAGTGGCCAACTGACCCAGGACATAGCAGCAAGGTGGGCTTATACTTTTGGCCCAGAAGGGGCTTCTTGACCCAACAGGTGTGGACCCACAGCATTTTCATATTGATGTCTTGCATTTGATGTACCATCACCAGTGTGATGCAGTGGTTAAAGTGCTGGATTAGGACCTGGGACACCAGGGTTCAAATCCCCACTCAGCCACGGAGCTCACTAGGCGAGACCTTGGGCCAGTCTCTCAGTCTAACCTAACTCACAGGTTTGTTATGGAGATAAGGAAGGGGAGAACCATGTTTGCCACCTTGAGCTCCTTGGAGAAAAAAAAAAGGGTTACAAATGCAATACTGTAAATACATAAATAAAATATCCCTACAAATTCTTCTTTTTTCCCATATAAATTTTTATTTGTTTTCCATTGATTATACATATATAAAGTCTAATTACATAAGTTGCATATAACATAGCTGTTACAAGAATCATATATATAGTACACAGTTAAGTTATTCTTCTTAAGCTCCTTGTTGGTAGTAGGATTTTCTAGATGCATCCAAACCACTATCCTGCTTCCAGATCTGTATTCTTTGATCAAATTGTTTTTAGTCATCAAGTTATTGACTGTATAATTAAAGCGTTTATCTGTTTGCTAGAGGTGTAATTAAATAATAGTGGTAAAAAAAATGAGATTTAAGTTTCTGTAATCTCAAGTCTCCTATCTGCTAACTGGTTTTTAAATGTCTATTTAATCCCCTTAACATTAGTGAAATGGTATTATGTACATTTGTCTTGGAAATGTCATTGTCTATTTGAAGTTACTAGTATATGATTGCTGATAGCAATCATAATATCTGAAGAACCCATTCACTTTTCTTGTCTTTGCTATGCCAGGCTTGGGCTGTCTATATCCTATGTTGTGTTAATTTTCTATTCCATTTACAGGGTTGCTCGTGGTCTGTCATATTTGTAGACCTTGATGCCCACAACCGGAACAGACAAACTCTTTGCTCATTACTTCCCCGAGAATCAAGGTCCCATGTAAGTAATTATTGATGAAACAGAGTTTAACAAAACATGGAGCAAATGCATCTGGGTATAGCTATTAGCTATACTGCCAGTTTAATAGTCTGTTTTTTATATATATTTGCTAAGCAAGATTTATAAACCCCTTAATAATATATGTGGTTTGCATAAGGGTATAAAATATTCATTTAAAAGTAGCAACATTAAAAATAGTAGATGAAATTAAATTATGAAAATAGGGGTAAAACCAACAGTTTATAAAAGAAATAAACACAATAAACTAAAGGTCTGCTGGTCAGGGAGAAATTACAATTTACTGTTTTAAGTACTACTGCACAAGGGAGATTTTTCTAGATAACTGCTATACTTGTCGTTCACAACAGGGCAAAGAGCAAAATCCTTTCATTTTGGAATGAGCACTTCTTCCCTGCTCCCGGGGCTTGAAAGTGGGTGCCACATTTTCAGGGTCCCATACCCCTCTTGGTTTCTTTCAGGACCGCATTCTGCACTCCCTTCTTTCCCCCCTCTTTTTAATTATTTTTTATTAATTTTCCAAATTATTACAAATCAAACCAAATTAGGTTTCCCACTCCTGTTACAAACATATGTCAATCATTTTCTCCCATAGCTGCATCGTTTCTTCTTTAGTGCTCAGTTGTCATCCTTCACTTGCCATTCGTCTGCACTCCCTTCTTTGCGTGGACAGGCGGAGTCCCCAGATTCCAAGCGCCCCCGTCATGTGGAATAATGACTCAAGACAACGTGCTATGGGATTAAATTGGCCACAACTTTATTAAATTTCAAATGTGTGTAGACCTTGGCTCAGGCATTGGGCGTTCTCCCTCCCCAGTCCCCAGCCGGGGACCTAGGAAGCATCAGGGTTATCCAGTGTGTGGGGGATGGGCCGGCTCTGGAGAACATATGTTCAAGCAGAGATAGCCGCCCCCGTTACGCCGCCGCTGCCACAGGGGAGAGCAATGACGACCTTTCGGCGTACGGTCAAAGCCTCCCTTCAGAAACCCCTTTAACAGGGAACCCTGGTATTGCCGCCGCAAAGAGGAAGATGGACAAAAGGATTCCACCCAAGGCCTGATACCGCCAAAGTTGTGATGTTTTGCTATGGGAAAGGTGAAACCTGTCAATGCAGGGAAATTCCTTTCCGGCCCTTTGACAGCGACCTTAACGTAGCAGTGCCCGCATACCTGTGAAGAAAAGTTAACCTGCAAAATAAGGCATTAACTGAGGGTGGGAGAAGCTCTGGAGCCAAGTGAGGATTCCCAGGTAAGATCCTCCCTCTATTGTGTGGGCAGGTAATCCCTCCCCTACCTGGCCTGATCTCCTTGGCAACGCTTCCCCCAGGTGGGATTGGACAACTGACTGGGGTAGGCGGAGACCTCCAGGTATCCCACCTGAGGGAAGGCAAAGCCAAGCCTATGCTGATGGAGCCGCTCCAGATCCAGGGGCTGCGCGCGTCCATGCAAAGGTCGCCCCCTGTTTTATGCGGGGAGCGGTCATTGTGAGACCAAAAGAGCCCTGCTTGCAAAGGGGAAATAGATCATCCCGCCTACCATTCCCCATCGCTTTGCTTGCACATCATACAATGATAGGGCAGGTCCACACCATACATTTAAAGCACATCAAATGCACATTACTTTCCTCCAAAAGAATCCTGGGATTTGCAGTTTCCCCTTCACAGAACTGCAGTTCCCACCGCCCTGAACAAATGAATTCTTTGAGGGAAGCCATGTGCTTTCAATGTGCACTAAATGTGCTTTAAATGGTACAGTATGGGTCTGCCCATAGCAGCATTGCTCCATCTTCAACATTCTTTAAGATGTCTAACAACAGATGTTAGCGCCCAAGTGGAAAACCTGAATATCCATTTATCTTCTTCCACCTCATTTTTTAATCACCTTGACTGAAACAGAAGATGAAATCAGCTGTTAAGTCATGACTAGTTGCATGTGAACACTGATAAGGATGTGCTCTTAGATGTATATCAGAACATACATCCTATTCAAAGTGGCTAGGTGGTACACTCATCCTGATGAGAATCTGTGCATCAAATTCAGTCTTGCAAGTCACACACACACATACACACACACACACACACACACTGCATATATGCACAAGTCTCATGTGGACTAAAACAAATTTGTGGCAATTCCCATATAATGCACTTTTCTTCTAATAAGCACATTTGCATAAACCCATGTTCTTTAGGAAGAGAACTGACCGAGTCTAGTGTGGAGTGTAAAAACCCTGAGAGTCTCAGCTGTATTTTTGTCATGGACTGGCTAGATGCAGAGGAGCGGTGGGAGGAACCAGCTGGGGAACCCCCAAGGGAAGAAGGCTCAGAGCCTGGGAATTGGTGGTGGGACAACGATGAGTGATCAGAGGGAGAAGAGGGAGCAGACGGGGAAGAGGAGGCATTGGAAACTGAAGAGGTAACAGGGTTTAGTGAGCAGGAGGAGTCTGTGGCAGAGAGCAGTCCAGAATCAGAGGCAGAAGTGGAGATGAGAGGAGGGGGGCCAAGAGATGAAGCAGGTTGATAAGGAAGCCAGGCTGTAGCAATTTGGAATAATTAATTACAAAAGAAGCAAATGAACATATTTCAAGTGAAAAAGGGGAATGAAGACTGCAAATTTAAGTGACCTCTGTGAAAGAAGACGACGGGTTGGAGCAACAGGAATATTTTACGATGATGATACACCAAAGGCTGGGTATGTCCGCAACGGGACTGAATGGGGGGGACGGACCTTTTTTACTTTCCTTCTATGTGATTTACTAAGAACCCCTCCTCATTAGAACTGTCGGTTTAACTGACCCAAGCAGGATGATTAAGGTCTGTGTGGAGATAAACTTTAACCAAAAGTATGCTTTATGGAGATCGAGAAGCAATAAGAGCTTTTGGAATGGCGCAGCAATTAATTCAGAGTCGCCATGTTGCCAAAGGATTTATAGCCAGGAGGAGGAATGGACTTGTTTTCAGACTGCATTCCTGGTGAATCTCCTCAGAGGTTTGAGAAAGGAGGCAGATTGGTGAAGATTAATGACGCTAAGACAGTTTTGATGTATGGAAGTGATGTTATATGGAAAACGTCTGGATATGGCTACTGGATAAAAAAATAATAATATCCACGCAGGATTACAAACTGTTTTAACCAGCTTGTGGAGACTATCAGAGGTCACAAAGAGAAAGGAAAAATATATGAAAATAACAACAGGAGATGTGGAAAAACAATAAGAAAGGACTGGATAGTACTGTGAACATCATATGGTTAGATTTGTAGACATTAAAACAGCAGCAAGAAGCAAGAAGTTGATTGGATCCCCTTCGGAACTTGAAATATGGGTACCCCCAACAAAAATTTAAAATTTGGCTGTGTAATTTGGAATTTATGTAATTTGGTTTGATTTGATGTGATTGGTCGGTTAATAAAAAAATATTCTTAAAAAAAAAGATTGAACTTATAGCCCTTCTAACCACAGAAATAGTTTGAAAATGGGAAGGCATATAGATGTGGTTAATAAAATAAAATGCAGGCCAAATGTATATGGGGTTTTAAAAAAATAAATAAATCTTTTAAAATATATAAATCCAGACCTTTCCTTTTTCCAAGAACCAACTTAAGGCTTTTGCATTTGAGGGCAACAGTTCCAAATCAACATGCATACTTAATGTTGTTTGGCTGCTGCTGAGTTCATGAAAATTTATATTAATTACATGCACCGGAAACATGCAAATCAACTTCAGTTCTCCAGCTCATGGCCTATTTGCAGTATGAATTCCAGAGCTGAACATATTAGCCACACTTATAAGTTGTCTGCATTGTCTCTAAATAGTGTGGGTGGAAGGCACAGCCCGTGTTCCTTCCCTCTCTGGGCGTTAGACCTCTAAAAAATTATAGTGTGGGGGATCTTAAGGACATAAATATATGTCACTTGCCTCTGGGGCTGGTAGTTTACATGTTGGCTTTTAGATTATTTTCTTGGGGAAGGCCCTGCTGTGAGGCCAAGTTAATATGACATAAGATGCCTTTAATCAAGAATGCTATTTCAGTGTTAGGTACTTTTCATTAGCATCACAGTGTGCTCTTGTTCATCGTCTTAAAATTAACAGTCATGACATGATGCCTTGTTCTTCATTCCTGGATCTGGTAGCATTTCCACAAATTAAGCAACACATTAATCTTCACTACTAGCGCTGCATTTGCCTCATGGAAGAATTAGAATTTAATTTTAGAAAATTAAAAGAAAATGGCACAGACAGCTATTTTGTTTATATTTTCTTTCGCTCTTGAACGCTGCAAATAAAATGTATTTCCCTCGGGACCGTTGATTTCAGCATTGCAATATTTAGTTCACATGCATCTGAATACATATGGATCACTAACACAATGAAACGTATTCTCTATACCGTTTCTCCTGGTTGTAAACTTTCAAGATTTCTTTCCATTATTTCTCATGGGATTTTGAATAACTGTCATTCAGTTACCGTAGCTTATATTTTCTGCAGCCCTGATGTTGAAACTATTTTACCTAATTTATTGGTTTTTCTCCAAACTCTTTTTGCAAAGGAAGCCTCCTTTGGGAGTTTGCTATTTGCTCAATATATATTAGCGTATTAAAAATGTGCTGATTTCTGAGACCTCTCTAGAGTTTCAGTACTAAATTGTTGTTGAGTATTTCAGATGTAAACAAGGAACATGGATAAACATAGTTCTTAAGTAATTATAATATTTCTTTAAAAGCTTGAATGCAAATAGTTTTAGGGCTTGAGACGATCTGTGCAATTGTTCTAGATGCAGCAGAAACAGTTGGCCCAATCTGGTTTTAAAAGGATCCAATCCAGAGGGTACACAGCTCCAGAGGGTACACAGAAGTCTTATACAAAGTGTTTTCAATTTCAGGGTCAAAGCAGCTCCATTCACACATTCTTACTTTCTTTAGCAAGCAGCTCCTGACACTAAAGTATGAGAGGAAATCTCCAATCATTGGAGCTTCATGTGGAACAACCAAGGAACTTTGGATTGGAGTTATTGAATGCGGGGGACTTTTATGTGTAGCTATTAAAGTAGGGATGGGAAACCTTTGGCCTACAGGCCAAACAGGTGATGCCAGGTGTGGAGCAGGTATAATATATGGCTGGATTGGCTGCTCAGGCTCTACAAAAAGCAGGATTGAACTCTCTGCCACGCCAGTGTGCCAACTTTCATCTGTCATTATGACATCAGATGATTGACAGGTGGGTCACGACACCCCTCTGGTCAAAGTTGACTTGCGGGGGTGGGGGAGATAAAGATTTGGTTTGCCAGGCCAACAAAGTTTCCAACCTATGTATTAAAACATAGATAAGTAGCTCCCATTATTTAGATTCCAGTTTCATGTTTCATTTCGCTCTGTATCATCCATAATTTAGAAAACATCCCTTTTTCTTCTGCCAGAACACTGATGCTGCCCTCCTGCCCTGTATTAGCTATCCTGCCTTTGCTGTGGATGATGAAGCTTTGTACAGCCAAACAATTGACAAGGTGGTTAGGAAGCTGAAAGGAAAATATGGATTCAAACGGTTTTTGAGAGATGGCTATAGGACTGCATTGGAGGACAAAAATCGACATTATTACAAACCAGCAGAAATTAAGGTAAAGGGTCTGTTCATGTGATACTGGAAAGGATTGGCTTATGTGTGCCCAAATGTTTGATGTGCACTTGTGTATAGGATTTGTTCCTTCTTCATTGAAATGTGTTTTCTATGATTACCAGGCAAGGAAATTCCAGGTTTGCCCACTGTGAATAATTTTTAAACTATTAATTACCTTGACTCTGAATGTCAGATTCAGATTTCTAATTAGCTTCACTGTACTGACATGCTTGTGTATGCTTGAGTGCAGATTCTATTAGTGCTTCCTATATAATCTATTGGTTTAACAAAAAATTCTAATGTTAGGTTACTTTTGATCAGATTTCCTTGTTGATTCCTCTTACATTCCCACCTGTCAAAATATCTTAATGCAGAGGTGGAGAACCTCAGGTCCTCTGGGCCTCTCTAACCCTCAGGACTCTTCCCAGGCCACCCCATCTCACCCTAGGTCACACCCCAGGTCTCACCAGCCTTGCTTCACACACTCCTTTTCCCTGGAATGTGTCGTCTTGCTGACCTTGATGCTGATATTAGTGTGTTTGTAAAAACTCTGACTTTCCTACCTAGAATGTAGTCCACTATACAAGAGTCACATCCATTACTCCTGCTTTTGCCTGTAGCCACATCTACTTTTACCCCGGGCCCTCCCCACCACTGGCATGTGGCTTCTGGAAGATTGGTCATGTGGCTCTCAGGCTGAAAAGGTTCCCCACCCCTTACTTAATGGAAAGAAGCTATTGCAACTACTGTTTTTGGGACTTGATGCCTTAGAGCAATGTTTACTGTACAGATTACCAAGCAGCTTCACTATAATTGAAATTTGTTCCAGGTAATCCATTAGCAGTCTTGGTTGTGAGATTAGATGGCTTTCAAGTTCCTTCTAAAAGTACAGTTCTGTGATTCTAAAGTTTGTGATTCACCTTCTGGTAGAGCCACAGCTCCCATGTGTTTTGCATGCAGAAGCTCCCAGGTTCAACTCCCTGGCATTTCCAGTTAGGGCTGGGAGAGAACCTTGTCTGAAATCTTGCAGAGTTGCTGCCAGTCAGTGCAGACAATGTCTGGCTAGATGGAGTAATTGTCTGACTCATATCATGTGGCAGGCCTAGGAAAGAGGAGACCCTGGAAACTCATGTCCAGTCTCAGAAGACCAAAAGGGACTGGACAGCCCATTGGTTAGACTCATTATCCAGCAGCTTCATTTATATAGGAGAGGAAGTATACAGTTCTGTGACCCATTCTGAAGCTGCCTTATACCAGGCCAGATCATTGGTCCATGTAGCTCGATATTGTCTTCACTGACTGCCAGCAATCTTCAGTGTTTTAGGGTAGAGTCTTTCTCAGCCCTGTGTTGAGATGCTAGGGATGGAATCTGGAAGTTATGCATGTAATGTACATGCTATGTCACTGAACTCCCTAATCCTTGACCCATTAGCCATGCTTAATTGCTCAGGAGTGGTACATCTCCACTCCGTGTGCTGACAAGCTCCACCCAAGAATGAACTGAGATGTGAGCCATCTTTCAAGACAGATTATCCCTCTGAGTGGGAATGGGGGTGGGGGCAGGGCAAGTGGTACATGAGAACTTACATTTTTGAGTTAAGCCTGGCTTAACTGTTTTAATCCTGATTTTGCTTAGTGAAATCTGTGGAGAAAGACAGAGGTTCAGTTTCAAGTGTTCTTTTAATCCCTGCAAGAACTTCCAAAATGGAGAACAACTTCATTCTATAAAGGGGAGCAGAGAAGAGCCAGCAAATCATATGAACCATTAGCCTTGGCACTTCTTTGCAATCTATTTTTAGTGAAGGAGATGGTTGTGGTAGCTTTGGGTGTGCAGTGCCCAGGAGTGCTGCATCAGCACTTTTCTCCCTGATTGATTTGTTTAGAGGTAAATGTGCTTACATTTCAAACTCAATGCACAGTTTGTTTCCCCCTAACAAACAGCTGAGTTATTTATCATTTTATTTAATTTCACAGCTGACTACAGGCTGGAGTGTATTAATAACCAAATTTCTATGTGCTTCAGAGTATTAATGTTTGCCATTAAAGGCTGTCTGAATAGAATCCTTGCTTTGCCTTCAAATGCTTTTGTTTTTGCCTTTTTCAATTCAAATGAAAATTTCCTTGCTGAGAATAAAAAGCCTGTGATGCATTTTGTGCATAAAATTAGGCTACAATACTTTTTGAAAGTCCCGTGAATCTTTTTGCAGCAAGCTGAAATTTCCCTCCTCCTTTAAAAAAAAAATTGTTGCATCTAAATGAATAATTTGTTTTCATGTTTATCTTTGGTTTCTTTGATGTAGTGGGAAATTTGAATAGATTTTCAGAAGCAACACAAATGCATCTTAAATTCTCCCCTTTTCTAATTTCAGCTCTTTGATGGGATTGAGTGTGAATTTCCTCTCTTTTTTATTTTCATGATGATTGATGGTAAGTATGACTTTACTTTCTTATTCTGTCAGAGATGAGTCTTGGAATTCAATAATAAAATGTTTTTAGCAATCCAAGAGGGAAGGCTATAATCTACTTATGCCAAGGTTTTCAGGGACAGTGTTGCTGCCAAAGTATAACTAATGGAATGATTTCAGCTCTTGTAGAATAAACTTATTTTCTGTTATGAATTTTATATCTGAGTGTGCAATGCTCCATTGTGCACATCAGTTTTTACTTCTGAGAAGAGTGATTGGGTTTGTTTATTTCAAAAGTTCTGTTCTGTCCCTTCACCGCAAGTCTCCTCAATGCAAATACTTTAAGCTGAATTTCTCTTGTTTCTGTCATCAGCAACAGCATGTCATGTTTTGCTGCCTGAGGCCAAATGGGAAGATGTTCCCCAATTCCTGCCCCTCCCAGGTCTTCCTTACCCGGGTTCCACAGTGGCACCCGCAAAGCAGTGGCAGCAGCAGGTTCCAGTGAGATCTCACGAGATCTTGTGGAGCTTTCACGAGATTTTGTGAGGTGGAAATGGCAGAATCCACTTCAAAATGCAGAAGTGGATCAGATATCCATTGAAACGAATGAAGAAAGCCATACACTCATGAGATTCTCTTGTGCTCTAGGCATGTCTCTAAATCATTGTGACCCCCCAGATATTGCTGGACTACAGCTCCCATCATTCCTGATTGTTGCTCATGCTGGCTGGGGGGGGGGCACACGTTAGTCACCCCTCCTCTCAGTATCATCAGTGTCATTGTAACTTGCTTCAAAATTACTAATTTATCGAGTAGCCCTAAATGAATTGATTTGCCATGCAAATGTCCATTTTGTCCATCATTCTGGTTCTAGGAGTGGCCAGCTTGATAGGTTCAGGAAAGCCACAAGCAGGGCATGAAAGCATTCACCTTCCCTGGGTCTTTATCCCCAGCAGCTGATATTCAGCTGACACATGGCCTCTGAATGTGAAGCCTCCGTTTTGCTTCCATACCTGGTAGCTGTTAATGGACTGCCCATTTTCTAATCCATTTTTAAAAGCCACCTAAGCTAATTGTAGTCATCACATTTCCCACAAGTCAGTTGCGCATTGTTTGAAATAGTTTCTCTTGTCAAACTGACAAAATACTTTCTTACAAGCCATCAATTTCATTGGGAGACTCTAAGAGCGTTAGTTGTTATCTGAAAGAATGAAACATTTTTTAGCCATCTGGTCATTCCATACCATTCCCACTGCACACCATTCATAATTTTATAAAACTCTTTATCATGTCCCATTTTGTGAGATTAAACAATTAAATTAAAATGAGAGAATGAGGAGAGAATGCTGGCATGCAGGTTCCTTAGATAGTTTGATTTCATCTTAGCCGTGAGCTTGTGGGGTTTTCTTTGTATTTATCATGCGTAAGTCTCTCCTGGGGCTCTTTGCCCTCAATCTGCGAAGTTAAGAGATGAGCAAATTATCATAATTCTCCATTTGGAGTTTCTGCAGCAAAAGAGCATGGATTCTATTTTCTCTTGTAAGTTGATGGACATTAGAGTTTCCAGATCAGGGTGTAACTTAGTGATACAGCACATGCTTTGCATACAGAAGGGACCAGGTTCAATCCCTGGCATCTCTATGAAGGGCTGGGGAAAACTCCCTTCCGAAACCTAAGTTCCAATGGGTTCTGTAGCAAACATACAATATTGCATTTTTTCCTCAATATTCATGCAGCATTGGAAATATGCAAAAAGAGAATTCCCAGCTAAAGTCTTGTGAAGCCTGGTGTGTAGTTAGCACCTTTTGAATGATTAATGAGAGCATATATGTGTCATAAATCTTTTATAAAACCTGTGTAAGGTAAGTGGGTATTATTATCCCCATTTTACATGTGGGAAGCTTGCTAAGATGGTGATTTGCCATAATTCTCCTAGCTGAGTTCATGGTTTAAGTGAATTTTGAATCAGTACTTCCTGGCTCAGATTTAATACTCCTAGCCACTGTACAAGAGCAGGTTTTTTTTTTAATGTAGCTTTCCAGGACAATAATCCAGTTTGCATCCATTGAAAGAGGCATTTGCATGTTGAATAATTAGAAAAACGAAGAAAATTAAAAATCAGAGAAGACTATGAATTTGAGCCCTCTGGATAGGAACAGAATAGAATCCTTTATGCACAGCACCTTATATAATGGTAGTAATGGCAGTAGTGAAATGTCAAACTTTTAATCTAAAAAGGAAGGGCAAAAATGAAAATTAATAGGGAGGGAAGAGGAAATAAGCAAACTCAGGTACAGGTTCTTTGTTACTAGTTCTTCTAATGACCAGATGGTGTAGGGATGTTCAAAAAGAGGAGAAGCCAAAAGTTGCTGGTCTCTCAGCTGTGTCCATGGAATGACCCTGCATCCCTTCTCTTTCCACCTACCTTTTCAGCCTGATGTAATGTAGTGTAATGGCTGCTTGATAGAGTACCTTAGGTTTGGTGATGGCAACTCCATGAAGGATCAGTCTATCAATTACTATTAGCCATTATGGCTAAATGGAGCATGCCTGTATATAGACAGTATACCAGATGCTTTTCCTATTGATGTATAGAGGCATCTGTCTGTCCATACTAGAAACAATGCTGAACTAGACGGATCTTTTTGTTTGACCGAGTAAGAAAATTCATTTGTTTCTGCCATTAGGATTTACATTTATGGAGGCAGGCCCTAAAGCCACAGCACTGTAAAAAAATGGTGAGAATAACTACTGGTAAAAATAACTCTAGCTGAAACCTCATCTAGTTCAAAAGAAATATTTTTTTTGCTTTGCAGCCTTGGTCTTAAAGGAAATATAAAATCTGGAATTGTATATGCAATTTAGTTTCTAGGAAAGGGGGAAATGGAACAGCCAAGAAGTGTGAATTACAGACAAATGTCACCAAATGAAAATCCACACTGATCACAGCTTAACACTGTGATCCTAAGAGCATGTAGGAAGTCAATTTGCCACTGCATTACCTCTACCTGAGAGGGGAATTTATTTTCAGCCAAGAGACACTAAAGTAGTGGGGATGAATGCAACACATGAAAAAGTGACTTTGTGGACTTTTGTAGCTGGATTGAGAAGAGCATGCACAGGGAACAGATTTTGTAATTCACTGGGATTGCTCAAGCAGAGTTTGAAATTCATAATCTCCCATTCCTTCCTCCTCTCATGTGTTGACATTTGCTTGCTGCAGATCACACTTTGCCAATTTGCCTGCACCATGTTTTGCTCTTGACTGGATTGCCAGAATTAGATCCTAACTTGCAAGCAAGCACAAAACATAGCCAGTAGTCACATGGAACCCTAAACCATGGTTTAACATTACATGCACGAGCCTCATGCTGGCATATTTCCCTTTGCTTCTATGGTGCAGTCATGAAAAGGAGATCAGAAGCATTTCAACCAACTTTGGTTTGTTGTTATGACTGAACTGGGACAAACTGGTTAGTTTTAATTGTGGATTGTCCAAACAACCCAACTTCAAACTGTAGTCAAGGATCAAGGCTCATGCTCTTAACTCTAATGGTGTTTGAACTAGACCACAGCTTGCTGGGTTGGATAAAATGGCAAACTATGTTTTGCAGGGTGGAAATCACTAATTGAACAAGGCAGGAGGCCCCACATGAGCCCAAGGCTCCCTGATACTAGTTCCCATTTGAATGACCCCATTATTGCTCACAAGAGCACTTCAAAAATGGCCTTCCCGTCCAACTATCATGGCGCAAAATATCTGAAATGATGCTGACACTTATTAGAAGCACTATCTTTCCTTAATTGTTCCTGGAATTGCTTTTAGGAGTCTTCAAGGGGAACACTGAGCAAGTCAAAGAATATCAAGAGCTTCTGGATCCATTGCTACAGCAATCAGCAGAAGGTACAGTGCAGCAGTGACACTGGAGAAATCTGAACTTTTGCAAATGCAAATGATGGGGGGGGGGGCCCTACAGCGTGGAACTGTAGCGAGTGCAGATCAAATCCCAGAGAATAAGCCTATGTTCTTACAAAAGCAGAGCTCCAGACCAAGTGTGAACATAAAACGTGATTCATTTCTCCAGTAAAATATGGCTTATAATAAAATGGAGTTCATTAACTGGTGAAAGAAATACTGATAGGTTAAATGTTAGGTTTGCGCCAGAATCATTTCCCACCCCCACTCCTGCTGTTATTTACTCAGTTGCATGAGAGACCTTATAGCTAGTAATTAGAAAAGCCTAAGCATGTGATCCATTTTTTAAAAAATATTATTTTAAGCATGGAAAAGCTTTCCATAATATATGTGTTTTAATATATGTAATATATGTGTCAATAGAGGTGGTTAGCCATGAATATGATACACTGGTTGCAGTTTGGTACATCAGAGGATGGAGAGACCACACATTAAAATAGGCATGGCAATAGTTGCTCACTTCCCTTTCTCTATGTAGTTGTTTCTCGCTCCCTTTTCTGACACCTCTTGCCTTCTAACCCTTTCCAAGCCTGAAAACGTGAAAAGGTAGTTTCAGTTCCTGCAGCTCAGAAAAGGGCAGTGATTGCTTTCTCCGGACTTTGGATTGCACCGTATACTTATCTCAGCCGCCTCCTGCAACTTAAACAATTTGGGAAGAATGCCTGAGATGTTGCTCCTTCTCATTTCTTATTACATAAATTATGGAAGATCTATCATTTACTGAACAAAAATTTCGCTTATAATCTCATACATAGCACCCCTACTGACATAGCATTTAACTTCCATTGCAGTTTTGTGTGTGTGTGTGGTCATATTTGATTTCATTAAATACACACACATGCCCTCACTCACCCTGTACAGTATAATTAATATTCTGATTAATAACTGTTGAAGCGCAGTTAATGAGGGCAAAACTTGGGGGGGGGCACTCCCTATTTTAAAGAAGTTTCAGTTTAAGATCACGTTCATCTGCTAAAAACTCCAAACAGTACTTTTGGTTGGGATTACTTTGTGCTGTATTCACATGCTCAATTTACCCAGAAGTTCTAGGGTGAAACTAGATGTGAGGTGGTCATACACTTACCTTGCTGCATCTGTAAAATAGATGTGTTTGCAATTCCCCCCTACTCGACCTGCTTATCTCTACTTCCAATCACAGAGTGGAAAGCAACTTTAAAAGAGGGAGAGAGGTGGACAGGGAAAGAACTGCAGACGATTGGAGACTTCAGCTCTCTTGCCCTTTTCTGTCCGTGCTGCACTTTTTATGGGACTGCCATCGTCGTATCTAGTTTGACCTTAGCAAGAAGGTACAAACAGGCAGACTTCTTCCAGTGTAACCAACCCTCCTCTCCATTTTGTTCCTCGTTTGCACGGGAGAATTCGAGTGCACCCTTTAAATAGCACATGAGAATTAAAAGTGTATAGCCTTATTGTAGAGGACAGTGGCCTAAATGCAAGAATCCACAGCTAGTTCATGTATTTTCTCTTTCACTGATAAATACATCAGAGGTGACTGAAAGCATTTTTGCTTATCATCAGCCTTCTACTTTTTTCAATCCAAGACTTAGGTTCATTTTTATTCTGGCCTGAAGCTTTTGTATGCCTTTACCAATAGCAGTTGTACATATTTTCTCTTCTGTTGCACAAGAGCAACAATAGTACCTCTAAAGAAATGCAGGGGATTTTCCCCCCTCCCATCTGTAAAACATTACTATTTTTTCGGAACCAGTTTATAGGCACTGCATCTGTTCAGTCAAGAAGAGAGACATAAATAAACCTGTGCTCAGGATAGCAGTTAAGTGTTCTTAGCTGACTGGCATCGAATTATAACTAGGAATGACAATCAGCAAGTTTTTACTTCATTTGCCTTGTGCATGGGGGATACGTTTCCTCACTTTGTAATAATGTAATTTTACATGTCTTCAAGTACATATTTTAAAACTTCGCAGGCTTTCCTGTTGTGCCTAAGTATTATTATGTGCCAGCTGACTTTGTTGAACTGGAAAAGAAAAATCCTGGCAGTCAGAAACGATTTCCCAGCAACCATGGGCGAGATGGAAAATTCTTTCTCTGGGGACAGTCGCTTTATATCATTGCAAAACTTCTTGGTAAGTAGACACCTGCAAAAGTAGAAGAATTTGAGTTTTCTCAGATTTGATATGTGCCCCTGCTTGCCTCCAAAGTTGTATTTGTGTGACTATGAGAACTTTCAGACTGTGTTTGTCACCTGATGGTCAGTTCAGATTTAACACATTAGCCCAATTGAGATAGAATATTCTTGAGCCAACGATTAATCAGTTTAATGGGCAGAGAATGAACCACTCACCCACCTGGTTTCTCCTTGCCTCACCCCTCATATCCCTAGCTTCAACACTGGTGGTGTGACTTGTTTCCTCTCACAGCCAAATACAAAAGTATGGTTTAAGCAAGGCTTCCTAACCAGGACATGAAGCCAGAGTAAACAGGGGTAAAACTACAGTTTCCTGGTGTAAATGTAACAAGAAACTGTGGTTTGAACAAGCTTCACCTTCAGTGCTGAAGATGGAATGGTGGGAGGAGTATGTGAGCACATGTTTTGTTCATGGTTTATTGGCCTGAGATCATTATCTCTGAACTAGGTCTTTGTACACATTCAAAAATATTTCTATCAGAATGGATAGCCTGTGCAGCTTTCATGTAGATAGCCCTATGAGCCGAAACTGGATTCATGATCACTGTAATTCACAAAACCTGCTACAATCACCATGTATGGATAACCCATTCTGGAAAAATATGTTCAGATGCATTGAACCATTGAAATACCAGCTTCTACATTTCATCGCTTTTCTGGGGATTTATTCAAATGCCAAACTTTAAATCCATTGCTTTTTTATTCTTGCATGCTCCAGAGTAATAATGATGACAAATGCTTTGGGCTATAAAGAGACAAATGATGAATTGTTGGTGGTTTGCTTTCAGTTGACGGTTTAGTAAGTGTTAAAGATATCGACCCAGTGAAGCGTTACATACCTCCCCAAGATCAACGGAACGTTAGCATGAGATATTCAAATCAGGTATGATTGTGTTTAATAAGCTGATTTTTTAAAAAATACAGTTGAGAGGCATGCCATTTATTAATATGTTGCAGCAGTAGTAATATTGCATTAGTCCCTGCTGGGGTTTGTTCTGTACGAAACAAATACTAAGAGTTCAGATGGCGTAAGTGAACTCTATGCATCCTCAGAGAAAGTGCTGGGTAGACATTTATTTTGAGTGGCTTGTTAAAGTTTCTGGCTGCCCGAAACTTTATTTTATTTCTAATAGGATGGTATACCAGCCTGAACAGAGCAAGCTATAACTTCAGATAGTAAATGGCAAGGTGAGGTGGTGTTATGGCCACTTTTAACTTCATGGACCTGTTTGTTGCAGTGTGTTTCTCCTCTGCTGGCTGGGGGGGGGGGGGAAATACTCACATGGTTTACTTTTTCAGCGGAGTATTTGCTCTTTCTCACTTTGGGGCAGTTGAGGTTGTAGCATCAGCCAGGTCTTCAGAAAAGCTTTCTTGAAGAAGTGACTCTCTCCTTCCCCCCAACATAGTGGCGCTCTAGGGGTCAGATCAGTCAACTAAGTACATGCCAGCCCCTCCATCTGCTCAGTGTATCTGCCCCTCCCCATATGTGTGTAATGGGAGGGACCATGTGAATAGGCCTATGATGTGAACCATGTGGCTATAGGTTAATTTTATTTATTTATTTATTTATTTATTTATTTATTTATTTATTTATAATATTTTATACCTCTTAATGTGCATAGACCCTATGCCAGTAGAACCGAAATATAAATACTTGTCACAAAATAAAGCAAAGAAACAATTGAAACATTAAAAACAGAACAGTGCAGCAAAACATAATCTAGGGAAAGCCTGCTTATTCCCTTCTGTAAGTAGATAAGGATGTTGAAGGTGGACCAGGCACACCAGGTGGGCAGGGAGAGCAAATCCCCCCTCCACCTACCCAAAGATAGTACACTGTGGATCCATCAGTTCTGTTCCATCTGGATCACAGCTCACATTGTAATAGTTCTAGGTATACTGCAGTACAGAAAATAAAGTCAAGTCTGATTTTTGTTTTTTTCCTCATGACACAAATGTCAGACATCTTTCACTGATACCCCTAACTCTCATTTCATTTCATTATTTTTATTTATTTATTTATTGAAATACTTTATCTGAATGTTTGCTAATGTATGCATAGTCATAGTGTACAGATGAAAGTTACAGATGCTCCTGTCTGTGTTTGGTTTGAAGTGTTAAAAGAACCGGCCAAAAATGGAATCTGAAACTGGAACACAAAACGTTTCACCTAATAATGATGTCTTCAGAACCCAAACACCACTTCACTTCTTAAAAGTGCTTTCTTCCTTTTCCTCTACAAAATGTATCAAATTAAACCATCTCATTTTGTTCAAAAGCAAATTAAAAAATCCATTTAGTCATCTCAATGTATATAACATTAGATAGGCTTGTGGAAGCAAAATCAATCAGCCCAAATTTAACACTTTTTAAAAAAGCAATCCCATTCATTAATGGGGTTCATTGAAGTTATTCTCATTAGTAATAAAACAATTTAATCAGACTCAAGGTTTGTTGTAACACAGATTGCCATTACAAAAGTCTTTTTCTAGTAATTGGCACCATTTTATATAAGCAGTTATCTTGGATCCAAATCTATCAAAAGCAGCTTTTTCTGGCACCAAAAGCTGGAATATAAGCATGAAGGACTCTATGCAGGAAAATGCTGGTCTGGAAGGCTTAAGCTTGCACGATGCTGCACTAAAGCATCAAAACAGAAAATTCCCCAGTAAACTGAGCATCAGAGTGATCAAACACTCTGGCATTAAACACTCTGCTAAAATAACGGGTAGGATCCTTGCCAAAAGTCCAGCAGGGGTTCTGGTGGAAGAGAGAAGGAGGCATTTTGTGGCAGTTCTGCCTTGCCTCATGCCACCTCCTATCCTAATCAGTGGGGTCTCTCATCAAATGCCAAAGCAAGGGTTAATGTTGTGTGCCTTGAGCTCACACGCTCCCTCCTGCAATTAATCAATTACTTCTGGATTGCAGTGAACCATACTTTCCCATTATATCAGAACTGACAAAAATAAAGGGCACTTGCCCTCTAAACCAGGACTGTAAACCAACTTCAGACCATGTTTGGCTTTCCCTGTGGCTATGAAAATAAAAACAAATCATACAACATAAGCATATGCAGGCCATATATATATCATTGATATGGGGCAAAATCTGACTTTTCTTGGTGCAAAATGTGGGTTACCTTGGAGCAAAAATTGGTAATTCCGACCCTACAGCGTATAGACCTGCCTTTAAACCCATACAGGCTTGATTGAGGTTGGGTTGTGGCCATTCCCTTTGTGCAGCTGGTCATTTGGGAGTGCATCGTGGCATTCTATCACCATAAAAACAAAGAAGGCACATGCTGATTTGTTTCTTCCAGCCAGCACCATAAAATATCTTTATTCAAGCATTTCCCCTTCAGTCATAAAGCAGACAGAATCGCAAATCCAATAAATAAGTCATAAAAGGTTCCTTCCTTCCCTCCACAATGGATTCATCAGGCATTTATTAAAAGTTCATTTGCATTTAACCTTGCTTTACAACCTGTGTGTTTGAGCTGCAGTCTTCCATTGCTATATCTGATGCTGCCAAATATTCCTTAGATTAGTGATGGTGGTGAAGGTGGAAGATTGTTCTGCATATTTAGGATTTGTCAAATCCCTCCGCGGGCTGGTTTAGTTATTTAAACCTGGGGCGTGGAGCCTGTCACCCTCCATATGTTGCAGTCCTGCCTCTGAATTAAACCCACAATTGCCCCACTTCTTCATACCATTAGAGGCAGCTTATAAATATGACTGAAATCATATTTTAAAAATTGTAAAAACAAAATTGCTAAGTTGAAACTGACCACACCATTTTTCTAGCCATGTTAATATGACATTCACAGGCATGTTCATTAGCCTGTGTCACCATGTGGTTTGGGGTTCATGCAGTAAACATGCCACCATGAAGAATTCCCACTTCTGCTTTGTGGGGAAGGAGTGTTACATGTTCCTGAACAATGTGATGATGTAGCAGGTGTGTGTGCATCATTGGGTATTATAGTGTATTACACCCAGGGACAGAGGCTGGGGAATAGATTTAGTATTGAAAGTATCTAAGTTCTTTGTTCAAACTTAGGGATTGTTGCTGATCACCCAGATAGTTGCACTTTCACCTTTACTCCACCACCTTTAGAAAAGGTATGGATCCTGTATACATGATCAGATCCTGAGAGAGATCTGAATGATTTTCATAGCTTTTAGCCCTTTTTGATTCAACTCAGCTCTGTTGATTAAGGTCACACACCAATCACACACACACACCAGGATTTTCTGAGAATTGTAGCTCAGAGTGTGTATTTTAGGAATCTTCAACAAAATTATTGGCACCTCACCAAACTACAAATCCCAGGTTTTCTTGGGGGACAGCTAGCTAAGGTGGTATAAAATTTGTCCACGTTAGCAAATGTAGATAGAGCTTGAAACCACAGGGAGTTCACACTGCCTGGTTCCATCTTCAGCAGGTCTCTTGCAGTATAAGATAACAATAAAGCTTTATTTTCAAGCCTGTATTAACACTTGTAATGCTGCTTAGATCATATTCTAATGTGGGCACAGTGGCTTATTTTAACTCATGTTATAAAAACTTTGTCTCCGTACTCCTTTTAAAGAATTCTTAATGTACTGAAAAAGATTCAGTTCTAATGAAAGTACCAGGATTTACAAACAAAGCCTAACGAGCACAAATTATGCTTATATGGGGAACGAAAAACTCAAGATATTTCAGATACACACAAACACAAATTCCCTTGAATGTTGTATAAAATTAGATGTGCCATGTTTAAGGATTCTGACACTGTGATTGTAGATCTTTCTCCTTAAGACTCCTTGTGGGTTATGTGTCCACATTATCCTGTACAGGAAATAAGGCCTTGCTGAGTGATTTATAATGGATTGCCTTTAAATGCAGCATTATCTCTCTGGAGTGCATTAGCAGTTATTACAGCTAAAGCTAAGCCATCAAAGCCTATAGAGGCCTCTAGAATTCACTGCAGCAAAGTGACAGATTTTGAATGTGCTAGAACACCGACCAAGCACCGTTGGAAAACCACCCCAGCATAGAGCTGTGTCAACTCAGCATTCATTCTGTATGTCTATTGAAATTATAGAGTTTCACAGTGCTTTAAAGACATTTTTCTCTGATACATCTGGGCTTGTGACATCATGTAAAGTCACCATAATGCCATTTTAAGAATTTTTTTTAAAAAATTATTATTATTTTACTCTGTGATACCATAGAATGAAAATAGCACAAGGCGGAGGTGCAGTGACTGGGCTATACCTGTACTAGTCTATTGAATGGCATCTGGTCAATATTCAGTGGGAGATATTAAGGGGGTTGTTAATGGTTGGCTTGGCACTGTCAGGTGACTTGCAACACTTTGGGTTTAGAGAACTTGTGATCCTTCAGATATTGTAAAAATCCCCAACACCCCTTACTATTGGCTGCACTGGTTGGGGCTAATGGGAATTGGAGTGTAACAACATCTGGAGGGCCACAGGTTCTCCATCCAGCACTATAGGAAATTGCTGTTAATCTCAGGTGGCTATTGACTGACAGAGCAAAGAAGGCATTTGTGTTGTGGCTTCTGATTTAGGACTGCCACACACACACACACACACACAGAGAGAGAGAGAGAGAGAGAGAGAGAGAGAGAGAGAGAGAGAGAGAGAGAGAGATCTGTATTTGCTAAGATCCGTCTTTCGGAAATTCCATCGGAGTTGTGGGTGGCATAAGTGTGTTTGCCTTCCTCTGTAGCAATTCCAAGGGAGGTATTTTTTGATGATAAGTTATATTTCTTCTGAAAGTTTTGCTTGATTGTCAGCATTTGCTGGTTCAACATCCTGCAGTAGGCAGAGGCCCTGGCCTTGAAAAACGTAAGAGTAAGCTGTGCTCTTCTAAGTAGAGACATCTTGGGGCACTTTACACCTGAAACGGTCCTGCGACTGGAGAAGTTTCTGTAAGTCGTGCCCCCTAGAGAGTGGCTAAGAGCAGGGAGGCCTGATTAGGATTCGTCTCTGTCTGACTTGATTCTCCTGTTTTGGAGTAGATTAGATTCCATTTTTCTGGATGAACCAAGTTTCATTCTGGGTCCACATAAGTTCAAGTGGCTTTCCAGAAATGTCCCTCAACCTTCCTTCCTTCCTTCCTTCCTTCCTTCCTTCCTTCCTTCCTTCCTTCCTTCCTGTGGACACAACTATGTATGCCTAGTCCAGTTTTTTAAAAAAGTAATGAATAAATCATGATGAATAAATATGCCTTTTTCAGATGTCTGATCTCTCACCGTCTTTATCTTTCAAAGAGTTGCTTTTGCTTTTGGGGTAATAATAAGAAGCAGCATTCCAGTTTTAAGCACCAAAGAGAGTTGTTTGCAGAGTCCTCCCCACTTCCCAGACTGACTTTTCTCACAGCCAGGCACTCTAAAATAAAAATGACTGAAGCATCAAGTCACCTAGAGAAAAGATTGCAGCTCCTTGTTGATAAAGCACTTCATCAAGTGCAGCTATCCATGAAATCCTGCTCACTAGCAAAAAGATTTAAATGAGAAATAAAAGCAGCAGCCATTTATTATCAGGCAAAACCGCAACCAGATTTTTATTCTCGACAGTATTTGTCCATTAAACTTGTGTACCGAAATTCTTTTGCTTATATATATATATATTTCTTTGGGAAATAAAATGCAAAATATCAGACCAGAGCAGCTGCTTTTCTTGATTGCAAATAAGAATCTTCCTACTTCTCGCTATTTGTGAAAAACCTCCTCTCTCCCCTGCAACCCTGATTGTTATCTGAAGTACAAAATTCTTATCAAGGCCACCTTCCCAAATGACTATATTTGTCCAAACAGGAGAAAAAATGCCATCAAAAACAAGGGCACACATTTAATTACAATTCCAGTTTTTGTGTCCCTACATTTCTCCATCTTTCTGAAAGCGGCACACACTTTGTCCCGTCCCTCCCCCACCCGCCGGAATCTGGTGTAGTGAATAGCAACATCCAGAATCCCACTGTAAAGGCTGTTGTTGAGTGGTCGTTAAAAAAATAGAATAAAAGGCTTGCAACCATGGTGTCATGCCAGGCAGATCAAAACTGAATCTCTTTAATAACACCTGGAAATGGCCCACTGCAGAAGTCCACCAGTATCCGTGATTTTCCTGACTGCACTGTATGCTGTTTTGTCTGACACAGAGCTGCCTGACTGGAATTTAATCACCCCCAGTGTTCAGGTAGATGGGACTTCAGTATTCTGCTCTTGTATTCTCCCATCTCACAGACTGCAGCTGTTCCCTCGGAGTAGCTGAAAGTAGTTACACACCTAAATCCAGGGTCTTTATGAGCAAGGTTGTCAATTCATTTCTAGGCAAGAGGATCCCATGCCTTTAATAGCTACATGACAGGGTGATGCTCAGCTTCCTTGCAAGAGTCGTGGGCTAATTCAGAAACATGCAGAAAAAAATAGCTTGCATATTCCTCCACAGTTACATTAGGATCCATTAGAAGGGCAAACCTCACATGGAATCGGCAACATCTGCTATAGCAAGCTATCCCCAGGGAAGCTGATTTTCTTAAAGCAGGGAGCTCTGGCTAACTGAACTTGCAGCAATGCACCCTGCATTTATTAAAAGAGAACAGCAGTGTTTGCATCCCACCGCAATACAAAATGTACACCTCAATTCACATCAGGCACCTCTGATCATGGAATGGATTGCAGCCATTTTTTCCAACGGTGTATGGCAACTATGATTTTCACCAAAAACAAACCGCAATCTGTGGTAAGCAGGTGTAGTACAAGTGAAATGCATTGTGTATAGTTTTATTTATGTATTTATTTTGATTTAGAAAAATATATATACTACTTAAAAAACCCCACACATCTAAGTAGTGTCATCACAATGAGTTATAGCTAGCCAGTGTAAAACCCTTCATGCTAAAAACAGAGGAAATTATTTTCTTTTCTCTTAAGCTTTTTTTATTGCCATCCAATTATTGATTTCTAATTTATACGGACAATTTATATGCCACTTATATTTTAACAGATCTCTAAGCAGTGTTACAACATATCAGAAGACATGATAAAGACAAAAAATACAAAAATACAGAGAATTTCTGTAAGACACAGCTAAACTAAAGGACCCACATTCGCATCAAAATAAGTATTATTCATAAAAGCCAGCTACAAAAATTCAAAGAGAGTTTACATTGTAAAACGCGGTCAATGGTTAAACAAAGTACCCTCTGTGAGGGGAGAGAGACTTTGTGCTGGCTTTTCCCGCCTACCTTGCCCCACCTTCATAAGAACTTCTTCCAGAGGAAGAACTGTGAGGGGCGAGAGACATTGTCTGTCATTATGGGATGACCTGTGCTGCCCCAACTCCAGCCCAAGAAACCTTCAGAAGGGCATTACGGCCATGGGCATTATGTCTATGTGTATATTAAGGAGCTGAATGGAGTGAAATATTATGAGTCATGGGGGTGGAGAGAGAGTGCAAGTCAATTCAAAAGTTTGCTTTCTGTTTTGCTTATTTCTGGTTGCTATTTTGTTAATGTTGTTAATATTTCATAGATTATGAATGATGCAATACTTTATGAATGCTATAATATATTATTTTCGTAGTAATTGTGCTGTTTTGCCTTTTTAGTTATTTTGTTAATAGCATTTTACTGTTATTGTTTTACTGATGATTTATAATTGTTTTGCTGTTGATTTGTTAATTCATCTATATGATTTATGCTGTATTTGTGATGCTCTGTTATGTTCTATAATGTTATTTTTTGTTTTGTTTTTGTAAGTCACTTTGCAACTCATTTAAGAATAAGAATAAGAATTTTATTATTTATACACCGCCCAGCCGCTCTGGGCAGCTTCCAGCAGAATATAAAAATATAATAAAACGTCAAATGTTAAAAACTTCCCGATACAGGGCTGCCTTCTAACATTGTGTAGTTCCTTATCTCCTTGACATCTGATGGGAGGGCATTACACAGGAATGAAAAGTGGCATGGAAATATAATAAATCAAATAAAACCAAACCTCTATAAACATCTGGAAATAAAATATTACAAGTGAGAATAAACTAAAAGGATCAGTTTCTGGGCAGCTTGCGGGGCACAGGTTGGGGACCCCTGTAATAAGGTTTCTTTAACTTATGTTATTTAAGAATACGGGGAGGGAAACTTAAATAATTAGTGATATAACCTATTTGCACACATGCCTCACCTCAGAGATTGGCATATGCTCAGATGTAGAAATGGACACTCAACCATACTTGTGCATTCCTTTGTAGAGATCTGATCTGCGTACTCCAAGGAATGCACGGGGGGGGGGGGTTGTCATCACACTCCCATCTTAGGTAGAGGAGCTCTCTATATACTGTCAATGTACATTGTTTGCTATGAGGAGTGTGTGCAGCAGATGAAAGCAGCATTGGTGCTGGAAAATCATCAATAGACTTGCAGTTCTTGGCAAAATACATGAAGGTTTTGTTTTGTTAATGATGCAAGGTATGCCTAATAAATCAAATGCTGTTGATTCTCTCCCTTCCCTTCGCTTTTGATGCAAAAATAGTAAAAAATAAATAAATGAAGGAACCCGTCCTTAACATCCCACTATTGCATCACTCAAAAGTGCATTGACAATTCAGCTCCTCAGGTGGCATTGAGATTTATGTGTGCTACCTCCCTGGTGCTCCATTTCCCTGTCTGCACCGTCAAATTGATTAGTGGGCAATAAAGAGCGAGGGAAAGCAGCAATGCGGCCAGACGATGTCAATCATATTAATGAATGGTTATTGTTCATGTTGTCCTTGTATCTCATTGTGGCTCACAATCAGCCAACACATTCCACCAATAAAAATGTTGGTTTTACTCTTGTGTTTTAAGGGTCCTCTTGAAAATGACCTGGTGGTCCAAGTCGCGCTGATTGCTGAAAGCCAACGGTAAGCCATTCAGATAAGTGATCTGAGTCTCAGTGCTTGGATTTGAATGCATTATTTGGAGACTTGTGTGACTGAACTGGAAACTTTGTGATTTGAGACTTAGAACTGTTTTGATGGACTACATGGGATTGTGAATGCTCGAGCCTCAGAGCTGTTTTCAGGCAAAACAGTGTGCAGTATTCTTATAAGAACAATCTGCAGACTATTGGGCAGTATGAATCCCCTGGACTGACCAGACTTGGTATACATATTAGGAACATGGCTTGGTGCCTTTTCTTGGTCAAAAGAGCAGCAATTTCTGTGTGCTGAATTTCAGGATCCAGCTCAAATCTCCTGTTCTAATGCTGAGTCCCCAACGTGCCCTGAGATGCCCAACTCTCTAATGGTCCCTGTCTCACCTGTTTGCTAATTTAAAAAAAATATATATTTTGCTTTCTGGTGGTGTGATGCAGGGGTGACTAAGTTTTTTTCAGGGGAGGAGCTGTTTGCCTCTGTTTCACTTGTTCTGATTGGATGCAGTTGTTTTGCTTGTTGGGGGTTAGTGCTGAGGATTCCCAGTTTTTCTTCTGTGAAATGGGTAGTTTGTGATACCCACAACTGTTTATTAGATTTCCAAATGTGTCCCTGGGCTCATTTTTTTTGTAGACACCCCTCCCCGACTCTAGTTAAGTTCCCCAGCTCTAGGAAATGATGGGTTTTGGTAGCAACTATCCCATGTGGTCCCAGCTTGGCTCTAGTAGCTTTCGATAGTTTAATTCTTTAAGGAGACATTTTGAGAAATAGGTATTGCCAAACAAACATTTGCTGGCTTGCTGGCTTTAGCACATGTTCTGTCACACTAAGACATCCTATTTCTAACAGTCTCATCACAGTCTTACAGCCTCTGTGGGGTGGATTGCATTCTAGGTGTGAAATCCAGTATTTCTTTCAAAGCCATTTGCTACCAACATCCATATTTAATAGGAGGCTCCAGTTCTGCTGCATTCTAATTCCTTGTGATTTCCATTTTTTTTAAAAAAGCCTGCAGGTTTTCTTGAACACATACGGAATCCAGACACAGACTCCTCAGCAGGTTGAACCCATCCAGATATGGCCACAACAGGAGCTTGTGAAAGTAAGACATTGTTTTCAACATTATAGGAAGACCTCTTTTTTCTTTGCTTACTAAATATGCTTCCTATGCTGTGATGAATCATCTGGTGTCTGTTCCATTCCAGCGATACCTGAAACTCTCCGAAATATGTATGGTGTTGTTCAGTAAATACACATTTAATTACAAAACTGGGAATAACTTTAGAAATAAGGTGGGAATGAATCATGGTGAGATGCAGTAGATGATGTACTTTCTTTGGTATCTAGGAAATCTCTAATATGTGTTCAGTACTTGTACTTAAGAGCAAGGAATGCTCCTAATGCTGTTGTAATCTCAAGTTCATTGTATTGAATAATGTTATTCAGGTAATCTTCGTTGAATAATGAAGCGTTCTTATCAGTATTGTTTGTCCATAAGTTTCATAATGGTGATGATAAAGCTTCACTATTCAGTAATGGACAGGATTTTTATTTTAAGGGGTGTGTGTGCGCAAAAAAATTATTTCTTCTGTCTGGTATCTTCCAAGTTTCATTCTAACCACTCTTAAAAAGACAAGGGGCCACTCTCTCTGAAATCCTTTCCTGTGCTCACTTTTCTTTCCAAGTAGCTCCACACCCTCCTAGTGGGAAAGAGGGTGTTCTTTCCCTAGATATTCTGTAACGAGATGACCTTTAATTTCTAAAAAGGTCACTCTGCTGCAGAACCATTGACCATGCTCCCTGTAGTCTACTTGGCTCAGAAAGCAGCAGATGGATTGCCTTGGCAAGGGCCCTAAGAGTTAATGTGTTCAGTGAAGCTATCTTGTGTGCAAAAAGTACTAACTGGTGAGGTTTTTTTTGGGTGTTCCAGATCATTTCCCTCTCCTGTTCACATTCACTTGTCATCTCTTCTCTCAGAGACCATAAATATCCTCTTTTAGCCTGAAGGAGCATCTAATCTTAAAACCTAAGGATTAGTCATTCCAGAAACCACACTGACCCATCCCAGCTAAGACCCTGCTTCCCAAGCTAAGGGGGCTGCTATTTACCCCAGCAGCTGCTTGAAATATATGTCAACGATTTATGTATATATTCAACCATTTATACATCTATTCAACCAGTGCTCCTTTTTGGTAAAAGAAATGAGGTGTTGGTACTCATATAGTGATAAAAGTGCCGTGAGTGCAAAAAAAAAAGAGAGGTTCTGGTACTCCATATTGATGAGTACCACACACACACACACACACACACACACACACACAAAATTCAGTGAGTGTTTAACTTATCAAGGCTTTACTTCTATCTAAATGAATGGGACATTTATTTGTTTGTTTGTTTTTAGTTTAAATTGTTGGTCGCTTTTTCACCAAGGTCACTCAAATATATAAACAACGTATCCACAAACAAACACATTAAAATTGTCATAAGAGAAAACGAAGACAAATCTAAAAGACAATATTATTTTTAAAAGACAGAATTAAAACATCCTACCTGCTCAAGACAGCCACAGAAAATTAAAAGCCAAACGCCTGTTGAAAAAGAAATGATTTTTCCTGGCACATAAAAATATGGAATTCTGGTGCAAGTCAAGCCTGTCCAGGGTGGGGGCATTCCACAAGTGGGAAGCCACCACTGAAAAGGCTGGGCTCTTTTCAAGCTCTCAATAACTTATCAAATTCGGGTAGGGAAAATGGCATCTTACCTGCATCATTTGGTTGTTACTTCAATCCCTTAAGAATACTGAAGGGGATACTTTTTGTCATTTTGCAACGAAAACCTTTTACATTTCTTTGTATACAACGACAACACACACACATGTGCACAGACACATGTATTACAGATCCATATAGGTGCTCATTGCACCTGGGAGTAAATTTTCCATCAGGGATTAATTCTGCTGCAAGCTGACTTTATCTTAAAAGCACAAACTTGCAACAGTGATTTCTTATTTCTAAAGTTATTTTAGGAAAACCAAACCCTGTTAGGCTATAAGGGTCCATTGGACACCTTCCTTTAGTTGCTATGAGTCCACCTGTGCAACTCTTCTGGTTTTCCCCCCTGGGCCTCTTGAAAGCCCATTGAGGAATTTAAGTTAACATTGTATGGCCCGGTATTCCCCAATAATTATTTATGTTAGACTGTATTTTTGGACTATTATATCAATAAAAAGTATTTATGTTAAAATGGAGCCAGTTTGAAATCTTTTATTTCTAGCTAGAACTTTAAAAAGGCCTGTTGGATTCCAGTAGCAAATAAATACTGCCTAACAGCATGCAAGCTGCGTTTTGTGCATTAGACTTTGTGCATTGTGATGTTTTTACAGGCTTACTTCCATCTGGGGGTCAATGACAAACTGGGACTCTCGGGAAGACCTGACCGACCAGTAGGCTGCCTTGGAACATCAAAGGTCCGTGCAAGAAATGGCTCTTCTGCATGCTTTCATTAGTGTGAATAGTGGAGGAGGTCTGTGTGTAAATATTGGAGGACAATTGAATTATCCTCTAAACTCTGAAAGCAATTCACATGGCTTAAGTTTACCAAAGGCTTTGCCCAGATTCTTTAAGGAAAAGTCACCTCTGTGGTTACTTGCCTGAAAATTTTCATGCATATGATAAAGTCAGGCACTTGCCTATGAAAGTTTATGTCAAACTCAAAATGGAGATAAAAGCTTCCTTCATTTGCATGATTTGTCTTAGTGCCGAGTTTTAATTATAAAACAGAATATGGATTTTTTCTTCTTCATAAGATTTGGTTAACAGCATCCTATATACAGTATTAAAGTAAATGTTTGTTTTTCCCTTTCGGTAGATTTATCGAATCCTTGGCAAGACTGTTGTTTGCTACCCAATAATCTTTGATCTAAGTGATTTCTTCATGTCTCAGGATGTGATGATGCTGATTGATGACATTAAGGTAGGTGTAAATGTGCACATGTAAAACCTGGTGCCCATTAAATGTTTTACTTTTTAAAAGTTAGGCAATGGCTCATTAGGCTGCAACCCTGAAAAGGAGGGCACACAGTTTTCATTTTGAGGCTACAACTCCATGTTTGCTTACTTGAAACTAAGCCTCACTGTCTTAATTCTGGGGAAGCCAGAATTGGGGGTGCACAGATCTCATGTTCACAGCACAGTGAATGTTGCTGCATTTGGAGTTGCACAAGAACATCAGTGGGGTTTGCATGCCTTTTCCTACACAGATGTAGAACATTTCCAACATTTCAAATGACACATCTAGGGTAAACATGAAGGCAGAGGATAGACAGCCTTGAGAAAGGGGGTATAATAGAATATTAAAGGGCAACTATAGCAACCATTGGGACATGGGTGGCGCTGTGGGTTAAACCACTGAGCCTAGGGCTTGCCGATCAGAAGGTCGGTGGTTCGAATCCCCGCGACGGGGTGAGCTCCCGTTGCTCGGTCCCTGCTCCTGCCAACCTAGCAGTTCGAAAGCACATCAAAGTGCAAGTAGATAAATAGGTACTGCTCCGTCGGGAAGGTAAATGGCGTTTCCGTGCGCTGCTCTGGTTCACCAGAAGCAGCTTAGTCATGCTGGCCACATGACCTGGAAGCTGTATGCCGGCTCCCTCAGCCAATAAACTGAGATGAGCACTGCAACCCCAGAGTCGGCCACGACTGGACCTAATGGTCAGGGGTCCCTTTACCTTTACAGCAGTCATTGGAAAGTATTGCAGAGTAGTCACCCACTATCACCCACTTTGTGAAATTCAGAATTATTTGCAGTGTTCTGTGCTATGGGAGAGAAGGCTGGACACCATATGGGGATGGTGGATATTAAATTGATTGAAGTTGGTAACAATACATGCTTGTATAGGTAGGCGTCAGAGTTATACATTCATGGATAGGGAGAAGTGTGACTGATGCAACAAGGGGGCAGTTACAGAAAACTGGTCACCTGTTAAAAGAGACCTTTCTTGGCTGGGCCATGGGGAGAAACAGCAGTTGAAATGCAGCTCTTCAATGAGAGATTTTGTTGACTCCCAATTAGCATCTGCTGGTTCATAGGGACTGTTCTGGGAACTTCGGAACAACATGCACCAAATGTCATTTCTCTGTTCTTTTCCTTTTGGTTCTTGGGCTTTTGAATGGCTTGATCTGGCAATTTGCATTTAGTAAAACCCTCTGTGTTGCAAAATCATTTGCAATAATCCCCACACTGGGTCAGTTCAGAAATGCTTTTATGATTTTTTAAGAAATGAAATGAAATGAAATGAAATCTTCCTGACCTGTTTTGAACATTTCACGAGTTTCCTGTAGTTGAAGTGTTCCAGTTGCACCATTCTGCTCCCTCCTCTCATTTATTGTTATTTTTGTATTTATGCAGAATGCTTTGCAGTTCATTAAACAGTACTGGAAAATGCATGGCCGCCCCCTGTTCCTTGTGCTTATTCGGGAGGACAATATAAGGTAAGCCCTCAACAGATGCGAAAACTCCTATCACTTCTAGATGGTTAAAGTTTGCCTTATTGATGCATTTCATTTTCCAACTATCAGGGGAAGCAGATTCAATCCGATACTTGACATGCTGGCCAGTTTCAAGAAGGGAGTTGTTGGTGGAGTAAAGGTTCATGTTGACAGGCTACAGGTAAGCTGGCCTTTTTGTACGTGCAACTATGTAGCCTTGCCAAATGAAATTTGATTGCTGCTGTTTTTGGAAACCAGACGAGCCGTTTCTCATTGCTCATCCTGCCCTGAAATACAGAGAGACAGAAAGTGCAGTAGTTTAGGTGGTCCTGTTGGCTTTAATTATCTTTATTTTGTTCCTGCCGGGATAAAATCTTACAGTAATATGTGTGGCTCATACGTGCCCATGCTTTATTATTTCCAGACATCAGGGGAATTTGCATCCTTTCTTTTTTATTTAGTAATCCTTTATTTGATTCAAAAGCCATACTATCAAATGGGACTTTTCTCAGTCCTATGCTACAAAGTGTGTTATTCTTTTAAAGCGGGGCTAATTCAAAGTCCTCAGAGGACACTTGTTCTCCTTCCCACATTGCCTTTCCATGTAGATTTACTTAATAATTAATAAGCATTTTAGAAGAACATTTTATTTCTTTGACGGTTGTTGCTGTTTATGTAGTGTGTTTATTCATGGTGGGTATTAACTTAAAAAAAAGGCTAATTTTTAATCAAGATCTGCTTTATGCTTTATTCTCTACCTACAAGTTGTTGAAGGTGACCTCAGCTTCGTTGCACTGTAATGTATTTTTTTTTAACATCTTCAAGAAAGCATGACTGAAAGTTAGACATAATCAGTTATATGATTAGAAGAAACTGCCTTGCCTCTCCACCTTGTGCTTCACTGCACAAGGTGTGCCTGTCGAATTGGCTTTGACAGTTAGGTGCCGGCTCTAGAGTTTCCAGGGTTCCTGTGCATGTGCAGAGCCCTGTCCCATTCTTTCAAGTCTGGCTCCTCTGCCCCACCCACCCTTTGATCCACCTACTCACTTCTGATCAGGGACCCAACACAGGTGCCCCATTTCAGGGAACTTTGAGGGCCTTTTCTCATTTTCTGAAAAAACACAGGGCTTACCCACACAGACCTTTTACTCCACTCTTTCCAGCTAGAGATCCATGCTCCAATGCTCTGTGCTGGAGCATAGTCTGTGTGTGTGTGTGTGTGTGTGTGTTTCTTTGTTAGTTTTGGCCCCAAGTTTTCCCCAAGAAAACCCACTCTTTGAAGCTAAATTGGAGCAAACACCAGTTCAGGTTTTCTATGAGGGGAAAGTGTGGTTCGGTGGTCCTGTATTTCTATCCCTTGCCTTTTGAAACTACTAGAGTGCTTAGATCTGCTGATGTGTGTGTTGGGGGGGTGTTTGCAGAACTCTCAGCAATTAAGAGTTTGGGATTGGTTGCTGGAGTCACACTGGCATGATCAACTTGATCTTTGCACACTAAATTTCTCAAGTTTTAATCATGCTGCATTTTCTTTTGCTAATGTTTAATCATTAATTTCCTAAATTAATCTTGTGTCGTGTCTTGGATATCATCCATTTCATTAAAACAAGGAGAGAAAACTGAAATACTGAGATTGTGAAATGCCGATAATGCATTATCTATTAAAGGGAATATATACTGCATGTTCATAATTTACTTCCAGCTTTTGCATTTGTATGCATATATATATATATATATATATATATATATATATGCTTTTAGATGTTAATTCATGGGAAAGCTGCATAATCTTAGCTTGCAATATTTGCATAACAATATTTCCATCCCTTTCAGCTGCAAAATTTATAAGGTTTCCTGTCTTAGCCATAATTTTCACATTTGCAGCCTGTAATTTGTGCTCAAGGGGAATACACAAGTTAAACAGAAAAGAGCAGCATCGGCATTAAACAAAATCCCCAACCAAACCACCGTGTCTTTGCATTCCATTCAGTATCCTATTGTGGTGGCATTGCTATCAAAATATTTTTTCTTACATAAGTTTCGCTGTACCTGAATCTGTTTCCTTTCCTTCACTACTTTGAAACCCTTTTTAACAGAAAGACCTTAAAAACAGGTTGAATTGGAAATATCCCCCTGCCAAAAAGTTATGTGAATACTTGATGAACTAATAGCAAATAGTATGGGTGCCTAATAAAATATTGATAGCATAAAGTGTAGCATTGTTCTCCAATAGCACATAAATATTTGTGCAGAGAATTCAGCTGGCAGGGTTAGGAAGAAGGAAAAAAAGAGAGGAAAGCCTAATAAAGTCTTAGATGTATGCTTTATGTATCTGTAGCACAGCATGTTGTTAGAAGAAGACTAGGATAATTACATACGGAGGTATTTTCCTAAAGACATCTGGAGGTCAGTCAGGATCCAGGATACTGTCTCCTCTTGACTTGGACTCAAAATAAAAATCCTAACTGCTAAGAGGAAGGGATCGGGCCTTCCTGTCTTTGTGTAGGAAACAACATCTTTGTGAGCTGCCTTTTGGAGATATAGGTCATGTGTGCACCATACATGTAAAGCATTCTCTAACAGCCCTCACCAGATCTTGCTGACCAAGGATGCATTAGATTTGGATGTTTTGGAGCTGGAATGACCATCAGCTCTGATGTAGGCATTCCCTCCCTTTTCTCTGATTCAGAAGTCATCTTTGTGGCTCTGTATTGGTCAAGGAGGTCCTAGTTTCTGCACCTGGTGAACATATCAGTCTGGAAATTGTAACACCTTCCAGTGGAAGAGAACATCGTTCAGGGCCCAACAATGCATTTTTGGCCAAAGCTCCTCCATCTGATATCCTGGAGGCTGAGATGCTCTGGCTAACCCAGAAATATTTACCTGGGAAGTTACTGTACTCAGAGGAAACAAGATGCATAGCACTAATTTGAAAGCTTTTCTTGTTCTGGAGTGCCTGGTCCAAGGTTAACTCCATATCAGTGGATGCAAAGGACATGCTGGGTTCCCTTCAGGCCAAGGTGGATAAGGAACTAAAAACCAATACTATTAAAAAGGCAGGTAGCTGCTCTTGGTAGGATTCCCTTAGAGTGCTGAGACTCCCCCCCCCCCCCAAACAGCTTCAGTTCCCAAAGTTCCATGGGCAGAGGGATTGATTGTTACATCACTTTGTAGATTGTAGCTTTGTGAGGGGAATAGGGGTCTCCGAACAACTCTCAGGACCCTCAGCAGACTACATTTCCCAGAATTTTCTTTTGGAAAGTCATTGAGGTTAATGTGATATAAAAGTCCTTTAAAAGTATAGTGTGCCTGTGACCTGAGGGGCTTTTCTGTTTTTGTCTTAGTCTTTTAACTTCTCCCCTGCAAAAACCTAGTCCCTAGTTTCAATCTGAGAAGAACACATCAATCCATTGCCAAACTTCCTTGCTCCATGAGTAAAGTAAGCAAGCAGGGGGTAGACATTGCACAGATCTTTACAGCCTCCCCCATTCTCCCCCATCCACTCTCCAAGATATATCCAGAATGGGCATTTCATAGCCCTCCCTTACTATATGAGAAGGAATACAACACCATGAACAATGGCATTAACACATTTTTAAGGACCTCTGAGTTAAAAGACAACTTCACTACCTGTAAGTGCTCTGAAAGAGTGCTTGGGCAATATGTGATTTATGGCCACATGCTGAGGGGCAAAGATCCAGGAAGACTTGTTTCTTGGGGGAACCAACTGCAGTGGCAGCAATGCAGGGCCCTTCAGGGATGCATATCCTATTTCCGAGACTATAATCCAAGTAATCTGCTACTAAAGAATTTGTTTGCATCATGTACTGGAGTGCTTCTAGAAGGCTCTGTGCATTCCTAACTTCTTTAATATGCTTTAACCGGCTTCAGTGACTCCTTGGTCTGTGCCCAGAATGAGTCAACAAAGCAGAATCATACCTCAGTTTGGGATGTCAAAGACCACAATTTTAATGCAAAAGTACCAACATCCAAAATAGTTAGGCACCCCCAAGGCAGGGACAGGAGGATATTGCATATACTGTAGCTTGCAGTAGCACCACTCACCTGTTGGCTGGTTCACCAGGGAAGATGCCAATGCAGGTTGAGCTTTCTCTCCTTTTTCCAGCCTCCTGGGGACATAGTTCTAAGCCCCCTCTCCAGTTACATAACCAGTTTGGGCCCCTTAGTCTTATTAAGAAGATCCCCACCCCATCCCTTTGTTGCTCACAAATTCTCCTTGCCACTTACCTCTTAAAAGCCCTACTCCAAGTCACCCTTGCTTGGAAAATTGCAGCTGATAAACAGTGTGCAATAAGTGACCCTAAGCAAGATGAGCATGGAACAAGGCAGGTGTGCCCATACTTCCAAGGTTAGTGAGCACGGGTAGCAAGAAAGTCTTCCTTGACTTGTTCATTTGTTCATTGGATTTCTATTCAGCGCTTTATCAGAAGATCAGTATAAAAATTAAACATATATAACACAGTAACAAACGAAACAATAACATACAACACACATGTCATTAACCCACATCCCACATCCACCCACATCCACAGTGGTGTGTAGTGTTAATGTTCAACCCACATCCACAGTGGTGTGTAGTGTTAATGTATTTGCTGATCCCAAGAGTGGACAGGACGGGAAGCTGGAGAATAAATGATGTTGCTGCTGGCCACTCCTTGTTATCCAGTGGACATGAGCTGGGTCATTCCCAGTCAGGTCTGCCCTAATTCATTCCCCTGCCAATGCCACTTGCAACATCAGGGAACATAAAGCTGCAGTTCTCTTGTCTCACCAGGAACAACCTGGCACCATGCCTGAAGATGGGAACATTCATTAGCACATATATTTTAAAAGCGTTAGTTGGAGGGAATAGCTTCTATATATCCCACTTAACTAAGTCTTCTGGATCATCCTATATGAGGGCAGTGTAATGTCTTTGCTAACTTTTATTATTTCTCTCCTATTCCCTTTCTTCTCCATTACAGACAATAATTTCTGGAGCAGTTGTTGAACAACTGGATTTCTTAAGAATAAGTGACACAGAAGAGTATGTATGCTTGAAATCAAATTACAGTAGGCCATTAACCTATAGCATCCCAAAGCCCCCTCACTAGATTCCCCACCACCAAATCAAATTACAAAGATTGATAGTTAAAATGTTTCACTGGATTTGGGAGATTTCAATATTGTCTTTCTGCAGGCCTCCAGAATTTAAGAGTTTTGAGGAGCTTGACCTCCCAAAACATTCAAAAGTAAAGAGACAAACCAGCACACCACACTTGACTGAACTGGAACAACAGCCAGATATTAATGCTAATGACTGGAAAAACAGGCCGACTTATGAGATTCTTCAGAAACTGAATGTAAGTATAAAGGAAAAACTAAATATACTGTGACCCATCTGTGCTTTTCTCTTAAGGCATGCAGCTCACTGAAGAGGATAGACACTGGCATGCATCCTACACAATCTGTTTTATTTAATCTAAGCAAGCGGGAATGTTCATGAAATATTCCCAAACCTCACCTTTTTGTCAAAACAGAAAATATGGAAGGTGATGATAATACAGGAGGAAACATAGAGTTTACCCTATCTGGTCCAGAGGTCTTCAAATCGGGTACTTAGCATGTTTTACCACAAGCACTGTAGAGGTTTTTCTAAGGAACTGCAATGTCAGGGATAGAATCTGGGAGAATCCAGTGTTTAATTTCATTATGGCAGTCTTTCATAAATGTTGAAAGTCCTTGCCTATAACTCATTCAGGGATTAAGACCAGCTTTCCCCAACCTGGTGCTCTCCTGATGTTTTGGACTGCAATTTCTATCATTTTTGAACCCTGGAAATGCTGGCTGGAGTTTATAGGGGTTATGGTCCATAACATCTGGAGGACTTCAGGCTAGAGTTTGGTGGTATAGAACCACTCAGGATGTCCTACAATTTTTCTGACTTTGTTATACAGTGGTGCCTTGCAAGACGAAATTAATCCGTTCCGTGAGGCTCTTCGTATAGCGGTTTTTTCGTCTTGCGAAGCAAGCCCATTGACAGCTTAGCGGATTAGCGCTACAGCTGTCAAGCGGCTTCCAGCGATCAGCTGTTAAGCGGCTTATCAGCGGAACAGCTGATAAGCGGCTTAGCGGCTTAAAAAAAGGAAGAAAAAAGCGGAAAAAACCCGCAGGGGGATGCAAGATTTTTTCCGTCTTGCGAAGCAACCCCATAGGGGAATTCGTTTTACGAAGCGCCTCCAAAATGGAAAACCCTTTCGTCTAGCGGGTTTTTCGTCTTGCGAGGCGTTCGTCTTGCGGGGCACCACTGTATAGATCTGGAAGCTTTCAAGTGAGCATTCCTTCACATAGACTGAGTCTTTTTTCCTGTTAAGTGTCATTACCATCATAGGAAATGAGATAGAGAGTTGAAATTTCCGAAGAGACGCCTTCCTTAAACACACCTGGTTTTGTGTACATAGCATCAATGAAAAGCAACTTAAACTTGTAACATTTGGCATTTCCTTGCTATTGATTTACATTTTATGGCTGTTCCTTATCAGGACTGCAACTGCCTAGCAAGCCAAGCAATTCTGCTGAGCATTTTGCTCAAAAGAGAAGGCCCGAATTTCATCACCAAGGAAGGTATGATTGCAGGAGGCAATTTTGTACATCCATAGATGAACATGAATAATGGGTATGCACACTGCAAGTTGTGTTGCTATTTTCCTCTCCATTAAAGCACTTTCAATTTAAAATGGGAAACATGCATTCGTACACTGTAGAGTGGAATGAACCGTTAAATGTATTAACTCTTTTAAATAGTCTGCACACCATATGGTTGCCTGTTTATAATTCTGAGCATGTGGTTTGTGGGGGAAGAAGGTTTCATCTGCTATGGTAAGGTGAAGCTGGAATGCAGGTTGAACATGTTTGAAATTGTAGAATCTGCACATTGGTTTTCTATACAAATATGTTATTTTAATGTTGCTGTTGGAAGCTTAATACAGTTTTTAAAACTGGCTGCACTGCCTTAAGAAGTGCAGAGACACAGATCAACTCACAGGTGCAGCACCCAGCCCCCCCCTCTTTCTTTAAAATGTAACACGTTTTGCAAAACATCTCAATGATAATATTTTGCAAATGTGTTACACGTTGTCTGCCGAAAACAGTTTGTGCAATAAAGGGGAACATATTCAAACTTTTGGATCAATGTCACATCTGTTTAAAATGTATCTCTCTGTGATAAGGAGATAAATTCCTTTCCATTTTCCAGAGGTAGCTGATTGCATCATGGTGACCATCCTCGTGTTGCTAATGAAAAACATAAATCAGTATCAGAATGGCTGGTTCATAGATCTTATTTATTTTGTCTTACTCTTACTTTGTCCTCTATATAAAAAGTATCTGTCTGAGTTTAGCCACAGGAAGAATTTGCTACACCAAGTGAGTTTGAATGCTTACTTGCATTGGCAACTTAAGAAATCAAAAGCCAAATTTATGGCTCAGTTCTCAGTTCTGAATGCCTTCCTTATGGCTTACAGCTAAACAAATAAAATTATTATTATTCCTCTTCGTGTCTATTTTTCCAGACAAGTAGCTTGGCATATAAGTAAAAATAAAATCAATATTACCAAAAAACTCCCAAAATAAAACAAATTCTTAACTCCAATGACATAACAGTATTCTAAACTCCGTCCAGTGAGCAGGAGGAAAAAATACTCATGAAAGGTCAATCTTTAGGCCAAAAAGTCAGAGGTGCAGCCATCTGCTTCATCTCTACTAGGAGAGAGTACCAAAGGTGTGGAGCCACCACCAAAAAGGCCCTTTCTGTCATGGATGCCCACTTTACAAACCTGGGGGTGGACACACCAAGAGGGCCTCTGATTGAGATCTCATTGTGCGAGCAGGATGGTCGTAGACCTTCCATTAAGTAGCTTGGGCCCAATCAATTAAGAGTTTTGAATGTGAAAAACAGCACTCTAAATTGGGGCTGGAAATGAATTGAAAGCCAGTACAGCTAGTATATTACATGTGTTCTTGAATGTGATGTCCATACACCCATCTGGACCACAGCGGCTGCATTTTCAACCAGCTGGGGCTCCTGGACTTTCTTTAAAGACAGATCTCCATAGAACGCATTGTCTAGCCTCAAAAACCTGTTTAGTTTTCGTACCAATTGATTGATTCTCCCTCTTGGTATGTTACAGGAAGCTTACACACACACACGAGAAACTATATAACAAGTAATATTATATAACTAATAGAAACTAGGAGTGAAATTCTTTAGAAGGGTTTTAGTGAAAATCTGCACTGGGATTCTTAGCAATTGGGTAATTCAGTCCAGCTGGTTTGCTCCATTTTTAGCTTCTCTGACAAGTTCCATCAAAATGACTCTTGTGGCCCAGTTTGCAGAAACTCTACAAATAAGGGCTTTGGAAGAGGCTTAACTATTGCTCTGCTAGTGCAGAATCACAAAGCAACTACAGGCCTGCATAGCACAAAGGGCTCGCCTTAGTAAAAACATTAGCAATTGGTATTCTAACTGCTTAGCTACATAACTGTACCTTAGCTTACGAATGATAAGGGCAAGCTCCGTAGGTTACAATTGCCAAAGGATACCTGTTGCTCATCTGTTTTCTGCCAGAAACCAATGAAGTACGTAAGCAAAATGCGCGTATGCACATACATTTATGCTCTTGCATATTCATAAATGGGAAAGTGGGGTCCATCAGGTATTTCATATTGTGGACAGAATTGGCAGTGCTGCCCTTACACAGCAAGATGAAATGAGCTTACAGCATAGATCAAACTCATTATCCAGCTGCAGTATAACCTCTCCACCTTCTTTTCCTTTCTTTCTTTTTCTCTTTTTCACTTGTGAATTAGGTACCGTCTCTGATCAGATTGAAAGAATCTATCGAAAAGCTGGCAGCAGAAAGCTCTGGTTTGTATTTAGTGTTCAGCTTCTTGTTAATATTTGTGAACTATGTTCGTTGAATTCTGCGCTACACATGTTTACATCTAGTTTTCTGCAATTTAAGTAAATGAGCTACATTGGGGGGGGGTTTAATGCATACACTTTAATAATGTGCTTTTGTTCCTCCTCCGGCTATGTGCAGCCATTGCTTAAGTTTGTAGAAAAAGGAAGGTGGGGTCTTAAGTTCTGGCTGGAACACTGGTATATTATCTGGAGGCTCTTCCCCTTAATATCTGATGCTGAAGGATTCTCTGTAGTTTTTCAGTGGTAAGTGCACTCTGCATCTGGTGAGGAACACTTTCATCTCCTCTTCACAGTATTCAGAAGTGAGCGCTGCTGTTGAAAACTCACTGAGTCCTGACAGCACCTATAGGATGAATCACACTGTAGAGTTGAGTGCTGGTTAAGAGAAAAAGAGGGAAAACAACCAAGAAAGATGGCATTAACAGACAACTTGCACTATTAAAAAACCCCTTTGATTACTGCAGCGTGGATGTTATGAATTAGATAGGACCCATTCTTTTCACTCTGGGAATTACTGACTTGCTAAAACTGCTTTTGCTAAGCCCTTTAAAATACATGTTGGCATGTATCCAGTGCAGCACTAAGTAACTGTCCCACCAGCACACGGATTTCTGCTTGCACAATGGAACTCTTTCCCTGCCCTGCCCCCTGCTTCCTCTCCCAATGCTCTCCCAAGATCTGCTCTGAAGGGGTGGGGGAGTCTGCAGAACAGATTTAGGAGGGGAGGAGAGGGGGAAAGTCCTTTTGTGCAGGCAGAAATCCTTGCACTGATAGTTGCTTACTGCTGCCTTGGATACAAGTCATTATTTTTAAGGTTCATGCGTGTCATCTGTATTTCCTACCCAGTTATGATTGCTTTGATGCCTTGCTTCCCATGTCATTGCTTCACCCCAATACCTTTAGAATTAGTTGTACAGTAAAACAGGAGGAATGTGCAGCTGTCTGGCCATCAGTCTTTCGAATGGGCTCCTGTGATACCTCAGCTGTGCAAGGAAAGGAGTCTAGTGATCTTCTTTTGGAAACCTGTTTCTGTCTCGAAATGGAATTAAACTGAGATGCTCTCAGTAAGCCAGTCAGTGGCCAGAATAATAAATGCTGTGTTCTGGCTCAGCATTTCGTTAACAGCAGTGACCAGTCATATTTCTCTGGGTGTTCCCAAGGAGACCATGAAAGTGGCAGCTATTTCCCCTTGTTTGTCTGCAGCATCTGGGATCCGGAAAGATACTGCCTCTGTACATGGGGTTCCATTTAGCTATTGTGGCCTGTGCTCCCTGTAGTTGTCTAAAAAGCTGTCTAAGTCAACTTGTTGACTATGCCCTACCTCCACTGTCAGAGGCAGTATGCTTCTGGATTCCAGTTGCTGGAAACCACAGGATGGGAGAGTCCTCTTGTGTTCCGGCCCTGCTGGCGGGCTTCCTATAGGATAGGCATCTAGAATGGCCACTGTGAGAACAGGATGCTGGACTAGATGGGCCACTGGTCTGATCCAGCAAGCCCTTCTTACAGCCATATCTTCCTAACAACATGTCAGAATAAATAACTTCTAAAGAATTTCATGGCTAGTTCAGTGTCCCCAGTGGGTGTTTCAGTTTCTGGTTCTCAAGGCCCCCCCACACCATTCTTCTCAGGCATGCCTAACTAGCTCTCTAAAGTCCCTGGGTCACTAGGCATATTTTGTACAAAATAAATGTGGAAATGGTCTTCCTCTTGAGTTCCTCTTTCATTATTGTCATATGCCACATCTAGGTTGGTGCTTCGCTGCAGTGCGGCATACATTCAGAAATTCGCTGCCTCTTTAGCCCCTCATATTACAACTTTGGTAGTCCACGGGAAGCAGGTAAAGGGCATAGAGGTTGGAGCTGTGCCGCTAGACATGTGCTGTCTTATTTGCATTTTGATGGTCTTTGCTTATGGTGCTGCTGTTTTATCTTTTCCCAGTGCTTGGCTCTTGATTTTAAGGAGTGTGTGCACCCTCCGTCATACAAATCCACATCAATTTGGTTGATGGATTTTACGCTACCTTAGTGAAATATCACACACTCATTCATTAATGTTTGTGAAAAATGATAGTTGCAGTAACAAATCCTGTGTTGGGCAATGTGAAACATCCAGTTACTTCAGAAATATTGTTACGTTTGATTTTCTTTTGTAGAAAAGATAGTCCTGTCGATATCTATCACTCTTAAACACTGCAGCCCATTTTAAAATCCAGCACTTTACATGGTTTATGTTTTCACTGCTATGGTATATCCATGCATGCACATAGAAAGTTATACTGTTCCCACATCATCTGCTGAAGAAGACATGGTTTATCTGCTGCTGGGCTGTAACATTTCAGGTGTGGTGCTGAATATTTGAATCAAAAAACAAGTATAACGGATTCATTGCAAGTGGCTGTTGAGCATATATTTTGCCTGCTTGTAGAAGTGCATTTTGTTCAGCCTGAGAAGCAGAGGTTAAAAACCCTGGGTTAATGTGATCATTATTTTCATGCTGTGAATGCTTCGATCACATGATCATATCTAGTTTTCAATATGTGCTGGCTGGCTGCATATATTTTTTATTAATGGGGAAGTGAGCTTTGCATATGGCGAGTTTAATCACTATCAAAATGGACTTACTGAATCCACCATAAAACACTGCTGTCTTTGGCAAGTGGCTACCAAAACTTGACCACTGAAATTCATTACGTACATATATGAGTGTGGTATGTTTAGTTTATTTTAAGACCAGGAGATTGTCAAGTGGTGTTAAATATGTCTTGCATGCCCTGTAACTTTCCCTCACAACAGGAAACTTTCTGCTTTCTCAAGCAGTGTCTTTATGAATCTGAAACACTTCAAATTCCTATACAAAAAGGCAACAATGGCATTTGGTTTAAGTACCTTAATTCTTATTCAGAAGATCCAAAACAGAAGAGCTAAAACACCTATCTAATGAGAGGATTTTTTCTGAATGCAAATTGTCAAGGAGGTCTGAAGCAATGAATGTTTTTTTCTTTACATAATTTTTATCAAGCCATCATGTTGCAATGTCAGAGAAAGGAACAGCAATGTCTTGTAATGTTGTATGCAGTTTAATGAATTCAAAATGTGTTCCTAACATAGCCGTTTTTACAGTGTTCTTGTTTCAGTGCTTAAATAATTGAAGATTTAGCCTCTCCCAAAAAAAAGAGCTTTCACGAAAAGAGAACTCAAGTACAAAATACCATATACATATTTTAATGTTTAGTTTTGGGGATTGATGAAATATGGCAACACAGTTTCAAACAGATTCTCGAATTCATTAAACTCGTGTTTGATATCCAGCAGGACTGCTCTGTTTTCTGCCCTTAGGTCTGTTGTGCGCTTCGCAGCAAGTCTTTTATGTAAACTAGTGGACAGCCTAGCACCGTCCATTACTAATGTTTTAGTTCAGGGCAAACAGGTAAGTCTGTGTTTTTCAAAACTGTTAATCAGATAAAACATTAGCTTTAGATTTCTGAAGATTCTTACATTAGTTGGCTTAATAAAAAGAGAGGAGCCTTTCCAAAATAAAAAATAAAAAAATAAGTTGCATCCAATCTAGATAATGGCTGCTCTATCAAACCTTCTCATAGGACCAGTGCAAGCATCATGCTGGCACCCTGCTAACAGGAATTAGCAAATTGGTTTCCCTTCCTTGCTGTATTGCCCTCCCCACCCCTGTAGCACCCCCCCACCCCACGGTAAAGACATTTGCTCATTAAATGTAGTTAAGTGGGGAGAACATGTGAGAAAAAGAAATACTTTATAAGTTACAGCTAATAGTTAAGAGTTACTGGGTTGAAAAGGGAACACACATAGCAGGGGAGATTTATTTTTTACAGACAAGCCACCAGGCCTCCAAATAAATAGATTTTGAGGGCAAGAGTAGGTGTTGTCCACTTGACAAATCACTCTGTTTCAAGTCTAGAATCTCTGGGTTCAAACCGGAACTTAGCCCTGGGCATATTGTGTAGCCATGAGCAGGGTGTTGACCATCTGTTGTTCTTCCCTGCTTAAAACAGGAACAGTGTGGCATGTCTTACACGAGTAAGGCATTTTCTTCATTTAAAAAAAATGATGTAGGGGTTATTATTATTTGTCATTCTGTGTAAATGCCCCTAAGGCTTTGTTTGTATAGCTACATAGCCAAGGGTCAGGTCCCTACCCTATGATGCATACAATATAAAAAGCAAGTAGAGGCAGGAGCAGCAAATTGGCAGATAGAGGGAGAGAATGGGGGATGCAGGGATGATAAGTGTAACAAAGCAGTGATTATTTGCTACAATTGTCATTTTAAAGAGAATTTAGCAGCTATCTTCCAGGAGCAGGTAGACACATTATTTCAAAATTTCCAAACGGAAGCATTTTCTGCCTGCCTCCTGACACAACAATTTTAAAGGCTGACACGGTTGTATGATGCCCAAAGCTGTTATTGGCCGTCTAAATAGAAACTTTCTGAAGTAAGTAGCTTTGGGTGCAGTCTAATTTTTTTTCATAGGATTCTTCCAAACTTTGCAGTGGCTTTGTCAATCTTGGACAACAATGGTACATAGTTTTTTTTTTATTCTGGTGTGCTTATAACACATTCATTTAACATGATGCTGTCGTGCAAACTGCTCACCTGAGAGGGAATTCAACCACACCCTAAACACAGGATCCTGTGCCTTCCAATAGAAGCATACCTTACAGCCATGCCACCAAGATTTTATCTGGCTGCCAACCAGCTCTTTGTACTTTCTACACCTGCTCCCAGCTAAGAACTGCCCACAGAGTAGCTTTACAGGATAATGCATCCCTCCTAAGGTTGCTGACCTCTTAGTTGCTCTGGACACAAGAAACATACAGAGTCAGATCATTGTTCCATCTTACTCAGTAATGCCTACTCTAACAGGCAGTAACTCCAGGATTTCAGACAGGGTCTCCCAGTCCAACCTAGTTATTGAACCTGAGACCTTCTGCATGCAAACCACGTGCTCTAAGCTATGGCTGCTCCCCAACTTTGCTTCTACCTGTTCCTCTATAGCATTGTTTCCCAATCTTGGGTCGCTAGCTGTTTTTGGACTACAGCTCCCATCATCCCTAGCTAGCAGGACTGGTGGTCAGGGATTATGGGAGTTGTAGTTCAAAAACAGCTGGATACCCAAGTTTGGGAAACCCTGCTCTATAGTATAGTTAGGTGCCTAAGTGGGTTTTTGAGTTTGCAGTATTACAAGAGCACTTGAACTCTAAGAAGATTTAAAATAATGATGGATGATGATGATAATAATAATTAATAATATGGAGGAAAGGCAAAATCAAAGAGAGCAAGCAGATCATTGAGGAACAACAGTATACTTCAGACCTACTAGCTCTGTGCTGGGAGTAGTTTGCTGAGCTGGTTCTAAAAAATTAGCAGGTTTTTGGGGGAAGATGATGGACAGTAGTTTGTCAGGAATGGACAGAAATATGTCATAGCTCCATCAACACCCAGGGTTCTTTCGAAGGGCATGCTAGGGATTTAGCTTCTGGCATGCTGGTCCAATCAACCTCTTGGGGCTAAACCAATTCAAGAGCTTAATTTAACCTCCACCAGTGCTAACAAGACTCTCAAGGCCATGTACTGTACTTTGAAGGTGCTCCCTTGAAGCATATTACAACTTTACTTAATATGCTAAAAATGTTTCCAAGCAATTATTCTTTATAAATTTGAAGAGTCTAGACTTTACAGAGTTTATATTAGGCCAAAAGTATGGATCAACCATGAAAAACAAGGGGGAAAGTAAATGTTTCAGCAAGGAATTGAATTTGGCTTTGACAAGCGCCTCAAATGATTTCTAGACCAAAGGAAAAGGACTGACACTTGAACATGCTTGTTCACAAAACTGTGGCTGTAATCCCAGCCGCTTGCCCTACAGGAAGGCAGTGTTGTTTTATAGGGGGCTTTTCCATCACAAGTGCACTGTGTAATCATTTTTTAAAATGTTATGCTTTTATATAGCATGAGCTGGCACTGTTGGTTGTTGTCTGCTTTGGCTGAGAGCTTCCTTTTTCTTTTGCTCGGGGTCCAAGAGTCAGTAATGCTGCCTGAGCCTTAGCAATGGTTAGGGAAACAGATGGTAGCACTCTTTGCTTTCAGTTCCTGGTGAGAAGTGAAGCCTACTTAGTAGGAACCTTGGGTGACTCTGATGCAGACATAATAGCCATAACTGTAGAGAAACCAGGGTAGTAATTTGAATGTCCAAATGAAGGGGTTTGTTAGAATGTGATCTCACAGCTCATGAATCATTGTTAAAAGGACGGGCAGCATTGCTGACACCAAGGGTGTGTCTGCATGTGAAGAAACAGATTGAAGCATGATGCAACCTAAGCATGTTAAAGCAACCTAACATTAGGCATTGTAGCATTGTGTTAAAATGCAGAAGTGAAAATATGGAGGGGGGCCTTTAAACACAAAGGGTCCATGATTATGCATCCCGCATCTCAGTTGGATTTAGACCTGCACTAACTATGCCATGCCCACCCCGAGAACAACCTAAATCCTTGGTTTGTAGCCTGCCATGCCATGAGCCCCACCTCCAAGCAATTTGAACCCTTGGTTTGAAACCTGCATCTTCCATGCCATGTGCCCCCACCCCTGAACAACCCGAGCCCCTTGGTTTGTAGTCTGTTCCATCCATGCCATGCCCCACTCCCAGAACAACCTGGACTTGTACCTCCCTAACCCTTCATCTTCAACTCTGCTTACCCTCTTCCCACCTTTCACGGGAATTTGTGGCAAAGTAAGGCCTTGAAGGCTGCCAGGGAGGCATTCCATGACTGTGAAGACCTAATGGTGGTCATAGAGAAAGACAATTGTCCTCCTGCTTCCCTAGAAGTGAACTAGAATGATTTTATCTTTTATTATACCTGGCAAGTTTTAATCATAAGGAATCAACAGGGCAGATCAGGCCACTTTCTTGAACACACATTTTCCCAAGTTGTTATTTTGCCTTTTGGAATGATGCTTCTTTTCAAATGCCTGTTTTAATACAAAATAACAAAGCCACGTAAACCCCCTTTTACCCATCGGCTTTAAATTTAACTCAGCTAATTATCCTCCCTTCTATCCAATATTGATGCAAACAGGGAGAGTTGAGTCAAGGGGGTATAATGAATCAGGACTCTTTCACTGCTTTCCTGTTTCAGGTTGTAGTTCTAATTGCTGCTAATATATTCCTCTAGGTAACTCTTGGGGCATTTGGCCAGGAAGAAGAAATTATATCTAATCCCTTGTCTCCTGGTGCAATTAAGGACATCATCTACAACAAGTGTAATTTGCAGGATGAGAGGGAAGCTGTTCTTCAGCAAGAACTTGTCATTCATATTGGCTGGATCATCTCCAACTCCCCAGAATGTTTTAATGGAATGCTGAAGATCCGAGTGGGGTTAGTAAACCAACTTCAAATTTTATTCTCATGATCATCTGAGGAACCGAGGTGGCCTTTGCCTGCCTTCTAAAGTGTGCACACCAACAAAGCAGACAGGTTGCTCTCTTTGAAGGAAATAATAATTCAGAATATTAATGTTAGTGAATCAAGGTCCAGGACATGGGGGTCTGCTTGCCTTCTTGGCTGGTCTGCTAGAGCACATTAAACCAACATGCCAGTGGTCTGTCTCTTAGTTCTCTTCCAAGAGTTGGTTCTAACCTCTAAAACTCTAAAATACCTGAAAGATAATCTCACCCCTTATATACCTAAGTATATGCTCTGCAGATACCTGTAGATACCATCTTATCAAGAGGTTGGTTCTGCACAGTGTAGGAATTAGGACTTCAGTGGCACCTACCCTTCATAATTCCCTCCCCTTAAATATTACACAGGTGCCATCTCTGTTGACTTTTTGGGTGCCTACTGAAGATGGTCTTCTTCCAACAAGCCTTTTAAGTTGAGATTTTTCCCATTCTGCACCTACTATACTGGAATTGCTTTTAAGATTTCTTTATTGTTTTATTGCTTCTTGTTTGCAATCCTGGGCTCCTTTGGTAGGACGACCAAGATATAAATTTAAAAATAGATAAAATAAAATGACTTAGGCCCAATATGCCATACAGCTCACTTCCTCCCAAGCGTCCCATTGCAATTAGTCACTCCATTTTTTAAAAAAAAGTTTTGGATTGACTGATATATTGAAAAGGGCATTTCTCCTGTGTGTGAGAGAACAAGGAATATCTCTTCTAAAATGATACTTGCTGCCACAATTTGAAAACTTTCTATAGAGCTATTGTTTTGATATGCATATTTATGCAGGTTTAATCAATAGATTAATAAACTGAAACACATACAGTTACTTGGCTAATTTCTTATATTGAATGACAACCCTAATTATATCCACCTTCGCAGCAGAATCTGCGTCAAGTTCAGACATGGAGACAGACACGAAGAAAAGCATCTTGGGAAGCTGGCCCTCAGTTGTGAAATACAGTGCAGATTTGCCCTGTTGTAAATCTCTGTAAAGCCCCATCTGTTTTGGCTGATCTTTGTTTGCCCAGTCAGAAGTAATTCCTGCTATGTTCAGTTAGACTTGTTCGCAAGCCACTGTATGCATAAGCATGCAGAAAGCTACCTTATACTGAGTCAGACTTTTGGTCCATCTCGCTCAGGATTACCTACACTGATTGGCAGCAGCTCTCCAGAGTTCTCAGCAGTTCTCCAAGGTTTCAGGTTGGTTTCCCTCCAGATACCAAGGACTAAACCTGGAACTTTCTGCATGCAAAGTAGATAGATTCTCTACGACTGACCTATGGTCTGTATACTGTATAGGATTAATGCCTAAGCTGGCAAAGGATGGGGCAATTTCAGCAGAAGTTTTGAGTCTACAGGTTGAACTATGTGGAGAAAAATAAATCAGCCAATCAAAGTATTTTCTTAGCGGTAGGGAGGCAACCCCTCTTGCTCGTGGGTAAAGCTCAAAACATACCTGGCAGGCATTTTCTAAGTCATTGGATGTTCCCTGTGGCAAATCCTGTGTAATTTATGCTCTCATCTAGTGTTGTGCTTATGCTGTTTTCCCAATGGCACTTTAGATTGTTAAGCTGTCGCAACTCTGTGCTGGAGCACCGAAAACACAATACACAGCAATAAATTATGGATGGCATACCTGGGGTCTGGATCTAGCAATTACATTTGCCTGGAGGTAGCAGAAACCTAAGACAATGCATCTCCTCTATCAGCTTTCATCCTTTGATCAAAATTAGTTGCCATAGCAGTTAGAAATGGGATGCTCAACTCAGTTCCATTTCATACAGAGCCCATAACTCACAAGCCACTTAAGGCAAGGCACGTGTGCTTAAACTGGTGCCTCCCCATTGGCTTCAGTGGGAGTAAGCTGACTGAGTGATTTGTGGATTGCCTTTTTCGCTCCTTCAGCCTCTCAGAGCTTAGCTTTTGGCTATCTAGCAGGATTTATTATTGCTGTAACACTTTCAGTGCCACAGATTTCTGTATTCAAGCTGGAGGAAGATGTTTGTGTGCGTGACTGATCCAAAGAGCAAGCAGCTCACGATGTGAGCAGCCCAGTTGCGGCAGTGCATTGATGTGTCGTTTTACATGGCCCTAAACAAAGCTTTAAAGGGAAGTTGGCTTTTTCCAGGCTTTTATGGTGCTATGTTTTATTCCCTTGGATATCTCTGCCTTATTGCTACTTTGCCTTCTCAGACTGAATTTAAATTTGTTTCCATCCAATACCAGTTTCTTCTTCTGATTCCACACCTCGCTGCTGAAGCTTTCTTAGACTTCATGCAATCAGTTTATGTGCCTACCTTATTCCATAACACACACACACACAAAAAGTTCATTTTTTTCTAAAATGCCACCTTTCCCTCTTAAACCTGATATAAATAAAAGGCTAAATAGTGTTACATTTTTAAATACTTCCCCATTAACAACAACAAAAACAGGATGCATCACATTCTTAATTGTAATCTATGTCTTTGGTTGTTTCTCTACTGGAGAAGAAAATTGGCTTTTAATAAATGCCGCCACCTTTTAATTTTTGTACAACAGGTGTATATTGCCTTTCCAGCACACAACCAAGAATATTTTGGTTCTGCTATAACTAGTTCTTTTTTAAAAAAAATAATTAATCCATGCTCTCTAAAAAAATCAGCTTGTTGACAAATTCCATTGTATATCGTCATTCAGTAAAATATGTCAACGACTGGGTCTGAGTTCCTTCACTCATTGTTACCCAGCACCAAAACAGAATTAGTACAAGTCAATATGGCCCAGGTGGGTTGTGTGGATTTGAACAACTCGAGATAGTTGTTCAAAGGCATTGGTGATTATGTTTCCAGCCATGCTGCTTTGGGAAGTAGGAGTTTGCATAAATCCTACATACTTCCTCTGTTGTTGCGATAGGTAACTTCACTATGTGCAAGAAAACAAAAAGAGAGTTTGGAGACAGTCTTAACAAATTCATTGTGGCATAAGCCAGAGGTAGCCCTCGTGGTACCTCCAGATGCCGTTAACGACAACTCCCATCAGTCCCAGTGTGCCTGAGGGATGGTCTGGGATGATGCCTACAGCATCTGGAGGGCAACATATTGGTTACCCCAGGGCATAAGCTACCCCATGAAGGACAGCTGAGTCTACCTCAGCAGATGCAAGAAGCGTTAACCTAAGTTGGCAGGGGTAGATTTGAGGAAACATAAGCAGTGAGGCCAGAAGGAAATAATAACATTTCATGCATCTTAGTTGTTTTTGTTACAACAAACTAAGATGACTACCCCTCTGGAAATCATTTCACCTTGTATGGGTTGTGTACCTCCTCCTCCTCCTGTGCAGGTTAATTAGTTGCTGTTAAGGGGCATACTCCTTTCCCTTTTACAAGCCACTTAGCTGCTTTTAGATGCTGAGTGCTTGCTTGGGTGTTAATTAGGCGTGTGATGCAGTGGTGGCCTAGCTAACTCTTCAGTTTGCAGGGGGCATTCTGAGCTCATCTGGGCTTTAGTTTCACTGCCTCTGCAATTTTACTTTAGCCACCTCTGTTCTTTAGAACTTGATAGTGGGAACTCTGTAAAGAGGCACACCGCAGTCGGGGCAGCATATGTTTCAATGGAACTACTAAATGGGTAGCTGAAATACTGATCTCATATAAGGACAAGGAGGGAGCCAGTCTGGCTTCAGAGAGCTCAACAGGTGTGGTCTGAGGATGCATGATACAGCCACCTTGAGGATGCTAAGCAAAGCTAGTTCTGGTCAGCACCTGGATGGGAAAGAAGCCCTCTGAAGTTCCATGGTGGAAGACAGGCAGGATCTTAACATACTAAGTAAACAAATAACAAGATTTTTATGCAGCCTTCATTAGCTTTTCTTGCCCATTTAAATAGTGTGTGTGTGTGTGTGTGTGTGTGTGTGTCAGAAAGAGAAAACCAGTCTCCTTGCTTCTTCCAAGGTTAATTCCATACATTCAGTTTCCTTTATTTCACCTTTATCATCCACTCCAGTGAACAGAATTAACCTTCTCCCAGAAATAGTATTCTGGCTTGATAATGATTAGATTTGGTACCTCATTATTGATTTGTGTGCCAGCTTTCATGCTGAAATAGATCCAGACCCTGACAGCCCCATTACCGTAAACACCTACAATCAAATGTTTACTACCCAGGCGCTGTCAGTCAGGTTTTTGCAGGCCATGCCTCTAAAGATTTGGAAGGGGCGCGTACGTGCCATTTTTCATCTGCTGCTTTGCATTCCTAGAAGATCTCATGTGAGCAGGTGGAGGATACATCAGTGAATTGGATGCCTACCTCTTGGTGAATTAACAGCATCTGTGTGTGTGTCCTTCAGGCTGTTTCTCCAAGCAGTGTTCTCCAGTATTGTATCAGAGCTGCTTTCTATGGAGGGCCGGTGGAGGGAGAGAGACCAGAATAGTAACTGAGGCTGGGAATGGTGTCTCCTCACTGCATCCTTCTTCTCTTAGTTGGATGCTGCTACTTCAGTAGATCTGCATGTTAATCCTTTCTGGTCTCTGGAGCCAAAACTGCCTTCATTGTGCCCCTTGATCATGTTATTTGGCAGCTGAGCTGCCATTGATCAAGAATCATCCACAGGCTGTAGATGCTCCCCTTTCCGTTCTTTCTATTATTAGCTTTTCTCATTGTTGTGTTTGATTTGTCCTTTTTAATATTTCCAGAGCAGTCAACTATTACTAGTAAATAAGTAGGAGACAGCCTGAGGGTGGGAAGAGTGTCAGGGGAGAGAGATGGAGGAGGTTTAGTGCTACCCGCAAGAATAACCTTGTCACTATTTGGCACTTTGTATATGATTGAAAACCTAAATACACTCTTAATAGCAAACGGTTTCCCTCATTTCTCAGCTGGATTTGACACTCAGTTAAAGCAGTTGCAGGCAGAAGGTAGACTTGGGATCTAGTGGTAGATCTCTGGGTGATTTGTAATGGAAGTGAAAGGGTCTATGATTCCCAGTTTTAACAACAGCAGCATCTGAAAGAGTGCTTGCCCTCCCCACTACAAGATTAGTCTGCTGAAAGCAAAGAAAGCTTGGTGGAAAATCAGGTGCAGATTTGAAGGTGAAAGGACTGAGCACTTAGTTCTGCTACTGAAAGCAAACTCCTAGGGAAAACAAACCTAGGTCAAAGTAGTGGTGAGGACAGCAGCAGTGCAAATGTCTAAAAGTACTAACACATTTGCAAAATTTAAATGATGAGAATAAATCACTTGGTGCTGCAAAAAATCATGACGTAAATACCAGGCCAGCCTCTCTGAGGAGGGTGCTCTACAACATGGGAGGCAGCACTGAATAAGCCCTCACACAGGGAAGGGCCTCAGAATCTGACCTTATAGTCTGGGTAGGTATGGAAATGTGGGAGGGAGGGAACACTTCAAGCCATTCAGGGCTTTACAAGCAAACAGTATTTGTATCATTTAAGAAGCAACAATTAGCACAGGTTATGTCTTCCCTGTTATTCTAAAGCACCAAAGCTGCAGCAAGCAAAGGCAGCAAAGGCAGCACAGTCTGCTGCTTGTGGCTGGAAAGCCAAACAGGAAGTTTGTGACTGTTGCCATGGGAACAAAGGGGCAGTCCATTCGGTACTGAGCACCGGATGTTAGCTCAGTGGGTTTGTCATATGACCTGTACAGGAAGTACATGGGTGGAGTTTCTCTCTGTTAGTTGAAGAGAGCAGACATGTTTACTGGATGACTGCTAAAAGACACAAATAAAGACATGTAGATACGTTTACTGTCTGTGTCTGATTCCCCTCCCTGGGGATATGCAGGGAGGAGGAGAGGAGGAGAAGCAGTTGGTGTGTTTTCCTCACAGCCTGAGGAAAATCGCCGGAACGGACCTCGTGTTTATCCTGCCGGGAGTCGCCCGAGGGAGGTCTAAGGAATTCAGCCGGTGCCTGATCAGATAGGCACATACCGATGACCGGGTAGCAGAACTCCAACATTGGTAGCAGAGGATGGTTGCTGTTTTCATCGACCTCTGCATCAAGAAGTGGCTTCCATGGATGCCTGAGGTGAGAAAACTGATTCTCTGCAGCCAGAAGCTGACCAGAGCAAGCTGGAAGCAAAAGCCACGGAGCCCAGGTATGTGATTTTCGGGCTTAGAAGAGTGGATGCAGATTGAGTTATTTTCTCTGCTTCGAGGGGGCAGCGTATGGGAAACAGCTCCGGTTAAAAGTGAAACCGCATTCCAAACATTCCTGTGGTTTCTTCTCCAAGGGATTGGAATGTGATGTTGCTAAGCGACGCCTTTCAGTGAAGGCTAATCCTCAGAGAGGAGAAGTGAAAGCAACAATAGAATGTTTTGACTACAAAGGCTGAGGAGCTCTTGGAAATTTCCAACGCAGCCAGCGTTGAGAGCTGCCAGGTGCACAGAGTGTAAACAAGCCAGCTTTGGGTTTTAGAGGCTTGTGTTTTAAAGAGTCAATGCAAGGACTCAAAATGGATGCCAAGAAGGGGGGAGGCTTGCCTTCTCCGCCCCTTTTGACCAGTGACAATTATGCATCTTGGTCTATTAAGATGAAGGCTCTGCTGCAGAATCAGAGACTGTTTGACGTGATTGAGAACCCCATTCCTGCAGCGCCAACGCGTGCTTGGGAGTCACAGGATGTGAAGGCCAGAACGGCTATAATTCTGTGTGTGTCAGATTCGCAATTGATACACATACAAGGCTTAGAGCACGCGAGAGATGTTTGGAACACGCTGCGAAGGACACATCAGAGAGATGCAGGTTCTTCAGCGTTGCTGTATTTTGAGAAGCTGACCAACCTGAGGCTTGCACCTGATGGAGATGTTCAAGCGCATCTGACGGAAATGAAATTTCTGCGTCAACAGATGGTGGAACGCAATTTCCGTCTGCAAGAGGAAGTGTTTTGCTTCATGGTGATCAACAGTCTGAATCGGACTTACAAAACGGTTGCCAGTCAGCTGGGGTCCCTCCCAGCAGCTGATCTCACGTCGGAGAGGGTCTTTGCCGTCGTGTTGAATGAACATGACAGGCTTGCAGCCCTGGACGTGAAGGACAGGGGGAGGGAAGAACGGAGTTCTAACGCCCCCACTGCTCAAGCTACTGGAGGAGATGCTGTAGCTATGAACGTTGTCCGATGCTACAATTGTGACCAGACTGGGCATCTACAGCGGAACTGTACGAAGCCACGTCGGAAGAAAGGAGCTAAGGCGAGCTCCACAAAGTCTGACGCGTCAGACAAAGGTCACACCACGCCAAAGGCAAAGACTGCAAAGGCTTTGATGTCGCTAAAAGCCACACCAGAGGTGGGAAACTTCTTTGTTCTAGACACTGGAGCCACAGTTCACATGACAGGACACAGAGGTCTATTTTCTACGTTTAAGAAGCAAAGCTTCACTGTACAACAAGCCAACGGTCAAGAGCTGGAAGCGACCGGAATTGGGACTGTGTATCTTAAAAGTCTGAACTTGACTATAAGCAATGTTTATTTGGTTCCAGAATTGAAGTTTAATCTGCTCAGCGTTTCGCAGATTGCCAAGAAGGGACTGAAACTGTCCTATGATGATGAGAACTGCGAGATCTACAAAGATGGAGAGTTGTATCTTTCTGCCAAAGAGAAAGATGGACTGTATTTGTTGACTTTTGATCAAAGTGATTACATGAAATGTAATTCTTGTGATTCTAACATGATCTCTTTTGCAGGTGTAGCTGAGAAAGACGTCAAGCAGGTGACCTCAAGGGGCAAAAGAGCATTTCAGCGGGTGTATGCTGATGTGATTGGTCCTTTAGCACCATCTAGAGGCAATGCAAAGTATTACCTAATATGTGTTGATTCTTTTACAGGTTTTGTCTGGATTTATCTTTTGGAGAGACCGAAAGAAGCCTTAGAAAGGTTTAAAGAGTTTTGTGACAAGGTTAAAAATATGCATGATGCTGACATAGATTGTCTTTGCACAGATGAGAAGCCAATTTTCCTTTTACAGGAGTTCCAGAGGTTCCTGAAGAAGAAAGGGATAAGACACAAACTTGCAGCTTCCGAAGAAGCTTGGAATAGATGTGTTTGTGTTAGGGTGAACAAAGAATTGCAAAAGGGAATGCATGCGCAATTACTTAGTTCACATCTGCCACATGAGTACTGGGCTGAATCGCTGATGTCATATTGTTATACCTGGTTGAGAAAGTTTTCAAAAGAGTTGGGATGTTCTCCTTTTGAGAAACTGTTCCACAGAGAACCTTCTGTTGCCCATTTCAAGGTTTTTGGGTCTCATGTGAGAACAGAAACTCCAAGTGGAGTAAAGAATGCCAGAGGCATTTTTGTGGGTTATGAAAAGGGTCTCTACAGAGTAATTTTGTCTGAATCTGGAAAGGTGATTCTCACAAAATTTCTAGAGAGTGCTCCTGAACAGGAGAGAGTGATTGTTCACACATTTCCCACAGGAGATGATGATGATGATGATGATGATGTTGATTTTATTGAGTTCAGTAGTACTGATGATGACAGCGATAGCTCAGACAGCTCAGTTGTCACAGTCATTGAAAGGAAGTCTCACACAATGACTAGACCCTCAGAAGAGGAGGACGAACCACTGATTAAGCTTAGTACTGGTTCTCCAGAGAGTTCAGAGGCTGAACCAGAAAGCAGAGAAGAGCAGCACCTCTTACGTAGGTCTGAGAGAGCAACGAAGGGTGTACCACCCAAGAGGTATTCACAAGAGTTTGCTTACCTAACTGTTGCTGTTGTAAATGACCAAGGTCAGATTGAAGCTGTGTCTGAGTCAGAGACAAAGGCACAACAGAGAGTTGTAAGCCAAGGTAATGCAGAAGCACTCATTCCTTGGAAGTCACACAACCAGAGAGGTACATTGGTAAAACCAGTGGCGGGTAGTTCCAAGGGTGGAACTGAAACAACAGGGGAATGTTATAAGTATAACAACTGTTTGTTTTCTTCTCTGGATGACGCTTTGCTTGCAGCACGCATTGATACTTTAGGGGGAGGATGTTATTCTAAAGCACCAAAGCTGCAGCAAGCAAAGGCAGCACAGTCTGCTGCTTGTGGCTGGAAAGCCAAACAGGAAGTTTGTGACTGTTGCCATGGGAACAAAGGGGCAGTCCATTCGGTACTGAGCACCGGATGTTAGCTCAGTGGGTTTGTCATATGACCTGTACAGGAAGTACATGGGTGGAGTTTCTCTCTGTTAGTTGAAGAGAGCAGACATGTTTACTGGATGACTGCTAAAAGACACAAATAAAGACATGTAGATACGTTTACTGTCTGTGTCTGATTCCCCTCCCTGGGGATATGCAGGGAGGAGGAGAGGAGGAGAAGCAGTTGGTGTGTTTTCCTCACAGCCTGAGGAAAATCGCCGGAACGGACCTCGTGTTTATCCTGCCGGGAGTCGCCCGAGGGAGGTCTAAGGAATTCAGCCGGTGCCTGATCAGATAGGCACATACCGATGACCGGGTAGCAGAACTCCAACATACATTATTAACTATTCTCTTTTGTAATGCAGTAACTATGGTACAAATATTTACTTTAACCATAAGTTTTAAAGAGAAGGGAGAGCTTTCCTGCATTCTCACCCAAATTGCAATTTATTCTGAGATAATTCCAGAATCTTAATCAGTTACAAAGCACAGTTAATGTAAAACATTGTGGGCCCGAGATGTGCTTTGGTTGATGCTAGAGTGGCATTTTGCCATTTAGCCACAGACGCACTCATGGGAATGTCAGTGCTTTCCCCCCCAAAAATTGTATTTCTAAGATGCCTGTTGAGGCTAATTAAACAGTAAACAAAACTTCTAATTTAAATGATTATTTGGTAAAGCAGGGTGAGGTGACTTGGTCCAGATTAGCTCCACTGAGCAGACAAGTTCATTTTCATCTAAATGGTGTTGTCTTTTAAAGGCGAGGCACCAGCTTTTGGAAGCAATTTGAATAGCCCATTAAGCAGTCGAAGTAAACAGTACATTCTGTTTGCCGTTTACGGCTTTTCAGAGAATTGTGCAAAAGATGGCTGGCTGGCCACATTTCATGTTATCAGACTTTTCAGCTGTACCCTCGCAGAGTAGACCTTCCAGAGCATTTAACTGTGCCTTGGGGCACAAGAGAATTTGTTTAAGTTTTTCTTTTCTTTTCTTAGTGAACAAGCTTAAAAGCTGCTATTAAAATGACACATCTTGAAGATTAGTTCCTGAAATCTGTCTAGCTTTTAAAAACCCATTGCACCCTTCAACCTGTTCCTCTTGGCTTCTGTACTAGCTGGTAGATGTTTAGGGATTGGGTGGGGTAGAGGCTGCAATAGCTGGTGTGCCAGGGGACACTCTGGAGGTGTTGTTCACCAAGAGTAGTCACTGTTGCCAAATGCAGCACTGGAAGGCTTGGCTTGATGCACCTACCCAAGGCTTCAGCTGCTTCCTTGGCCAATCCTCTCTATCACCTGAAAGAACTGCATCTTATGAGAGTGCTCTCTCCAGCAACTGGCAACTGAGGAAGCATTTGGGTAAGATGCATTGGGCAACCCTTCCACATCCTGCACCCCAGATGAATCAATCATTTGCAGGAAAGATCCTTCTCTCCTTCTCTCTTTCCAAACTGATGGGACAACTAAAGAAACTGGGAATAACTAAGTGCAGAGTCAAATCACAATAAACAGACTCCCCCTCAAGCCACCATAAATAGCTGCACGTCCTTTGTCACCCATCCTTCAACAACTGTATTCAGGCAGCCACATGAAGACAGCCTCAGTACTCAAAGTTTGGGATGCTGGAGAAGTCCTACAGAAAAGGAGGCAGAAATTGCCATTGTTTGCATTTTCATCTCTGGTCAGGAACTGAAATCATGTGAATTGGTATTCAGTCATTATTGTTGTTGGTTTTAAATCCTCAAAACAACACACAATCAAATGCCTTTTTATTACATTGTTTTGGCGTTTCCTCTGCAGTACATTGGCTGTGCTCAGCTTGATAGGCTGCAGGTTGTGTAGACCTTAATATGTTCTTAATAACACCAGATTTTCTCCTGCTCCCTTTCTTGATTGGGGAAACTTCAGATTCACGGGTCCACCCCCCACCCCCGGTTTCCTCTTGGATCTTTAAAAAACAAAGATTGAGTTAACTGATGTTTTTATTCTTCAGATGGATTGTGCATGCCATGAAGTATGAACTGAAGATCCGTGCAGGGGAGATGCCCCCCATGGATTTATACCAGCTGTCACCCAGTGAGGTGAAGCAACTTCTCTTGGATATTCTTCAGCCTCAGCAGCAAGGGAGGTAAGGAGCTCTCTCTCCCAGCACATCTCATGCTGGCATTCCTTGCTGATTGATTGCACAAACAGTGTTTTCTCTGATTTTCCTTCCCCCTCCCCTTTGCAAATGGTTCTTTCCCCACAGTATGTTATTTTATCTTATTTTGAAGCCAAAAAAGCAAAGACAGACACGGGTGAGTCTATCCGCTCTCTTTATTGCTGTGCAGAGAGCTTTGCTCTCTCATCAGATTTTGATACCTCACTTGGCAGTGGCTGCCAGCATCTGGTGTGTAGGGTTTCCCTTACCTAGTTTGACACCGGGAAGGAAGCCAACGTAACCCAGAGGCCAGTTACTTAAGAAGTTTGTTTCAGTCAGAGCAGGATTTAGCTGCTGATCGCTGACCCTTTTCCTCTGGGTTGTCATTAAACATCGTCAGCAGGCTCAAGACACAACCATGTTGTCTTCCTGAAGTGTGCCAGTTCTGTAAATATGCCACTCCAGTATGATGACAATGGCAGACTCCCAACACAGAGTGTCAAGGCCAGATTGTTTGGTTCAAGACCACTGGTATTTTTCAGGGGGGCTCCAGTCTCTTTACGCCTGGAACAGCATTAAACCCCAAAGTGGTAGTAAAGCACTGGATAACATGCCAAGATTCATTTTGTTAAACATGTAAAGTTTAGTGGAAAGAAATTAGGCTAATTTACTGAGGTACTATGCTGAGGAAGATGTCTTTGCTTGGTCTATATGCTGCATCACAAGGAGATTTTACATATTTCTCCATCTGTCGTTAGGTAATGGGAGTGAAAGTGGTTGTAAGCTGTTACCGTTTGGGAAAGTCAGAAAGTGCCCTTGCTGTTCTTGTGACTTGCACATGTATATGGGGCTCTCTTGGTTGGGGGCCGTGAACTCTAAACCATCACAAAAGAAAGGCTGAATTGTTACAGAAATTGAATCCCTAAACCAAACTTTTCAATAGGCTGCCTGGACCCATTTTCTTGTTATTCTTTGGACAGCATCATCTACCACTAATTTGGATTTGGTGCTTTTGTGTACAAAGTGATACAGTACTTTTAAAATAACTCTGAACATTTGGAGCAACAACTTATCTGCCAAGCACATCTACGTGAATGTAATATCAACACCTTTCTTGCCTCCAAAAGGTGGTGTTTAATTTTCTCTTTGCAGGAAGCTCTGCAAATATTGATAACACAGCATTATCTTTTGAACTGGGGAATATGAGAAGCCTGGTAAATGAGTTGCTTCCTTTCTCTTAGCCACCTTCTACGTGTGAAGATGGAGTTCTCAGAAAAGCTGTTCTCCTAAGCTCTTAGCTTATCTCTTTATGAAATCAAACTTCTGAACAGCATCAGCAACATTACTCTCTCTCTCTTTGGCTACATAGAGATCTTCAAAGGGAAGAACAGTTCCAAGGAGATACTCTTGCCTTAAGCAGGCAAAAAGCACTTTGCATAATTTAAAAATCCAGTTAGCTAATTTCCTTTTCCAACCATAGCCCAGTGATAGCCAGACTTTCAGAAGATTCCTGCTCTTGATTGCGCAGAGTTGGGATTCCTTCTTGTATTGCAACTTCCAGAGAGATGGCTATGTTAGTCTGTTGCAACAAAAACAACAGGGTATTGTAAACCCCAAAAACTAGTACAGTGGAACCTCTACTTAGGGATGTAATCAGTTCCAGAGGTCTGTCCGTAAGTCAATCTGGGTCGCTGGTAGAAGCATCGTTGTGTGCAGGCGCATTCGGCGGCAGCATGCTTCTGCGCATGTGCAAATGGCAGCAGCTGTTTCTGCGCATGTTCAAATGACAGAAGTTGCTTCTGCATGTGCACGAATCATGGCAAACCCGGTATTTACTCCCGGGTTTGCCGTGGTCACAACTTGGATCAGGCCCAAGTAGAGGTGGTCGTAAGTAGAGGTTCTACTGTAAGTTTGTTAATCTACAGAAGGTTGCAGTGTGACAAATTGGTTAGTGCTTATGGTGCTGCAGGACTCTCGTTATATGACAGCTGTTCCCTGTCTCTACCATTTTGGGGACTTGCAGAGGGCATGATATGAACCTGTTCACCACAGGCACGTTTAATATGAAAATGAATGAGTACATCACTAACACAAACCAGTCTTCCTAATATGATACTTGCAACGCCTCCTCCCTTTCCCAATGAATCCCTTGAAATGTGCGGTTTTCTCCATGCATCTACATTCCAGCTCTTTTACAAAAGCTGTGATAGTGAGATGTGGTTCAGTTGAAATGCCACCCAATAGCCATGTCATTGGTCCACCTAGCTCAGTATTGTCTGCACAGAATGGCAGTGGCCCATCAGAGTTTCAGACAGGGGAACTTTTCTCACACCACCTGGAGATGCCAGGAATTGAGTTTGAACTTTCTGCATGCAAAGCATGTGCTATACCACTAAGCTACCATCCTTCCTATATCTTTTTACTTTCTGGAAATTGGTAAATTTTAAGCCAGTTTCAGAAAGAATTTCCAACAACAACAACTTATTACTTGTATGCCGCCCATCTGATTGGGTTGCCCCAGCCACTCTGGGTGGCTTCCAACAGAATATTAAAAATACGATAAAACATCAAACATTAAAAACTTCCCTAAACAATGCCTTTCAGTCTGTATAATACTTTCTCTGTTCAGTCTGAAACACTTATGAATAGCTAAGAGGTGTGCACAGGCCTCAAGATTTGCTGTGCATCTATCTCTGTGTTTTTTTGTGTTGTTTTTTTTTTACAACAGGCATAGGCAAACTGCCCTCCAGATGTTTTGGGACTACAACTCCCATCATCCCTAGCTAATAGAACCAGTGGTCAGGGATTATGGGAATTGTAGTCCCAAAACATCGGGAGGGGCGAGTTGCCTATGCCTGTTATGGGGGAACTAAAAATAGCTATACCTTTTTTTCCTCTTGGCAAAGGACTCCAGAGGGAATTAAGCTTGCCAGTTGCAAACAAACAGGTCCAAGCGTTTTTGTGGGGGAAGTAAAAGGGATTTGCTATCCTCCATAATCAGGTAATAGCTATATTAAGCCAGGAAAAATCCCCAAAGGCATGCTTTTGGGGGGTGGAGAGGTTTGTATCTTTATCTTTCTTTCCTTAAATAATTAAGAGGTGGCCATGGTGTATATTCTTGCTTGTATATATTTTTAAACATTAGGAGCTTCACTCTTTCCAGTGCTTATTTATGTTGGGACAACCCTCTTATAGGGGAGGGTTGTCCCAACTGCTGCCTGCAGAATGCTAAATTGCTCCAAAGGATTTCTTTCCCCCAAGCACAGCAATGGATGTTTTTTTAAAAAAAATTAAGTAAAGCCGATAGCTTTTTTAAAAAAATATCATCGTCATTTACTGCTCCTCTTTAACAAATTAATTATCCAGAGCTTTTCATCACTCTGTAGGCAGCATTCCAGACAGCCTCACCTCACTTCTTGCAAAGCTCATGGACATAGAGAAACATAGCTATGTAGTGTACATAAAAGTAGAACATATAAAAAGCAGAGCAACATGAAGTTTTCTGTGGGCCCTGATCCAGCTCAGTTGCTGTGTTGCAGTTTGACATGGGGAGGGCTAAAGTCACCCCAAATTGCATTGTTATTTTAACCTCAGCTGAGCTGAGCCCTGGGATCTTTAGTTGCAAAAAAGAACAGGTGATGGTAACTTCCTAAATGAAATATAACTTTTTAAAATGATGTTAGGGCACTGGGCGACAGTTGAGATGAATTACAGGCTCAAGCTTTGCTTACATTTTTCAAACGTGTCAAGATGGTGAAAATACCTGAAAAGCCAGGATGCTTTTTCGCTTGAAGGCTTTGACTGCCTCTAGTAGATTAACTTTTGGTTGTGACCTGAAGAGATTAATTTGGTTGATTTCCTTTGTTTTCCCACTTAAAGAGATTTAACTTTTTGAAAATCTTTAGACCTATTAATAAGGCACACGTTTAACTTTAACACTATGACTGTGAGGCTGAGCATTTTGCTTTGTTCTCATTAGAGTCTACTTTTGTCCTTTTCATTAAAATAACCGTATGAAACATTTAGCAAGAAACGCAGCACAGCATGCTGTGTTTTGCATTATTGATGGATTGATTTTTTTTTGCTTTTATTTCATACTGGGTTTAATTAATCCACAAAGCAAGCATTGTTTTGATCTGGAAACAGATTGCTTTTGTGAGCTCATCCACATTTTCTTCTTTTTCCTCTTCTTCTTTTTGTTTTCAGATGCTGGTTGAACAGACGTCAGATTGATGGTGCATTGAATCGAACTCCCAGTGGGTTCTATGACAGGGTGTGGCAAATCTTGGAGAGAACACCCAACGGTTTAATAGTAGCAGGGAATTTTTTGCCACAGGTAAAACCACCCACATGGTGCTCTTAAGTCACTTTTGTTTTTAGATGACTACCTTATTTTCTCAGACAGGGACGCAGGTGGCGCTGTGGGTTAAACCACAGAGCCTAGGACTTGCCGATCAGAAGTTTGGTGGTTTAAATCGCCGCAATGGGGTGAGCTCCCGTTGCTCGGTCCCTGCTCCTGCCCACCTAGCAGTTTGAAAGCACATCAAGTGCAAGTAGATAAATAGGTACTGCTCCGGCGGGAAGGTAAACAGCGTTTCCGTGTGCTGCTCTGGTTTGCCAGAAGCGGCTTAGTCATGCTGGCCACATGACCCGGAAGCTGTACACCGGCTCCCTCGGCCAATAAAGTGAGAGGAGCACTGCAACCCCAGAGTCGGCCACGACTGGATCTAATGGTCAGGGGTCCCTTTACTTTACCTTTACTTTGTTTTCTCAGAGAGGAAGCAAATGTTCACCAATGGTCAGAAAGCTAGGCTTGTAACTTGAGTCCCAGCAGGCGTGCCAACTTTAGGGGGCCGAAGGCACCTCGGCCCCCTCAATATTTGTTTTAAGAGGGTTGGGTCCCCTCAATCTGGAGGCAGCCCTGCATGTTTTGGAGAGCCAATGGCCAGTTCCTCCAGAGCACTTGTCCTCTGTTGCCCGCACAATGCATGCCAGGCCCCCTCAATCTTGGGGGCGACCTGGCGCCTCTGAGTCCCAGAATTCAGTTCCTCCCCTCCCCATGGATGCTGTCATGCTAGTCTGGACACAAGGACAACAGAGCCTGCTGGATCAAGTCAAAGTCCCATGTAGTCCAACTGCCTTGGTATTGGCCACAGAGTTCCTATCCAATCAAGTTCTATTGATCGTGGAGGTGTCACCTATATGCATTCATCCCTTGTAGTGTATCCCTCGCTGTTAATGGGTATGTCCAAGATTTTCAAGTTTCTCCATGCTCTTTGTTCTGAACTTAGGCTCAATTCTGAGCCTTGGTTCCTTATGTGTAAAACAGGAGTATTGTTGAGCTAGTTGGTAGTTTTGTAGTGCAAAGCACTTTAAATTGGCAAAGCCTTGCATAATTGCATAAGACAGTCTACAAATTCCAAAGAGAAGTGGAATTAATTGTTGATTTCTTGGCTCTTCAGTACCAGAAGAACTTTGGATGTGTCAGACTTTTGCATTAAAATAATTCCTTGTTCTGAAAGGAGCTTAATCTTACCCAGGCAGATGACACCTATAATTGGTTCAAATAACTCACTCACCACCTTGAAGAAATAGGGCATGTGCTTGTTTTCAGTTATCAAACAACATATTTGCCAAATGCTTTCTACTTTCTAGAAATTGACTGATATTGCTATTAAAGTTCACTTAAGCATCTGCTTTTGTTTGTTTGTTTTACAGCAACCAACATTGTCAGACATGACCATGTATGAAATGAACTTTTCCCTTCTGGTTGAGGACATGTTAAAGAGTATTGATCAGCCTGAATACAGGCAAATCATTGTAGAGGTTTGTACCATACGATGATGAGAGATATGAATTAGTTGTTTCATCTTACATTTTTAAAAAGCAGCGAGTGATGAATGTGTTCAGGGACTTAAGCCATGAAAGACTTTCAAAGATAATGACACTTTCTCAGTCTTGTCTCAATCTTGTCCTGTAGTCTCCTGACATCATAATTAGAATAAGTAATAACAAATGTCTTGGTGATGTAAGAATAGCCAAAGGCCCATCTACTCCAGCATCCTGTTCTATAGATGCCTATTGAAACCCCCAAAACCAGAACTGAAGTGTAGCAGCACTGTACCCATTAGTGATTCCCAGCAACTTGTATCCAGGAGCACACAGCCTCTGACAGGTGAGGTAGAGCATAGCCAGCATGGCCAGTGGTCATTGATAGCTTTATCCTCCTGATGGACAACAATGTTTCTCAACTTTCAGTGGTCCTCAGAAATATATTGAATGATAGCTAACAGTTGCCTAGTGCTGCACAGCAGGGAAGGGCTACAGCTCATGGATGGGGCATCTTCTCTGCATGCAGAACACCCCAGGTTCAATCCCTGGTGTTTACTGATAGGTTTGGGAAAGACCCCTGCCTGAAATCCTGGAGTATCACCGCCTGTCAGTGTAGACCAGGGTTTCCCAAATTTGAGTCTCCATTTGTTGTTTTTGGACTACAATTCCCATCATCCCTGACCACTGGTCCTGCTGGCTAGGGATGATGGGAATTGTAGTCCAAAAACAGCTGGAGTCCCAAGTTTGGGAAACCCTGGTGTAGACAGTACTGGGCCCAATGGTCTGACTCGGTGGGAGGCAGCTTCCTTGGTTCTGTATTCCACACCCAGTGGTTTTATTTATTGTCTTTTAAGTGTCAATTTGTGATGCAGTTTATGTGGAGTGATGGTGGAGAGAACTGATGTTAAAAAGAAGAAGCCTCAGGTTCCGGACGTTGTGCACAAAACTCCAGGGATCACTCAAAACCAGTTCTCTAGATGGTGACCACTGTTTGCTGATTATTCAGTTCTCAGGAAATAGATCTTTAAGGATTCCCACCACCACCACCAAGTGTTGTTTCTTGCATTCTTGCATTGAAAACAAAAAGCAAAAAACTCCCCAAAAAACTTGAGTTCAGCTTTGTCAGCTGCAAGACTAAACATTATGTTATGTGTCAAAAGAAAATTATTTGCTTTCCATGAAGTTTAAGTTTGGGGTGGGGAAAGGAACAGAGAGTTTATATGAGTAAGTGGAAAGGAAGGCAGAACAGAAAATATTTCAAATGGCTTTTTCTTTCGTCACTGTATTTCAAATCCATGGATGTTTATCTTTACCAGTAATTACACCTCTTATCCAACATCTGGCTATTATTATTTCTACTTCAGATCATTACCTCTATTCACACCTTAAACACTAGTGGGTTACTCATGCATTGAAAGACTAGGTTGTATTGCTGGCTCCACCCTCAATCCTGCATGCCTAAGCTAAGTCTTCTCCAACACACAGACATATGAAGAGGAACTGCTGTGTGTGAACAGCTGCTCATTTCTAGGGGTTCTTCTTCGGATGTCCATGCTCAGCTCACCAGTGTTGGGAGCAGGGATGCACAGTTCAAGGCTTGAGCACCCTAAATATACATGAATGGGGCTATTGTAATGATTTTTTGAGTATTCCTCCACCATAAATGTCTAAGTGTTGGGTATATTTTATGTATGTTTTTGGTCATGTCTAATTTCCCATTTTACTTTGTGGCTTGAAACTACCCAGATTTTAAACTGCCCTTGAAAGGGAAGGTAGTGTGTCTAAATCGTTTGCTTTTATTTTATTCTTTAGTTGTTGATGGTTGTCTCCGTTATTCTGGAAAGAAACCCTGAATTGGAGTTTCAGGATAAAGTGGACTTGGATGGACTGGTGAAAGAAGCATTTCATGATTTCCAGAAGGACCAGAACAAGCTCAAGGGCACCGAGAAACAAGTCAGTACAATTCTCATGCCAAAGCCTAATGCAGTGGTGGCCTTCCAGCTATATTGGGACTACAACTCACATCATCCGTAGCTAACAAGAACAATGGTCAGGGGTGATGGGAACTGTAGTCTCAAAACAGCTGGAGGGCCAAGTTTGGCCACCACTGGCCTAATGCCTCTTTTGCTCTTGTTTCTTACTAGGATTGATTAATCCACAAGGCCAGTGTTTTTTTCATTTGGTTTGTGAGGTGTCCGGCAGTCTTCACAGGAGCAAATTTCTTTAAAATTCTAAACAATGTCACATTCACAATGATTCCACTGTGCTAGGATGGCTCTCCTCACCCTTAGTGTATGAGATTGATGAATAGCAACTTCTTTATGGGGATCCTCAGGAAAGAAATAATGTTTCCACAGGCATGCACAGCTGTGAGCCTCTTTTTGCCAGAGGTGTTGGTAAGGTTTGCTGCACTTTGGCCCACATATCAGCTTCAGGAGCTTGTCTTAAAGAATAGGCGAGCATCATCAAAACCTATTCCTCTCTGGCTCAGATCAAAATCCACACTTGAAAATCATTCCTGGTTTATCCACACCTGCCCACACAACCTTTGTCTCTGTTTCTGTAAAACAGTAGCTTCCAAAATTGTTACTTCTAAAGCAGTGTTGGCCAAACTTGGCCCTCCAGCTGTTTTGGGACTACAGTTCCCCTCATCCCTGACCACTGGTCCTGCTAGCTAGGAATGATGGGAGTTGTAGTCCCAATACAGCTGGCGGGCCAAGTTTGGCCATCACTGTTCTAAACCATCATATTGATGACATTCTGCATGCTTCTAAATACAAATGTGTGAGATGGGTTGTTTCTCCCCGTATCTTTTTTTAGAGCAGGAATGGGGCATCTGTGGTCATAGGTTCCAAATCACTGTATTTTAGAACATGGAGCTATATCGCCATATATTCCTACATATATTAGTAAAGGTGGCTGCCTCATGTCTAAATGGCAGAGCAAGCAACTGTTTCTCTCACATGCAATTTTATTATGTTTCTAGCACACCATTCTTCCAAGGAGCTGAGGGTGTTGTTGCTGCCTCTCCCTCCTCCACAGTCACTTTTGTTCCACAGCAGCTCTGTGTGCTGTGCTAAGCTTGGAGACACTGATTGACCCAAGGAGTAACCACATGGTTCTGTGTCTGAATTGGGGATTTGAAACTGGGTCTCTCTGGTCCTCACCTGATACTCTACAGAGGCTTTTATTGCTGGGCAAGGAAGAAAAGAATAGAACTTTTATTCCTAATGAGCAAAGCTGAGTCAGGCTTCATGCCACACTCCTACAGGAAGCAAATCAAGGAATTGTGTAGTTCACAGATGGGTGGCTGAAATCCAATGCTTCACCCAAAGTGTTTGTGAAAGTACATAATCATGGCATGGGCATCAGATGAAACAGACACCTACAATCTTGCACATTTCTTTTTTCAAATTCTCCCTCCCCCGTTCCCACCTCCCTTCTGCTGGTTGTCTGCTCCTCCTGCTACCACTGTCCCATCACTGCCCATGTGCTCCACCCTCTCCCTCCTTCCTCTGCCGCCACTTGCATCTGTAGCCCACAGGAGCTCTGCTGTGCTATCCATGCCCTCGAAAGCCACAGGCTTCTCCATTGAGCCCAGGGGGAAGGTTCACTATCACTACAGGGCACACAACCATGATCATGCCTCCTCCGCCACTCATCTCCTTGCTTGGGGACAATTGCTTCTCGCAAAAGGTGAGCCTGCAGCTTGATGAGCTCTGTACCTTTGGCACCAATGAAGTGGTGACTCAATGAAAGACTACGGTATGATCTGCGGCTGCCTTCCCACGGCCTAAAGCTGATGTTCTGAAGCAGCATGAGATCTCTGACTCACAGTGTTTGAGACAATGCATATCAGATTTTTTTTTGTCTGCCTCTGTTGCTGTTAAGAAGCTTCCTTGTTCCCACTGTCTCCCTCCCAGTTCCCCATTTGCTATTTGGTTGGAATCCAAAATATTTATCAGACTGCATGACAGAGAATGTCAAGTGTGTGAAGTGCCCTCTTCATCACCACCCTGCTTTTCCATCTGTGGCTCCCTCCTTGTCCTCCGTTGTGTCTGATTGTTACCCATCAGCATTGTGACTGAGATCAAACTGTGTTTATCTTATGCAGGATGACATGACTCCCTTTTACAACACTCCTCCGCTGGGAAAGAGAGGGACTTGCAGCTATTTGACAAAGGCGGTGATGAATCTATTGCTGGAAGGCGACGTGAAGCCCAGCACAGATGACCCCTGTTCTATTAGCTAAAAGCAGGTGGACAGGATGCTGTATCTTTAGCAGTCTCGTTTGCTTGGCATGTGATGTTCAATTCTTCACTGTACAAGGGATGCCGTTCGGGTCCCTGTTATAAATGGCCGCCGTGACAAAGCTCAGACACTTAGGGTAGCAAAAGCACACAGCTGATTCTCTAGTAGCCGAGAAGCTCATTTAATCAAGCGCCGTATTCCTTTCCTACGTCTCCAATGGCAACCTGCACTCTCCACCTAAGCACCGTGGTCGCGAGTCGGCAGAGCAATTGCATGAAACGGCTCGTGCTGATTGAGACTTTGGATGTTTTAGAAAAAATTAACTGGGCTCGTATTTATAGTTTAAGCATTGCTTGGGAATGATTGCAGTGATAAATTTATTTATGTAATAGTGAATTAAATGCGCGCTGAAAAATTTATCAGCTCTCCCCCTTCATTTGTATTGTAATTCATTATTGAAAGGCTTCATTATGAATACTGGATGAAATACAGGCATAAATTTTAAAAATAAATGAGCCCCGTGTTTGAAGTTGAGTTACTTGTTAACTCCAAGAAGATAACTGTGACTTTGGATCTGAGTGCTCCCAATGAAGCTCAAGGATAAAATAAAACAACTGTGTTCTATATATGCTTTAGAATATTTCTGTGATCAGTTCTTCCGTTTAATAATTGCTTAGCATGCTAATTGCTTAAACACATTCGTTTTCTGCAGTTGAAAATGGGAAATAATTGTTATGTTGGAGAATATCTTTTCACATCGCTGATTTTTCTTTGGCCCAGTCCAGACACCTTAAGGGACATGATTTTAAATTAACCTTTAGAGAAGGTCCCCTAGATCAAAGAGGACAGTAAATCATATTAGAAGAAATGCCCTGAATGAAAAAGCTTATAGTCAGAACCCACTCCCATCTGCAGAGCATGTCTGCGAAGCAGAATTGTATCCGTGCACATAAGTGGACTAAGGTGCATCTGTTGTATTTGGAAGCTCCTGGGTTCAATCCCTGTTCTTAATCCAGTTACAGGGAGCTAGGAATGACCTCTGTGTAAACCCCTGGAGAGCTGCCAATCCTGCTCAGCTAAATGGACTCCAGAGTCTGGCTAAGGCAGCCTCTTATACTCTGTTTGCCTGAATGCACCTCCACATAAAAAAGAAAGAAATTAAGAAATCTGCCCTTACACCAGGTCAGACTCTATCTAACTAACTAGACCAGGATTGTCTCCTCTGATTGGCAGCTGCTCTCCAGAGTTTTAGGCAGGAAAGAGGTCCTCCCCATCCTCTCTGATCCTTCTCACTGCAGAATGCCAGGGACTAAAGCTGGGATCTTCCGCATGCAAATGGGGAAAGGACTAGAGCAGAAGGGCTCTTGCATGCGGAAGGTCCCAGCTTCAATCTCCAGCATCTCCAGGTAGGACAAGGAAGTACGGTACTTGTTCCTTGAAACCCTGAAATGCTGCTGGCCAGTCAGTGTAGACAGTACTAACTTAGATGGACCCAAGGTCTGACTTGGTATAAGGCAGATTCCTATGAAAGAATGTGCTCCCAAGCCTGAGCTATGAGCCCTCTACCCAAGAACACCTTGCATGTGGGAAGAAAAAAAACTAGTTGAAGAATTAGTTGGGGTGAACAATTCTAGCCTGTGTTAGTTTTGTGCATGCAGGAGGAATATTCCTCCCCAGCAACAGCCTGAAGAGGAATAGTGCGGCAACGTTTTTACTGCCTTGCTTGCAGTTTGAACTAAACCTACTGATTCCAAACAGAGAATGAGATTCTAGAGCTGAGGATATTCACAGATACAGTTTACAGCCCTTGTTTGAGGTGCTCAGTTCTTATGCATTCAAAGGAGCCTTCTTCACTGTCGTCACCACCGAAGCGAGGACGTTTTCAGAGCCAGGCTCGCTCTTGATCGAATCTTCTTCTGTGTATTTTCTATGAGGACAGAGCCATGCTTAGGTTTTGATCCAACTTTGATCCCAAAGGTAAATTCCAGGTATTGTAGGGCTGAGGAGATTGTAGTGCCTAGCCTCTACTTTAGTCTCAAAACATTCTAGGGAGATTATCTGGCATGCATCGGGATAGAAACCTGCCTTAAAAGCCTCCCGTTATTAGAAGGGGTGGGTTGGAATTCAGAAAGGAATAAAGTGCAGTTTCTGCTGTAAAAATAGAAAAGGCTCTCCCAATGCAAGATGGATTATGGCCTGTTTCACAAAGGCACTTCCATCCAGTTGTGATGTGTTCCATTCAGTTAAGAATACATCAACTTTTTCTAGGGGGAATCCTAGAAAGCTCTTGCTCTGTTCTTTAATAGGGTGCTGCAATGCTGTCAATCTGGCTTTAGCAATGGTAGAGTTTGATCTTTAGACATGGCTTGTCATTAAAGCAGCGGTCAGCAGCTAGTTTTGCCATCGAGCCGGGCTCTCCGCTCCCCTCTTCCACTGCACGTTGGCTTAGCAGCACATCAAATCAATATACTCTCGTCTTCTGAATTGTATTTATTTAAATGGTAGGGTGCTGCCTGAAGGCTCCTGAGATCAGGAACAGATGAAACTACAAACAACATTAGAAGCAAACAGCACCAGCAGCAAATGATAGACGAGTTATATTACTCCTTTTGTAAACCACACTGATATTTATTTATTTTTGCAAACTGTGTGTGTGTTTGTACACACATGCACACACACATAAAAGTAGAGTTGGGAGGGACACCAAGGTTCATCTAACCCACTGCAATGCAGGAATCACAGCTAAGAATCCAACCTCTGTTTAAAAACCTATGCAGTAGAGTCCAGCTCTATCCAAAATGGTCCACTGTCCAACAACTCTTACTGTCAGCAGATATATACAGACCAACAATGTTAGCTCACAAACCCAGCAAAATAGCACACTTTTGTCTTAGGTGACTTAGGTGCCACTATGGAAAATGGCTTGTTGCTGCCAGTGGCATCTCTGTTGATGACAACTGAAGCAAGGTCTCATTAGATGGCAGGTTTGCATGGGAGAGGGGTTCGTTTACAATTTGATGATTCTATGATTTAACTACTACAGATGTGCACCATATTAAGGAGGGGGGAGGAATGCATCAGTAAGCAAAAACAGCAAAAGTCTCATATCTCACTCCCCTTTTGAACCTTTTCAGGGGTAGAGATTGAGGGGCATGTATAGAGTCCCTTCTGCCCTTTGTCTTTTCCAGTCAAACAATCCTTGGAAACCCTGACAAGGGCAGAGGCAGAAGGGCATACAAAGCAGGCAGTTCTCTCCATGCCCTGCTCTGCCTCCAGTGCCATTTCCTCTTGGCTTCCTGGCCCCTTTTCCCAGCTGCAAAACAAGCCAGAAAACCAAAGGCGGGCCAGGAGCTTGCATAGGAGTGAGTTCTTCCCTCCAGCTTCTATGAGCAGCTTCAAGAAGCATGGAAAGGGAAGAGAGCTGGTAATTGGGGAGCCAGGTGGCACCTGGTAGGGTGCTGGAGACCAGCCATGGTTGGCTCCTGAACTCAAACAGGAACCCTTGGAGCAGTACCGTTGGGGGATTGGCACAGCTTAATGTCAGCAACTATGAATGTACTGTGCATATCAACATTTCATTAGGAACTGAGTAGGTTTGAATTGTTTCCGCCTTTGGTGGAACTGTTGACAACCCATAATTTAGAGGATTAAATTAATTCCTGAAGCGCACATATAGAATCATAGAATTGTTGAGTTGGGAGGGAACCCGAGGGTCATCTAGTCCAATGCCCTGCAGTGCAGGAATCCTGCCCACAGCCGGCCCAACCTTCTGGTTAACAGCCAGATGATTCACTGACTCATTGTGCCACTTAGCATTTATATAGTGCATTATTTCAGTAAATCTTTACAACAGCCCTGTGAGGCAGGACAATGTTGAAATGACCCTTATGGGTTTGTCTAAGGCCACCCGATGGGCTTATGGATGAGCTGGGAGTTAGATCTGACATAGCACAGTGGCTTATTAAGCATTTTTTTTTCTGGGTGTGGGGAATGTGATGTAATGGCTAGAGTGTTGAACTTAAGTATGGGAGACTCAGGTTCTAATTTCTTCTCTGGGGTAATTCTTGCCCTAATCTATCACAGAGAAGTGGTAGAAGGGGACAACATTTATCATCATCATCATCAACATTTACCTGCCTTTCACCTTAAGATCCCAAGGTGGTTACAACAATTAAAACACACTGTTAAACACAGTTTAAAAGAATTCACAATCACAGAAATAACAAGGGCCTTGGAAATATACATCTCAGGTGTCAAAAGCTGGGGCAAAGAGGTGTTTTCAGTATTTCCTGAAAGCTGTAAAACAAATGTGCCAGATGTACTTCTGTTGGATGGGAGTTCCACCACAGAATGGCATTTCCTGGGCTGCCACCACCCTGAGCTTTTGAGGACAGTGGAACAGCCCAGACTCCAGAGATTGGCTGTCTCTGCCAATCTTACTACCTGGCAGGGTCTGTTGGGAGGGAGGTGGCCTTTCAGGTATCTGGAGCATAAAAGAGCACCTTGCATTGGGACCGGAAACAAACTGGCCATCAGGGTAGCTGTTTTAAAAACAAATGGAATCCTGGCCAGTAATCTGGCTGCTGCAGTTTGGACCAACTGACATTTCCAAGGCGTCTTCAAGGGCAGCCCCAAGTAGAGTGTGTTGCAGTAATCCAGTCAGAAGTTAACTAGAGTCAAGTCAGGTCAAGTCATCTTTGTCCAAAAGGGGTTGTTGCTGGCAAACCAGCAGGAGCCCCCTTGAACTCCTTGAAGGCAGGGGAAGGGTTCAAAATAAATAAATAGTTGCCTAACATGGATATAGCCAAAGTGAATTTGAAAGGCATAGTTTAAAAAGAAGAGTGTTAATAAAACAGCATAGGACTTAAAGCAACACCTGGTGTAGCTTTGGCGTGCTGGATCTCCAGCAACCTGCAGATATTTTTTATCTGATGACCACACAGCAAGCTCCGACCTTTGCAGAACTACAGATCTCTTAACTCAGTTGGTGGGGATGCAGGTGAATCCATGAAATATCTTTGCTCTCCTCCGCACACCCAGAAAGTATTCTGTAGAACAGGAAGGTTGGCGCTTCACTGGCCATTAAGATTCAGAAAGGATAAAAGGGTCCCACTGGCCTTTTTGTGCTTCCAAATATTTAAACAGCTGCAGGAGAGACTGGGTAAAAATATTAGCACACTTAGCAGAGCATGACCAACCTTAAATCTGATTTAAAGCTTATTTTCTTATAATGGCAGAGCTAGAGGATGGAAGGTTATCTCATATGCCCCATTTGTTCCTTGAAGAACCGCATCTTTTAAAAAGGCGTCCTCCAACTTTGTGTCTTGTAGTGTAGAATTTGACTACAGGAGGAGCAAGTGCTATTGCACTTGAATCCTCTTTATAGGTTCCCAGAATTGGATGCTGGACGAGGTGGGTCCTCTTTAGCCTAATCCAGCAGGCTCTTCTTATGTTCTTATGTCACGATTTAAACCAGGAATAAGGAAGCTGTGCCCCTTCCTATGTTCTCTCCAGCTACCATTGGTCCCAGCTGGCATGGCCAACAGTCAAGGAAAGATGGGGATTGTAGTCTGACAGCATTTGGAGTGCCATAGATTCCTAGCAAGACAGAGAAAATGAAACCTTCAGCTTTATAACCCAGCAGCTATTTTCACCCAGCCACAAAGCTCCACAGGGAAGAAACAGAACTTCTTGAAAGATGTCCCCCATGACACATATGCTGCTTTTGGGTATTCATGCTGATGAGTAGACCTCTCAGTTTGGATGACACAAAGGCTTCTGCAGAGGGCATTTTGCCTTCATAAGTCCATAGTGAATTGTTTTCTTGGGTTTGCATGGAGAACCATGGACTTTTATCTACAGAGATAGAGGAATGAAGCTGTACCGTGTTGGAAATAGTAGAGTGGGTGGTACCACTTCAGAATACAAGTTGGAGAGGCTCCCAGTTTTGATTGCTGTTACATACTCCAAGTAAAAACAAAAGAAAGCTGGCAGATAAGCCTAGGGATTCAATCTCGGTCTACTTCCCGCTGTTCTACTTTTCTGATTGCAGAGTGTTTTGTTTGTTCGTATGTAATGTACGGGAGCAATAAAGAGCATGGTTCACCCCGCAGTCTGAAATGATGCAGTTCATTCTACCACTTCACTCTGCTGCTGCCTTGTGTAGATCAGGTATCAACCTTCATGAACTGCCTGGGTTTTTACAAGAGTGCTTTTTAAGCATTCAGCTCATGGAGAGGCTGTAAGAGAAGGCTCAGGAAATCCAGCACCAAGGGCATCTACTGTACCCGTTTCCAACTTGCTGCATGCGCTTGACTGTCCAAAACCAGGATTACAAATGAGCAAACATTTCTTTTTCTTTTGCTCATTGCATCACAAATGGGGCCTTTCTGCTTTGCCTCGTCTAATTTGGCCTCTGCCGGTTAATTTAAGAATCACTGCACCAAGCCTCAACCAATCACTTATTGATCGTTGGCAGAAAAAATGGCAGAAACGCTGTTCCTGATGTGAGCTGTAATGACTGCTTTCATTGGAAATATTTTGATTTGGGATATCTGTGCACTGGCCAACAGCACATTCCCTTGGACCTATGCAAACAGTTGCATTGTCTCTGATATGGATCCTTGTGTCAGCAAAACAGCACCATCCGCACAGCAACAGAGGAAACCTGCCGTATACAGAGTCAGACCATGGGTTCATCTTGTTGGGTATTGTCTACATTGACTTGCAGGGGCTCTCCAGGAATTCAGGCAGGTGTCTCTCCCAGCCCTACCTGGAGATGCCGAGGACTGGACCTGAGACCTCTTGTATGTGAAACAGACGCTTATTTTTAACTTGCAATTGTTATTATTTTATTTTTAAAAATAGTTCTGGAGAGCATTCCAAAGCAATATCACCACCCCACTTCTCTTGTAGTCCAAAGTGGTGCAACTCAGTTGGTAGATTCTTGCATTGCCGCACGTTGGACTAGATGGCCCTTGTGGTCTCCTCCAACTCTATGATTCTATGATTCTATGAATCCATTCTGCAGCAAGCCCTCTTTTATCCCAAATAAAGAAATGGCTGGTGTTTACCTCTTTGGGCTGAGAAAAGAAAGTAACAGTGGGAGTGTGCCCTCTAGAGGACTGGAAGGTGCACAGCACTTACGTCACCAGACTGCAGAAGCCACCCAACTGGGGCTTTTAATATTTGGAAGCACAAAAAGGCCAGTGGGAACCTTTTATCCTTCCTGAATCTTAACGGCCAGTGAAGCGCCAACCTTCCTATTCTACAGAATACTTTCTGGGTGTGCGGAGGAGAGCAAAAACATCTTTCATCAGTGCAAGGGGCTTTTTAAGTTGTACAAAGTTGAGAAGTAGTAAGTAGGTTGTATGTTGACAACATCTTAGCTCAGCTCAGTCAGCACACTCATTACCAGCGTTTCCCCATTCTGGGAGGGCATTAATCTTCTCTGATTCTTTTGCAACACAGGCAGAAAAGATGCTGTTTTCTTCCTTTCTCAGTAACAGGCCAGTTTGTGTAGGCAGGATCCTGGCTTGTGTGACAGATAAATGATGGTTTTTGAGGTCGTGTTAGCTTAAGGCCTGACTCAGTAGCTATGTCTTTGAAATTAACTCCCACCTTGCCCACCCTTGGCAGCTGCCCTGACTGGGACCACCAATTTATTTTGCACAGTTGGATTCTTTTCCATAGACCTGAGCACATGTTTGTCACAAGAAGTCTTCAGGTGTGCTTATAAACAACAACTTTGCATAGAATGCCTTATGCATACTTTTGCCTGGAACCAAGTCTCCCTTGCTGTTCTAATTGTGCAAGTAGCCATCTGTAACCCTAGTTGATCTGGCACAAAAAGAGCTGTTAAGCTCTCTGCCTTGCATGGGGAGTAAGGTCCCCTTTGCATGCTGGCTCTGGAAGCCTAGGGATGCTCGGGGGAGATCTCTTGGGAACTTGGATGGCTCCCACAATATTTCGTGATAGCTTCCCCAAATTGGTGTGCTGGGCAGTCCTTGCCCCCTCAAGCAAGGCAGAGAGCTTAAAAGATCTTGCTAAGCAACACCAAGCAGACCTGGCACAAAAAGAGCTTTTATTTAACCTGCACAGTTTCAGCCAGTCTGCTTTCAAGTTACATGTATTTAAGATGTGAACATTCTCTGTAACATCCTAACATATCCTTACATATCTGACATAATCCAGTTTCCATAACTTTAAAAAGTCACTGAACTGAGGATCTCTTTTAGTGCCAATTTTGGCTTCACTTGGTGCAGAATTCTAATTTGTTGGGTTTAGTGTGGGTGTTTATAGCACAGTATACACATCTGTCCTCAGCTGGGTTTAACTGACTTTTGTATCTGTTTGCAGGCACCTGCTTTCTGTCTGAATTTTCACTGGAGAAGATAAGCAGAGTCATATTGAGTTATTACAATGCAAGTCCCAGGGCATCCAAATAAAAACATGCTCCAAATTGCTTTGGAGTTTCTGTTATTTAGTTCAGCTCACATATGAGCAGAAGGCTCAAGATGGATTTTCCTGTAGCCAAATCTCTCTGCCAGGCTCTCTCTGGTAATGAATTTTGATTGCTAATTTGCTGGGTCAGATTGCACACAGTGGTAACTCGGAGATGAAAGTCCTCTTCTCTGTTTTCTTGCCCTCCAGCCATCACTCTTGCAAAGTCCTGTGAAACCTTAAAGCTGTCACGAACTCCCATTCTGTGCATGCAGCTTCAATTAATATCCCAAATACCTATGTATAATTTGAAGTCATCCCTTGTTTCAGGATTTAGTTATTATCTTCTTACAGAAATTTTTTTTGCATATCTGAAGTGAAGATTCTTAAAAGTTATTGCAGGGTTTAGGAAACCATTGCAAGAATAACAAACTTGAGAGGTCAGTGAATAGCCAATACAGCATATGGGTTGGGGATCTTCCCTAGCCTGGCACCCTTCAATTATTTTTGGACTACAATTCCTATCTTTTTCCAGCCAGCAGGCCCAGTGGTCAGAGTAGTGGGATGTAAGAACACTGGATTGATTTGTACAAGCCACACTCTCTTCTCATCCGAATCCAGGTGCAAATCTCACCTCAGTCAGGCATTATTTTAAAGTCAGACTACATATTATGCTGAGAAAAATGGGGATTAAGAATTTATGGGCATCAGTATCATATAAAAAATAATCTTGATGATCACAGATTTGCACACAAACCCTCCTTATACTGAATTAGACCATTGGTCCATCTAGCCCAGTGTTGTCTGCTCTGACTAGCAGTGGCCCTCCAACATTTCCAGGGGAGATATTTCTCATAACCTATCATGTGACTCTTCAATGTGAAGATGGTGCCAGGGCCCCAGTCCAGGTATCCTCATAGGCAGAGTGTCATGATGGCAGCCCTGGCGTCCAGATGGATCCTCTCCATAGTCTGTCCCATATGGAGAGGTCAGGAGACTCCCGAAAAGATGTTGCCATTGCTTGAAACCCCAAGGCTCAGAAGAAGTTAATGGGTCCAGAGTAAGGTGCTGTCCTTTCTCAGACCAGAAGCAGAGTCCAGATGGAGGGGCTTCTTTTGAGTGAAAACCTCACTCAGGTTCTAAAGGTCCACCAGTTCCTCTAGGACAATGTTTTTCAACCCTGGGTTCTCAGTTGTTGTTGGACTGCAACTCCCATCATCCCAGGCCATTGGTGATGCTGGCTGGGGATGGTGGGAGTTGTAGTCCAGCAACATCTACTGCCCCAAGGTTGAAAAATACGCTGCTAGGACACCATTGAGTCAACATGCATACAGCATTTTCTCTCAGCTGCACTAGCCATGGTCCTGAAGCCCACACCTTGGTTGCTCTCCAAGGTGCTGATCTTATCTGCCTGCAACTATTGACCTCCTGCTTGCTTGGTCCATCACTTATGGCAGGCATCCCCTTGGATATCATGGATTGTGCTTGGGATCCTCTGCAAGGAAAACATGTACTCATCCGCTTAGCTATTGCTTTCCTCTCCTTTTAAACAGTGCCTGTTAGACTCTCAAATAAACTCAACTCAAGCCTGGCACTGAATCCTGTATTGTGATGCTCTACACTCCCACACTCGATTGACTCCCTTGTCTTCAACACCCACTTCTCTGGAATATTTTAGCAAACTCTGGGGCGGGGGCAGGGAGAGAGAAATCATACACTGGGATCAGAATTAATTATCTCAATGTATACAGTTCATCCTGAGAACAATTTTCTTTTTTTTGGGGGGGGGAGCAGGTGTTGAAAGGGCATTTTAGGGCCTGTGTGTGTGTGTGAAACTGTTTGCTTAAACAATGTGTGTGTGTGTGCGTAGTGAAGTCTGTAGTTTTCTTGGTCAGAAAACTGATCAGCTGGAGAGCTTGGAAGGAGTCCTCTATCCAACAGGCTTGTTTACTTTCCCTGTGTTTGAAACTGCATCGATTTCTTCTTTTGAACAGCAGGCTTTTACATCGGAGGGTTTGTTTTCCAGCTCTTCTTTTGTTTAGGAACACTGAATTCATTCTTTCCCCCTCAACCGCCACCCCCAGTGCTCTGCCCTCCAAAACTTCATTTGTGTAAACAGAGCAGCTGAAAACTGGATCCCATGTCATTCCTACACTCAGCTCAGCTTCCCACTCCCCACCCCTGCATCTTTCCCTTATCTGACAGCCTCATTCAGCCACTGGCATCCATTGAGACTTAAGCCAGAGAGCAGTGGGGGGCCTTAAGATGTCCCTGGCCAAGCTCTTTCTTGCCAGGGTTTGGTTATAAATAGCAGTGCATCTGAACACTGGATTCCACGCAAAGAAGAATAAACCAAGCCCATCAGTTCATTGGAAGAGACATAGTGGCCAGCTTGACAAGAATGTGCCAGTTTGTTTCCTACATTTTTTGTCTCTAACCTGGTGTACAACCACCTCTGCAAGGAAGCCGCAAGCAGTAGGCCTCATTCTGAGCACATGTTTTATTCATGCTTGCTAGTAATTGGCATCTCCCACATTCTCTAATATGTTTTCCAGACAAAGCACCTGATGGGTTTGTCATATTTCCAATAACTGACCTTTTAAGTCATCTCACACCCTCTCTCTCCCCTGCAGCAATTTTTTAGAACTTGTGCTATTGTTCCTTGCCAGGATTCTTAATTTCTGGTATTGGCTGCTGAGATCTGTGTTGGGGCTTACAGCCCGAGTCTGCTGTCTTGCTGATTAAGTGGGAATGTGTTTTGTTTTTCTCTTTATACACAACGACTGGATGGAGAAAGGGGGTGCCTCTGAGCATGTGCAGAGTACCTTTGCTTTGCCACTGTGTCAGCCATGCATTTTTGAGGTCAGATGCAGAACTTCAGGAGCTAGGTTGTTCAATTTTAGGGAGGGGGAGCCAAGAGTTATTTTTGTTGTGGAGGTGGGTGGGTGGGGGTTGATTAACAAAGTCAATCCTCTTGGCAAACTGGGAATATCCCCTCACTCGCCCAAGTTTAGGATATTCCACCTTTCTTTTTCTTTGGGGAAAATAAGTGGCTTGGGTAAATGTAAACAAGCTTTAATAATAACAAAATAACATAATGAGAGAAACTGAATACAACAACAGGAGGCAAGTCTGAGGCAAGAAACAAGAAGAGGCAGTTGGTGCCTCTTAACCGACATTCTTAATAGAACTCACACAGAAGGGAGGGATGATTCTGGAGCATAGCACACAAGCCCACCAGATACCAAGCACTATATTATTCAAATTAGGCCCCAGTGTTTTTCTTACAATTTTAAAAACAATTTGGCTCAAAAGAGGGGACTTTGATAATGGGAGATACTTCACAGGGTTTTCCTGTGATCCACACTGACTTTTTCATGTAGGATGTGACAATTCTATTTCCAGTTACTCCTTAGCATCACTTCATCCACCCTCAAAGCATCAGAGTGATAGCAGTGGAAATTGCCCTCATTCTGATTTGGCTCCTTGATGACACCACATCATCACTTCTCATCATGAAGCAATC